>NW_026947487.1:89470000-90047500 GCF_034190915.1 Cavia porcellus
AAACCCAGTAACATGTATTTGACAAGACATTTTTTAGAAGGAGAATACCTGGTAACAGGACTAACCACTACAATTGTGTGTATATGTGATTACAAGTCGTGTTTAAATTTTATTTTGCGTGAAAAAACTACAGAGTTTCTCAGAATTTCCATCACTATATGAAGTCAGTATGATTACAATTCTATGATTATTGAAATTTTGATATTTACATAAAATACATCCATACATTATTTCTATGTGAAAAGTTTTGACTTCGAACCAAAATATATTCCACTGATTTTCTTAAATCAGTAACTTCTCTTCAATTTCATATTTTTTTCTAACATGGAATTATCAGAGGCTATATCATAATTCAAGCATAGAGAAGTATTTCTATTTCATGAGAGCATAAAGCCAAATGATTTACAATTTAATACAATAAATTACATTTATGTATTGTTAGATTTAAAAGGTGCTAATTACTCGAAAATATTAAATCTTTGTTGAATTTTCAGATGGGCATCTATATCATAAAACTAAAAACTGTTAAAATTTATATAAATAAAAACTTCATTATATAACATACTTGTATTTAGTATAAATTAACCACATTGCTAGAAATTATATATGATTTATTTCATTTAATTATTACACATATTCTATAATGGAAAATTTCTTATGTCACAGATAATGTAAATAAGAAACAGAAAAAAATAGATAATTTTTCCTAATGGTCTTATCATCAGGCTCAGTCTAAGGGACTCCCCAAGGCCGCAGTAAAGAACCTGAATGCCCTTTTGCACAGTAAGCTTACAGGCTTGCTGACTTCTCTTGGGAAAAAAAAAATCATTTTCAGAATGTGCCAGAAAGAAACACAAGAAGGGTTTATTAGGCAGAGATTTTAGAGATCATCCTAGATTGGAGTGTGTGTACTCAGAGGAATGTGATACGTTATTATCTTAAACAGGGTACATATATACTTCCCTGGAAGAGATGTAAATCCTGGGAGAATGAAGACTACCAAGGGTATGGGTCAAGGTTTAGTGTTCTTTTTTGTTTGTTTGTTTTTGTAATTTAAAAATTCTTTGGATTTTCTCAACTGGTTTCTTTGTTATAATCAAGTTTCTGCCCCTTATCTTCTTAATTAAGCCAGATTGTGGACTCTCAGCATTAGAGTGTGGGTAAGGTGAGTCTAGGGAGAAGCATATATTTAACCAAAGGAATGCTTATATGGGAAACCTTGGGCAATTTTGGCTGGGTTTTAGAAGTTGCGGTCTTCTCAAAAAGTACAGTTTTTAATTATGAGTTCCATGTCTTCTTTTACTCGTATTTTATTTTCTCTTTCTCACAGCAGTCTTTTTTTAGAAGGCCTAAACTATGGAAATAAAAGGAAATTTACCATAAAACCTACATCAAAAGAACTTTTCAAAATGGAGCCAGGAAGCCATTAGGAATCAGTACTTAGGCCTTTTGCAATAGCTGCCTGGAATGTAAAATTTGCTCATCTCTACACTGTGAACATAGGCATCTAGAAAAAATGCTGCTTCGTAAGCATTTCCATTTTATTACACATTCTATTTTTGTGTTTTGTCATTCATGCAGGCCCTTTTCCTTCTCAGCATACAACAGTCCATAAAAGCTCCCACTTTTCCTGCCCCTGGATACAGATTTTATTTGAATTAATGTCTTCTACTTTACATTTGTGTGAACTAGGGTCTTTTGTAAAGCAATGCCTAAAACCCTCAATAAAACACTCTTACAGTTTCTGATTTTTCATTAACAAATAGCAGTCATATTGCTAATCATTAACCCTAAACATTTCAGAAAGCATTGTGTTGACCTTGTAAGAATTAGAATACTGACTTTATGTGCCTTTGAACTCTAGTGGGTCGTTATTTATATTGATGGGATCGATGAATAGTCTCCCTGTTTACTTGTAATTTAAAGCTGCTCTTGCTAGTGACAGTGTTTAACCATCCAGTGAACCTGGCTCACTGGCAAGATATTCTCAAAGAAAAATATAAATTGGGAATATAGATAAATTTAAGCATGTTTCTGTTGAAAATTTTATCATAATATCTGAAATACTTAAGTTAATGTATAATAAACTTCATGGTTACGGAAAAGGTCATTTCAGAATCTTAATGGTACTGTTTCAATGCAATGTTACCTGATTAGTTTCTGGAGATTGGTCATGGATTTTCAAATCCACCTGAATGAGAATAATGTAAGACTCACAACATTTTTAAACACATTTTTGTAGGACAAAAAAGATTAGTATGAAGCTACGTTGGAGTAATTATGCTGATTCAAACATCCAGATACTTGAATATTTGAACACTTAGATGTTTGGAAATTCTCTGAGATCCCACATCCGTATGGGATAAACAAAGCTATTTAATTGTCATTTACACATAAACCAGCCATAGTGAGAGTTTTAGAGCTTTCAATTAATATTTCTAATTAAGCTTATGTAGAAATATTACAGGCATTCAGACAGGCCTAGAATATCTCAGAAAATAAATCTAAGGATTAAAACAGGAAACGCAACTCACTTTAAGAATCCAGATAACCTGCAGAAGAGGAGACAATATTGGCTAGCTCTTCATCTCATAGAGGGTTAATATTTAGAATATGAAATTTTAAAAACTAAACAAAAATCCCCATACAGATAATCAAATTAAAATGAGTAAATTATTTGAATAATCACTTCTTAAAAGAAATATAAATGATCAATAGATATATTTAAAACTGCTAATGTTATTAACTATCAGAGACATACAAAATCAAAACTACAATGAAATATTTCACTCTAGATAGAATGATGATTATCAAAACAAGAGCAATAACAATAAAATAGCACATGCTAGAAATAATATGGGAAAAATGCATTTCTGCTCACTATTTGTAGGAATGCAAATTCGCAGACCTACTGTGGAAAGAAATGTGAAAGTTTCTCAAATAATTAAAATATATGTAACTATGATGTATGCGCCCTACTTTTGGGCATATATTCAAAGGAAATTAAGGAAAATACAAAAGATGCTGAGCATGGTAGATCACATGTATAATCCCAGCTGAGCTACATAATGAGTTCAAGTCCAGCCTGAACTACTAGTAAAACCCTTTCTCAATTAAAAAAAATGATAAATAAATGATAACATGCACACTCAGGTTTACTAAGGTACCAGTTACATGAGCTAACCTACAGGGCTATAGAATCTGTCAAGCTGCTAGTCAACAGATGAGTGGATAAGGGAAAAGATATACAAATATATGTAATATATATATATATATATATATATATATATATATATATATATACATTATACAGCCATAAAGAAGAATGAAATCCTGTAACTTGCAGCAGAATGGCTGGAACTGGTGAATATCATAGTAACCATGTGAAAGCAGACAGAGAAATACAAATATGACACAGATGTCACACATCATATATATATAAGCCATATAAGACAAATGTGTTATATATCATTAATGGAAACAAAAAAATGAAAAACGTTGATATGAAAGTAGAGACTGTTTACAAGTCCCCAGTTTATGATGGAGTTATGTTCTGAGAGAACATTTGTAATTTGTGTTCATTCACAAGTCGTGAAGAGTGAGTCTTATATATCTTGGACAAAGATATACAGTATAAAGCATGAAAAAACCAAAAACACCTTTAAAAATACAGTAACCCCTGACTGTACTGCATGTGCTATTGGACACTGTCACACAGTAGAGTAAGCACACAGCTGCACAACGGTGACAATGTCAGGCTAACACACCAGCTACTTCTTCTGCAGTTTGTTCACATCCCCTATTTTGTTTATTTCTATCTGTGAAAGTTCACCATTTGAACTAAGTAAGCTCCTTCCTGTGCTATACAAGGGACTAGGAAGTTGCTGTGGAAGGAGGGAAAATACAAGAAGAATAAATGGACACATGAACATATATAAATACCAAAATGAATCCATTTTTGATCATTTAATGTGCATAAATACATAAATACAGCAGTACCTTGAGTCCCAAATGCTTCCGTTCCCAAATAATTCAGTCCACAAACAAAAATGTTTGGCAAAATTTTGCTTCTGTTTGTGAACTTCACATTTGGTGAGAAACAAAACCACAGTCATCTTCTCTGCATGAACAGGGACATGACCGTATTTTCCACAATCATGGAATGAACTAAATCTGTGATATTAATAATAAGCATATTAATACAAAATGATGGTGTCAGCCAATATCTGACCAGAGCTTTCCTGTTGGGAGCCTGCCGTATTACCCATGAGAATATAGCCACAAGATGGCGTCCGCCTACCGCCTCGCTGCTCCCCCGCCCATCGTGTGCCCAAATGGCGCACACGTCCTGCTTCCTGGTTCTTGCTCGGCTTACTGTCCCCGCCATATATGGTAATGATTGATTGCTTCCTTGTTGCCGCCCAATCGCCTGTCCCCACCTGTAATCCCATGATTGGATAGCATTAGCTATATAAGCCCAAGTATAGGAAGTGCCCGACGCACAACACAGAAGAAGCTGTCGAGGACGGACATGTATTGAGGTTGCTGCCCAGTCAATAAAGGTGCTTGCAGAGGCTAAGTGTTCGTGTGCCTCATTCCGCGGGACGGATGCGGCACCGGACAGCTGGCGGCCCTTACAGGGACTCGAAACCATTCCCGTGCCTTCTGTGGCTCCTGTGACTGTGTTGAAAAACGGTATGTACCTGCGGGTGAGCGGCGGCTTAACCCGGCCCTTGGTGGACGCACTTTAAGGGATCTACTGGTCGACCCCTTGCGGGGATCAACATTGCCCGAAAAAGAAGGGCAGGCCTCTGTTGGCTATTGCGCCTCGGGGCTCTTTAATTTTGTTAAGATGGGCAATGTTAACTGCGGCCCCCTCGCCTTATCGCTGTGGTTGTTGCTTGAGGCACGAGGGATTAGGATAGATAAGCAAAAGGTGCTGCAGTTTTTCGAATGTATCGATGGTTTGGCCCCATGGTTTCTGCCCACCGGATCCCTCACTTTACCCTCCTGGGAGAAGTTAGGATGTGATATTCAGTTTGCTGAGGAACAAGGGATGGGTGTCGACCCTATGGTCTGCCCCATATGGGAGATGGTTCGGGCATGTCTTAAAGCCGAAAGCATGGCAGGCGCAGCTCAAGGGCTTAAGGAGGCGCACCATGCTTTCGAGCGGGCGCGCTCAGAGAGTTCCAGAGGGGCCTCTGAGGCTGGTTCACCGGATCGCTCCTCAGATTCGGAAGGGGAGGGCCCTCTGACAGGCCCAAAAGGGGAAGACGGCGGCAAGACATGCTCGCGCCATGATACAGGACGGGAGACTAATAAGCCCTCTAGAACCTTATGTAAAGGGATGATGGAGAGATTAGAGGAAGAGCTCGAGAGAGTGGAGAATGATATACAGGAAGTACATACCCCAGGCGGGACGAGACCAACCCCGTCTGCCCCTCCCTGGGAGCCACCCCAGGAAATGAGCGCACCTGGAGGCTGGGGGCCGCCCCCTCCCTTCCCTGCCACACTTCCGTCCTCCGGACGCCGCTCCATTTTTGATAAGGAGGGCAATTCTCTGACTGGCCGTAAAGACTCACAGCCAAAAAATGGCCAGAGGGGGCCCTCCTACAAGGCGGGCCCCCTTTCCCCCACCAGCCCCTTTCCGGGAGTAAACAGCCAGTCAGGGCTACCCCAGGGTCAGCAGGAGTGGACCTCTGTGCCGCCTCCGGACTCATACTAACACCTGAAATGGGAGTCCAATTGATAGAAACTTCATTTAAGGGGCCCTTACCACCAAAGACTGTCGGCCTCCTGCTGGGACGCTCCTCAGTTGCCCTCCACGGTCTTACGGTCGTGCCCAGTGTTATTGACTCTGATTTTCTGGGTACAGTTAAAATCATGGTGCAGTCTTTACAGGGGACACTGATCATCAATAAAGGAGATAGAGTAGCTCAGTTACTCATCCTACCTAGCCTGCATGATCAATTTCCTGCCAAGCAGCATTCTCGGGGTGATCAGGGTTTCGGGTCCACGGGTAAAAACTTCGTTGGCCTCCATATGACCTTGCAGGAACGGCCTACGTTGCTCCTCTCGGTCAATGGTAAGAAAATTAAAGGGTTATTAGATACCGGCGCTGACCATTCCATCATCTCTCATAAAGATTGGCCGGCCTCTTGGCCGCTTAATGTGGCAGAACAGACTCTCCAGGGATTGGGATTCGTGCATTCACCCAGTGTGAGTGCGCAATCCCTTCCCTGGCAGGATGAGGAAGGACATGCTGGTACATTTCAGCCTTATGTCCTCAACCTTCCGGTGACCCTATGGGGCAGAGATATATTAGTTCAGATGGACATCACCCTGAATATGGGATGTTCCGAGGTGGCTCAAAACATGATGAAATGAATGGGCTATACCCCTGGCAAAGGCTTGGGCATCAAATTGCAAGGAAATACCTCTCCTGTGCCCGCCGTCACTAAAAGGGACACGAAAGGACTGGGTTTTTCTTAGGGGCCGCTGTAATGCTTCTCGCGCCCAACCCTATAAAACTGACATGGAAATCGGATACCCCGGTTTGGGTGATGCAGTGGCCCCTACCAATAGAAAAGATAGAGGCAGCATCTCAATTAATACAAGAGCAACTGCGGCTGGGGCACATTCAGCCATCTACTTCACCTTGGAATACCCCTATCTTTGTCATCAGGAAAAAATCAGGAAAGTGGAGACTCCTCCATGATTTGCGGGCTGTCAATGCGCAAGTCCAACCACTGGGAGCGGTGCAACGTGGCCTTCCAGCACTTACAGCCCTGCCCCGAGGGTGGCCCCTCTATGTGATAGACCTAAAGGACTGCTTTTTTTCAATCCCGTTACATGAAGCAGACACCCCCCGATTTGCATTCACTCTACCCACAATTAATCAAGAGGGCCCAGATATGCGCTTTGAATGGAGGGTTCTCCCCCAAGGAATGGCAACGCTGTCGCTGATGCGGCGACGTGCCCCTTGTGGATTTTTGAATTCCAGGAACCCTATTCAGCAGCAAAGGAGTTCCATTCTCTGTATCATGTTAATGCACGCACCCTAGGGGCGCGATTTAGGATATCTAGACAGCAGGCACGTGAGATTGTGAGGTTATGCTCAAATTGCATGGTTCTCCTGCCAACACCCTCCATTGGGATCAACCCTAGAGGATTAAGTCCCAATCACATCTGGCAGATGGATGTCACCCATATCCAAGAATTTGGAACCCTTAAATATATGCATGTGTCTGTTGACACTCTCTCACAGATTATTTTTGCCACAGCTGAAACAGGTGAAAGAGTCACACATGTTATTAATCACTGTTTGGCAGCCTGGGCCGCATGGGGAAAGCCAAAGATATTAAAGACTGATAATGGCCCAGCATATACTAGTCAAGCTTTTGCCCAATTTTGCTATAAGATGCAAGTTACTCTCAAACATGGAATACCCTACAACCCACAAGGACAAGGCATTATAGAATGAGCTCATAGAACGCTCAAGCTGGTATTACAAAAACAAAAAGAGGGAATAGGCCATGGCCTCCCCCCGAAAGGAAGACTCTCATTGGCCTGTTTACATATAATTTTTTAAACTTGAATGCACAGGATCGCTCCCCTGCAGAGGAGCATATCAGTCCCTCCCCTATGCACAAGGGCATGGTAAAATGGAAGGACGTCCTTACAGGACAATGGAATGGCCCGGACCCAGTGCTCAGCTGGACCCGAGGTGTGGTTTGTGTCTTCCCACAGAAACCAGGGAAGGAGCCGGTGTGTATTCCAGAACGACTGGTGAGGATCTCCAACGTGCCACGGTCACTGGAACCCCAGATACCTGAAGATGACCCCGGCATGGAAAATTGATCGCTTCCCCAGACGCGAGGTAACTGAGATTTGGAGGACCCCTTTGGTATCGCCTGCCGCAGGTGTCCAGGGAGCCCCCATTAATACCAGGTTCCCCAAACAAAGCTACAGCATATACTTCTGCACACTATTGCTTGCCGCTGCTGCTAGCATGGCTGGTGCAGAGGACACCCAATATCTCTGGGGTCTTTGGCGTCATCCTCCTACCCTGGCCCCCTTTTCCGCAGCATCTCCTGCATCACCCACGGTGTACACTATTAATCAAACTGTCTTAGACCTTCCCCATAAACGTGTTTCACACACCCGTTGTGAGTTCAATATGTCCTTCCCGCTTACCCCTGACACGATTATACTGTCATATGCAAATTTGTCTATTACCCTAGAGAGGTCCAACTTAACCCTACCATTGCTGGAATTTGTGAATTGGACGCACATGGAATGCGAGGGTGCAGCCAGAATCAATTCCTCAGATGGGTTAAAGTCCCCAAATTGTTGGACTGGTTACCCGGCCTTCGCCATTCTAGCATATCGTCCAAGCTATCTTTGGGTTCCCGTCCAAGCCCAGGACACTCTCCTCGTTGCCAACCAGAACAAAAGGAGGGATAAAAGATTGGTTGTGGCAGGCAGCGGGGGTGGTCTCTTCTCTGTTTGTCCCTGCAGTGTGACAGGCTGTTTTGCAGGCATGGACCTCCGAGCAGCTCGCGCTGACCATGGATGCAGTCAATCGGCTGAGCAATGCCACACGAGAGACCATCAAGGCTCAAAGGCAACAGATTGAGCTTAACAGCCAGGCTATACTTCAGCTACAAGAAGAGATCCAGCTCATTGGGCAGGAGATTGATGCGTTGTGGCAGGTTGCCACTCAACTCTGTGATCAGAGGTGGCTGCCTTTCCGGGTCTGCGTCACCCCTGTTCGCACCAACCTGACTGAAACTACAAAGACTATGACTAAATGGCTGCAGGACACTTATTTGCCAAAATTTCACAACCTGTCAATGATTGTTAGTCAGGAATTAGACGAAATAGAAAAAATTCAATTGAACCAGGTTAGATTTGATTTGTCTACCCTGAGTGATGTTCTAAAAGGTTTATGGAATCATGTCACCTCTTGGTTCTCCTGGCCCAATTTGACTACCTGGATTTTTATTGCTGTTGCTATCCTGGTTGGATTAGTGGTTGTTAAATGCTTGCTTGATCGCTTGATGCAGACTCAACAACAAGTCAGATTTACAGCCATGGCGGCTATGCAGCTGGCGGAGGCTGGCCCATCTGGTGGTCGGGTGGCTGCATATCTCCTTCATGTTGCAGAGCATCAGTTATAAGGATGCTGAATGGGCGAGCCAAAGATGGGTAAGATCAAGGTACCCCACCTTGCTCAACCTAATACAGGTCCCGTTCCATTAAGACAGCTAGAGGTACCAAGGTGCGAGACCAGATGGTACTGCATGACATTCTACTCTTGGGGTTTTTGAAGAGAGATGTCAGGCTATATGTCTGTATGCATCTAGGTTTCATCCAAAGTACCCTAGCCCTGCGCAAAAGGATGAGGCTTGGAGGTCCCTTCCGACACGGGGGTGGCCAACCTGTGCCGGGGGATGACCTCAGAGCCATGCACAGCGGGGTACAGACCTCTGTAGTCACTTGGAAGGTCTCGCTGTCCTTCCTTGTAAATAAGAAAGGGGGAGATGTTGGGAGCCTGCCGTATTACCCATGAGAATATAGCCACAAGATGGCGTCTGCCTACCGCCTCGCTGCTCCCCCGCCCATCGTGTGCCCAAGATGGCACACACATCCTGCTTCCTGGTTCTTGCTCGGCTTACTGTCCCCGCCATATATGGTAATGATTGATTGCTTCCTTGTTGCCGCCCAATCGCCTGTCCCCACCTGTAATCCCATGATTGGATAGCATTAGCTATATAAGCCCAAGTATAGGAAGTGCCCGACGCACAACACGGAAGAAGCCGTCGAGGACGGACATGTATTGAGGTTGCTGCCCAGTCAATAAAGGTGCTTGCAGAGGCTAAGTGTTCGTGTGCCTCATTCCGCGGGACAGAAGCGGCTCCGGACACTTTCCAACCTGTGTGAGTGTGTAAGAGATGGGTGATTTGTCATTCTAAATTTGTAGACCTCTGGATCAAAATGAACTTGCAGTGAGTTAACTGTATTTAATCTGACTTTGACTACAGCATCTTGCACTTTTACACTGATGTTGTAATTAGATGACACTTCTGGAGTTTTGTGAAGAGCTAAATGCATTATGCATATTAATGGTACATGCATAATTTAGGTTACAGATCTGGTCATAGTAAATGGGTTCCACTAGGAATCAAACTAAGAGTCTTCCTATTTGAGTACATTTTTCCTTTCTCAAAGGTTCTTTTGTTTGTTAGGTTGGTGCTGCATACCGAATTTAGGGTCTTAGAGCTACATCACAACACGCTTTTGATTATATATTTTTTTAATTTTAAGACCATGTCTCACTAAATTGCCTGGGCTAGGCTTAAATTTGCAACCCCCTTCCCTTAGGCTATGAAATGACAAGGTTTACAGGTGTGAATCACTGTAAGAAATTTCTTTCTTTATAGCTTTTACTCTTGACAAGTTCTGTGATTTGATTTGGACAAGTGAGTATGCTATAAATTAATACTAGTAAACCAAAGTTCAAAGAGGACTTTTGTACTTCTGCTTGGCTTTCTTGTGTTTCCATTCTTGCATCTACAGGTAGAACAAGAGCAAGCTAGTCTGCTGGAATATGACATCATGAGGGAGCTGAGAGATTCTGACTTCAACATCCAGTTCTTTGCTTAAATGCTGTCTTGCCTAATCAACTCTGAACTCACTACCCACTTATGCATCCAAGGCTGGGAAACATGTAGCAGAACTCTTACTTGATTGCACAGAATTCTAAGTTTAATGCATTGCTTTATTTCAATACTCTTGGGAGTAGTCTGTCCAATAGCAGCAAATTCAATATTGCAACTATGAATTTCTTATCAAAACCAAATAGCTTCATTTTTTTTACCTGCAATTTATGTATAAAATCAACTCTGGGCTGTAACTACATTAATAAATTAATATTTGCAATAGGCATAACAAGGTTGATTTCTAGTAAACATTTGTTAAATGAATGCATAAGTGTTTTAACATTCAAAAAATATTGTTGATGCAGTTAGTATAATTGTGAGGGTTTTCCCCCCTCCTCTACATTGGAGAACAAGAAGATACCTTTGAGTCCTTTCAAAATAGATTATTCTTCTGTAATGGGTACCTATGGGATTGATTGAAGAACAATGCTGTATTAGGAGTCACAGGGGTATGGGGAAACCAGGCAGCATTTTCTATTGAGATAAAGATAAAAGAGCCTTTCTTAGAGAAAAGGAGTAGCTAAGTGCTTTGTAAAAATAACAAAGCAGGATTATTAGTCTAAAGAAAAAATAGCACTGTCAGAAGTTTATTATATTATGCCTTTTAAAGGTAAGTAAGAAGTCAAAGTCATCATCCCAAACTCATGAGATGCTTTTCTTTTGAGATAAGTTTATAGTAGTAATACTGTAATTTGTATCAGCTCTCTTTATTGTTTCTCTTTTTCTCTCCTCATCTCTCTCTATCTCTCTCTCTTCCTTTCTCTTTTAATTACTGTAATAAGGAAAGAAGTGGAGAAACTGGTTAAAGTTTTGATTTCTTTGATGAAGCATTAATCTCTCAGATATACATGGTATATGACACAATACAAGGGGAAAGGCTTACATTTTGGTTCATGGTCAAAAGAAATTAGAGAAAGAACTGGGAGGTATTGAATCCCCTTTGAGTTTCCTACTGATGCTAAGTAATGTAAAGGAAGGTTGTGGTGTTAGAACATAGACAGAGATCCTGTGTGAAGAATTAAGAAAGCTGTAGTAATAAGTTGAAAAATAATAGCTCAGTTATTACTCCTACTATAAAAGTAATTTAAATGAATTATCCTCAGTTTTCTCATTTGTAACACAGTGAGAAGCAATATAAGTAATTTCTAAAGTTATAACATTGATAATGTTCCACGAAACTCCCCTATGCTTCACCTAAATTCTCTCATTCAGGGGCTTACTCGCTTTGTATGTCAGTTTACCTAAGGTTTTTAGTATTGAATCAGGGGATCCATGGTCAAGAACATCGTGAATAGTTCATGGTAATTTTCCTAGACACCAGAGGTTTGGAGCTCAAAGAAACTTCTTTTTTTTAAATCTTTTTTCCTTTTTACCGGTACCGGGGATCGAACTCATGACTGCCAGCTTTCAAGGCAGGAGCTTATGCCGCTGAGCTAAAACCCCAGCCCCCAAGAGCTCAAAGAAACTTCTACATCTGACCTTGCTCAGGTGCTGGGGATCTGCACAGCAGTGGTATTTATTTATCTACTTATTTTCCAAATATTGGTACCAAACACATGATGCCACATCACAGTAAAGTTGCATAGACTAGCAGTGTGTGTGGCTTGTATGGGACCACAGGGAGTATGGATAGGTTGAAAGGGACAGACAGATTACAAGCTCTATGACACTCTTCATAGAGAGAGAAGGTCCTTGGGAGATACTGAGAGATAAGGTGTGAAGTGTGAAGGACAGAGGGTACAAAGGTGATCACTAGGAGAAAGATAGCTCTGGTCTTTAACTCATGAGGTGAGGCCCCCATTCTCAAAGATGTCTACATTTGGGATGCACCTGCAGATGCACTCAGTAAATATTTGTTAAAGTAAATAGCATTAATGGTTGCTGATACAGCTCAGAGTCATAAGTACCTGCCTGGCAAGCACAAGATACTGAGTTTGATTCCTGATACAAAAAAAAAAAAAAAAAAGTAAATGAAATTAAAAGGAGAAAAAGGAAAAGTGACTCAAGACTGCAAGACAATGACTCTGAGTTCTTATTTATCTTTAAAAAATGTGATCTACAATTTCTGAACATAAGATTTTTCTATAATGATACCTGAATTTGTAGTTTGTCCAGATTACTTGACATAAGATACTGGAATATGAATGAAAATTAGGACCTTCATGCTGGTGTAGTCTTCAGTACTTCTAACAGTATTATACCTCATCTCCTGCCAAATTGAGGTATTGGACTCATAATACCATAAAACATGTTTCATGAATATTGTGACAGTAGTTTTCATTTGTGGTTTTGACTGCATAGTTTACACAGAATGTCTATGTTTCCTGGAAAATGTATGAGATGTGAGACAGCCTTTGACATATTTTTTTTTTCTCTTTTAAAGGCTACATCTTCAAGTTTTGTGTCTCCAGTTGTGCAGTCCCCACAGAGCAACTATTTTTAGAACATTTCAAACATGAACTAAAATTTCTCCTAAATTTAAGTGTACTTCAGCAGTACAAAATGGCAATAGCTCTACATAAATTAAGCAAGTTAAATTCAGTGTAGATGAGAAAACTAACTGAATATTAACTTACAAATGAACCTTGCACTCAGTAAGTAAGCAAGAGTGTGATCAGTTAACATTCTTTTACTTGGAACATCCTGAGGAACTTTGATAACTTTGTGAGTCTTTGAATCAAACACCAGAACAAAGCTATTGAGGGCCAATTGGTTATTCCTAAATCAGAAGAGTCTTTAAAGCTCACTGCTTCCATTCCTCTCTGGGTCTGTCTGACTGTCCCAAGACAGGAAAAAATTATTACTTTGCTGTTGTTCTGATCCATAAGGCATGTACAACACACTTTATATTTCTCTTTTACTCAAGGAGTTAACCAGTTATATGGGATTTAAAACTTTCTGGCAGAAAGTACAAAGACAAAGATTGTGGGAATTTGGGTTATTAGTTTGAGCTAACTCCATGACACTGACTACTGGAAACTGTAATGTAACTGGTTTTATTTTCTCCACTGTGGTGATACTTGTTTTATTGACACCATGGGCATCAAATTATTTGGTATAATGCTATTCAAATACAAGCAGCTGTTATCCACATATGTGCTAATTTTGCAATTATATAACCCTTCCAAAAATGTTTTAACATAGTTAATACATATTCAATAAAATAAGAAAATTTGCTATTTAAGTGAAAAGGTAAAGAGAAATTTTTCAAAGTCAATTTACTCTGCTTTGTTTAAAGCTTTTACTACGTATTTAGCTGAAATAAGGCAGATAACTTTGCTTACTCTCCAAGAATTTTGTTTATATAATATTTACAGCTGCAATTTCCATTGGAATTGATGGTATCCTATCTAGAACTTGTAAATTTATTTACTGCCATTTAATGAATGCTTTTTTCCTCTAATTATTTATTTTGCTATATGCTTTCTGTAGACATGAATAGGAAGATAAATGAAAATTCTCCCTTAACAGTGCTAAAAGGTAATTAACATGTTGTTTAATTTTCTACTGCCTTCTGGAAAGATCTCATGACCTTGATAATATGGTCCCAGATTAGTCTCCCACCTCTTCTCCTACTTCCCTGTACAACTCTCCAAGTGAACCAAAATAAATTTAGTTGCTTTACATGATCCTAAAATTCCTGTCCCAACAGCAAGTCTATTACAAGATATGGTAACATTTCTGCTTTCATGTCATTTCTAATTCTCTAAACAAGGAACTTTTTTACTTCTTCAAGAATCAGTTCTACCATCTCTTATTTTTATAAATTTTCTCTGCCATTTTAGAATTATTTATGTGCAAGAAAGACAACATGCTGAGAGCAAATCTATGTGGTACACATGCACCTTGATTTCCATTTTCAAATACTGGGTAGAAAGAGAATGTTCACTCATTGTGATAAAGGATCTCTGCACACCTGAGGAGAATTTGCTTCCATTCTTTAAGGGGATACTAGCACGAATTAATTCATTAGGAAGGGGCTTCCTGCTTATTTAAAATCTTAGCAAAATTCCTCAGCATATTTTGGCACACTAATCCAGAAAATCTGCAAAGATGATCCCAATAGCCCAACGTACGTGATCAGTCACACAAAGACCAGTAGCGAATGTGGTTGGAACTTCACTAAACCTTTTGTCAAAGAAATTTCAAATTTAGACTAAATTTCAGACTCACTCCCAAATAGCCACTCTTACTATAGAAATGCTCATTTAGACTTGAGTGAAACCTGAAAGGATTTTGCCATAGATATGATATTATGGCAGTGGGAGGCAGGACCAAGGGATGTTTCATGAGGTCACTATCCCCTCCCCTATGACAACTTACATGTGGCACAAAAAGAGTCCCAATCAGCTACTTGCACATCATCAATGCCACCTTTAAGCACAACCCCAGTCAAAAACTATATATATGCCCCCCACACCACGTTTCCAGCAGAAAAAGCCAGGCCCCAGTGGCCATAGAGTTTCTCTCCATTTTTATTTATTTTTTTTTTGGTATGTTTTTATTTTATTTAAGGAGAAAAAGAAAAAAAAAACATAAAAAGGGTACAAGTTATACAGAATTTCAGAAAAAATAAACAGTGGGAAATTATTAGTTAGTTGATTACATATTGTTATCTTAGAAATATTTGTTCAAGTTACAAAATTAAAGCATATATAGTGGACTTTCAAACAGTGAGACTGAAAACAGTTTTGTTCAATGATCCAACAAAACTCATTAATATGGTTATTTATCTTATATACTTAAACCTATATGCAGTTATATCCTTTAAGGTACCTTCTTTTCTTTTGTACAATGACAATTGCACATTTTGGGTTTTATTACTCCCACAGTTCTTATCACTTTTTTTGAAGAGAGTAAAATCAAATGTGACATAACAGAACAGAGTCAGTCAAATCAAAAGGATGGACATAATAGATAATGTAAAAACAAAATACAAGGTGATCAACAATGGTTACCATACTGCCTCTTGCTATCTTAAGAATAATTGCCTATATCATCAGTTATAATAAAATTGAACAAAACAGTAAAGAATAAAACCAAAACATTGGAGACATTACAGGACTTTAAAAGAAGATAACAGTCAACCAGAATGGGCATCATAATGAATCTTATTGTCTTCACTATTGCTGCCTATACTTTCAAACTTGGTACCAACAAGCAAAGCAGAATAGAGGAAAATCAGTCAAAACAAGATGGTAAGGGTAATACAGGGTTTCAAATCAAGTTAATAGGAAATCAGAATGTGTTACTATAATGTATTCTGCTATTTTTTATTTATTTTTCTCTTAATTAAAAAGATAAAAATAAAAAAGTAGATAATTAAAAAAAGAAGATTGAGATAAGAGAAGGCATAACAACAAAACAGCGCAGGTGAAAACATAACCTAAGCAAAATTGTGTTTCACCACAAGATATCCTGACATAAAAGTAGTTACCATAGTGTCTCTTTCCTTGAAATCTTTGAGTATAACTTCATATACTGTAGCACCAAACATATCAAGGCAATGTAAAACCATTCAAGAGAATGACATTATTACAGGGTATTTAGAACAACTAACAGAAAATGAACAATGGTTTCTGTATAATCTCCTTGTCTATAAACGTTTTTGCTTATATTATTCACATATAATAAAATCCAATAAGATACAACCTGTTAAGACCAATGGACACAGAAGAATAAAAACTTGATGGGGCTTCAAAACAAGATGGTACTAAGTCAGCACTAGCTATTATGATGTCTTGTTTTCTCCAAAATAGCTGTTCCTACCATTCAATCTTCTCTGCCTCATTTCTGTTGAGCTCTTTTTCTGTCGTTTGTTGTCAGTTTGTCTTTTGCATTTCTCTTTCTGCTCAATTCATTGTGGCCTCTCTGCCACTGTTTCTGGAATCTTCATATTTTCCTTTTTTAGAATATCCTGCAGTGTTCTCTGTAGAGTTGAATTGGTGATTGTAAATTCCCCTAGTTCCTCTTTATCCTGGAAGCACTTTGTTTTTTCATAAATTTCCAGGGACAGTTGTGCAGGATATATCAATCTTGGTTGGAGGTTATTATCTTTCAAAGCTTGAATTATTTCTCTCCCATGCTCTTCATGATTTGATGGTTTGTGCCGAGAAGTCTGCTGTAATTCTGATGGGTGTTCCCTTGTAAGTGATCTGTTTCTTGTCTCTGATGGCTTTTAGTATTCTGTTCTTTTATTGGATTTCTGGAATTTTGATTATTATATGCCTGGGGTAGCTCTGTTTGGGTTGTAGGTGCCTGGGGTGCTGTATGCCTCATATATCTGAGTATCTTTACCTTTTGCTAAATTAGGGAAATTCTCTTGGATTATTTCTGTGAATAGCTTAATAAAGGTCATTTTTGCATTATATTCTCTCTTTTACTGTACCAAAAATCCTATCACTTGGTTCCTGGACCACGAAGGAAGAGTGAGTGGCTCCTAGGAACCCCTCCCAGTTTGATTCCCCCAGCCTAAGAACCAGCTTTTTCTTCCTCCAGGACTGTTTATTCTCCCCTGCTAATCTGCATGCAACAGCGACCTTCCTCACTGAACATGAGTTAACTACCATCCCAGGTTATTGTTTCCGTTCCTTAGCAAGCTTGGGACAGAAAACCCAGCCAGCTGTCCTGAACAGGGATACCAGTTTTCATGCTCTTTAGGCTCATAGCTTGAGGTGAGATTGACATTTTTGATCTGTGGGACCCTGCCCTGCCCTGCACTCTTCAGTGACCAGGCCTACAGGAAAGGGTATTGGGACTTTCCTTGTCACATTTTCAAAATAGTTGAGATGTCTTTTATTAATTGTGAGCCAGCACAGCTTCCACATTCCTTGTGGGAGCTACACTCTTACTTTCTGAGATGAAGTTGTTCTCTCAGCCCATTTACAATTCAGTCATGAGGACCACTTTCTGTCCCCCAAAAAACACAACTCTGGGGTGCCTGGTTCATAACCTTGGTGCTCTTGGCCTCTAAAAGGCTACCAAGAACCAAAAAGCTGATCTTTTAGTTAGCTTTTATCACATTGGCCCCAAGTTGGCAGAAACCCTTCATTTTAGGCCTTTTTCACTTTAAGGACATGTGTTTCTCTCCCTCTGTTTTCTGCGATGGCCCAGATACTTCTGGCTCACTCTACTCCACCAAGATCTGTCTTCCTCCCCACACTTATGATGAGGCTCTTGTTTTTACAGCTTCTACCCTATATCTCTCATAGCAAATCCCACAGCTTTCTCAGCCAAATGTTTCTATAACCCCCTGGGTCCTCTTCTCCTCCTCCTTCACCCACAAGAGTCTCTAATCATTCCTCTAGCGTCTCTTATCCTTCCCCTAGCATTTCTCCTCAGATTCTGACTACTAACCCCCCCCCCACACACACACACATACGAGCCATCTGTTCCATCTAAGGGATCTTTGTTTCCTTCCCCTGCATCATCATTTTCTGAACCAGCTCACTATAATTGGTCTTATGCATTCCAGCCTTCTGACAGGTCACATCATTGGCAACAGCCATGTTGATTGCCCACACATACCTGCCAGACAGATCTCTAATCCTGTTTCAGGAACAGGCTGGCCCCAAAAGATTAACTAGTATTTACATTCCTTTTTTAATTTTCTGAGCTATCTCAGATTAGCCATAAATTAGGCTCCTTTTCTGGCATTCTTATGTCAAGAGATCTTTATTAATTGATCTGCAAGAAGGTTCACACTAGCCTATTTATTATAGTTCAAATTGGCCAATGTATTTTTTGTTTGTTTTTATATTTTTACTGGTACCATGGATCGAACTCATGACTGCCTGCTTGCAAGGCAGGCGCTTATGCCACTGAGCTAAATCCCCAGCACCTGGCCAATGTATTTTTGAGTGCACTCTAATTTTACAAAATAATTGTCATTTTATATATCTGTTGTCTCTTTGTGCATTTGCCTGCTCTTAAACAGTGGTTTCTTTTTATTTGAGCTCAATAGTTTTTCCTCCTCCTTCACATTTTCAGATCATTTATGGATTTAGAAAACATGCTTCCACCTAGGTTGCCAGCTGGTCAAAACGATGCTAAAATTGGTTAAACAAAATCCTTGGAGTGACTGATAAACAAGAAAGTGACCACCTGTTAACTTTAACCTGCTCTTGTTGGAGGCCCCAATAATCTCCACAGCCTTATGGAAGACACCTCAGCTAAATTTCATATAACTAAGACAATTCACCATTGCTCATCTGATGGTATATTCATGCCTTCAAATACAAAATTGGGTTTATTTATGGTGACAAGAGTTTTCTTTCAGATCCAGATGTCTGCTGCCTTTTTGTTGTGTTCCAGGCAGGAGATGCAGATCAGACCAACATGAGGTTACAGTCAAATAATAATTTTTTTTTTTTTATTTAAGGAGAAAAGAAAAAGAAAAAAAAAGTGAAAGGGTACAAGTTATACAGATTTACAGAAGAAAAAAATGAACAGTAGGAAATCACTAGTTAATGGATTACATATTGCCATCTTAAAAATAATTGTTCAAGTCACAAAATTAAAGCTTGTAGAGTGGACATTCCAACAATGATACTGCAAACAGTTCTGTTCAATGATCCAATAAAGCTCTGTGATATCATTTTCTATCTTACACACTTAAATATACATGCAGTTATATAGTTTAGAGCACTTTCTTTTCCTCTCTTTTGTACAATGACTATTACACATTTTGGGTTTCATTGCTCCCACGGTTCTTATTGCTTTTTTGGAAGAGAGTAAAACCAAATGAGACATAACAGGACAGAATCGGTCAAGTCAAAAGGGTGGACATAATAGATAATATAAAAACATAATACAAGGTGATCATCAATGGTTACCATAATGCCTCCCACTATCTCTAATAGAATTGCCTATATCATTAGTTATAATACAATTGAACAAAATAGTAAAGAACAAAACCAAAACATTGGAGACATTGTAGGTCTTCAAAAGGTTACAGTCAAATAATAATTTGTAAACAAAAATTTATGTAATATATGTGTTATGCTTAGAGATGCTTAAATAGTGAGCAGTCCAAACAATGTCACAAATTTCTTCAGTGCTCAAATGTTAAAACACCTATGGTTAATAGAAAATAATAGTTCCATTTAATGTTGTATGTTAATCTTACTGCCTGTACTGCACTGTACTGTTATCAATCTTCTGGATGTTCAACAACTAAAAATTTATATGATGCAGAGGCCAACAGAGCAAGGAGACTGGCACTGGGGCGGAGGCTGGGGAAGGGGCCAGGTCTGAGTCTTTCCCAGCCCATCCATCAGCCCTCTCCTAACCGGCAGGTGCTGGGCATATTGAGGACATAATTAACTATACTCAACTGGTGTTAAGTGACACTAGCTGATCTCTCTCCTAAATAAAAAGGTAAGATTAATAAAACAGGCCATCCTCCAAAACTGAGATGGCATTAGGCATTCTAACAGCAAAACAGACACTTATACAATTTTAAAACCTAAATGTGCATATGACAAATGAATAATATGTCAGTTTCCAAAGTTCCCTGGACCTTATCTTCCTATGGAAATCCATTGCTAAAGTTATAATCATAAATACCCTGTTGATTTTATTATTTAACTCCTGCATACTTGATTGATTCTTTGCCTTTGTCTCCTTTAGACTTAAAGTTGTACACCTACATAAGTTAAAAACCAGATGTCTTGTGACTTGTGAGGAGACAGATACCTTACACTGTGGGCCAGATCCCAAGACAAAAGGCTGAATTTGGCCCTCAAATCCCACAGGGAGACCTTCTTAATATGGCTTTTCATGTTTCCAACAACAGAGATAAAAATCAAAAGAAAAGGTAACAATCTGATCTTTTAGCAATGATACTTGGAGCTCTGAGACAGGTAAACTGACACAAGATGGAGCTGCCTGAGCCCCTTCTGGACCAGGCTTCCAGTGCGGCAAAAAAGGACATTGGGCAAGAGAGTGCCCTAACCCTGGCATTCTACTGGGGCCTTGCCCCTATTGCAATCTCAAGGGCCACTGAAAGATCAACTCTCCTAGTCACCAGAGGGTTGGTAACCCATCCTCTAACTCCTTGCCCTCACAAGAGACTCCATCACTGCAAGATTCACTGCTGACTGATCTACTCAGACTTGCTGCTGAAGATTGATGGTGTCCAGGGCCCACAGCCCCCAATAAGGTGTCCTTCTCATAGCCCCAAGTCCCACTGGAGGTCTCAGGTAAGACATTCTCTGTACTTGTGGACATAGAGGCCATGTATAGTGTTCTTCTTGAGTTTTCAGGCCACTATATTAAGTCCTCAGTCTCTATAGTGGATGTTCATGTCCAACCTATGCAGCCCTTGCAGACAGGGCCTATTCCATGCAGGTTCCAGACTCGCTTCTTCTCTGGTTGATCCCATAGTTTGAGATACCTCCAATTCTATGCCATGCATATTTTAATTGATCTCAGTGATCCTTCAATTTTTCCTTGTGTTCCCCAATAACCCATAGCTCCCAAACATTTACAGGTACTTAAAGCTATAATTAAGTGCCTTTTAGACAATGGTTTTCTTAAACCTACCCATTTGCCCTATAATATTCCTATTCTCTCTGTACTCAAGCCTGATGGGTCATACTGTTTAGTATAGGACCTTAGGGTAATAAATAGTGCTGTTACCCCAATCCACCCAGTGGTGCCAAACCCTTATACCACGCTCTCTTATATCCCTCCCTCCACCACTGGCTTTATAGTCATAGATCTTAAAAATATTTTTTTTATTCCTGTGTGTTTATGCAGGCTGACCCAGACACTCTGAGGTCTCAACAACTTACACCTGTTATCTCTAGTAAAACCTCTCTTCAGGAACACATAGCACCCCCTTCCTTTCCTATTCATCAATTTCTCAGACACAACCCTTGTCAGGACTGGCAGGTAGATTTTATACATGCTTTGCCACAAAAATCTCAAATATCATTTCACCTTTGTCTGTACTTTTTCAGGAAAGATAAAAGCCTTTCCCATAACCAGGGAGACTTTCAGAAAATCATCTCAAGGACTACAGCCAAGATGGATTGGCCTCTATCTGGTCTTCTTGGCAACCCCAATGCTGGTCAAAAATGCTGGACTGCCATCCTGGTTCCATATGACTCATTTGGTGCCTTCCTAGCTCAAAATCTAACCATCCTATTGCCCACTCATCACCATCTCCCCAACGCTTCACAGCCACAACTCTCAGGCTAAATCAAGTTTTGTTATCCAATTTGGTTTCTAATTCCTTATATTCTGTTAATTATCTTTTTTATGGCAAGACTCTTAACATTCTCTGCTAAAGACTTCCATATCCTATGTAAGATCATCTTCATGTTCTATGTGACAACTGTCTTAGTTCTCTCTACTTTCAGCTGTTTAGTAAAAGGTAAGATCCCTGTGGGCCTAGGCTCTTATCTCGCTTACAGTGACACAGCCACAGACATTCCCACCCCTCTTATTCTTTCCAGCTCAATTTCTGGACCAGAGACAAGCCTTATTTACCTATACTCTTAACTTTTACACTTTCAGATGGGGGAATAATCACCTCTTGTAACTTCAATCCTCCTAACCCCACAGTTATTTTTCAGAATTCTACCTCACCATAGTAATGATTCTACCTCACTGTGGTCCTGGTCAAATGACATATCTAAATCAAAGAGACCTTTCCTTCTACCTGGTGAATATAACAGTGGCATGCCTCCCCATAATCCCTTGTCTGTTTATTTTTCCAGTCTAACGTGTGGACATATCTAAATCAAAGGGACCTTTCCTTCTACCTGGTGAATATAACAGTGGCATGCCTCCCCATAATCCCTTGTCTGTTTATTTTTCCAGTCTAACGTGTGGGCATACACCAATGATTAAGTTGTCCTAGCTAAAACACCTGACACCAGCTTCTACATTGGCATCAACCATCATCCTGTCAACTTTCCTAAACCCAAAACAATGACCCCTTTCAGCAGTAAGTAGTCAGAGAAAAATTTCACCCTGTTTCTAACAATAAAAAGATGGGAATGAAAGGGTTTGTGCCCTAGATACGATATTACAGGAGTGGGAGTTGGGACCAAGGACTGTTTGCCTTGAGGTCACTTTCCCCTCCCCTATGATAACTTACCTATGGTGTGAAAAGAGTCCCAATCAGGTACTTGCAGATCAGAAATGCCACTTTTAAGCACCATCCCAGTCAAAAACTATATGTATGCCCCCCATACCATGGTTCCAGCAGAGAAAGCCAGGCCCCGGTGGTCATTGAGTTTCTCTCTGTGTTCTTAGAATAAAGACCATTTTTACTTTATATTTTGTCTTTTGCCATGCCAAAAATCCTATCAAAACCTGTTCTGCAATACTATTGGAGTGGTGCCTTTAATGCAGCGACACAGTAAAGAGTCTCTTGTCAGGTTAAGGCCCCAACAGATTTTCTTCCTAAAATGACAGCAGTGAATGAATAGGTTTGGAACTTGAGAAATTGTCCTTAAAATCTAACACCTCTTCTCACACTCCCACCCTCATGAACTTTCCAAAGTCTTTTGAGTCCTTTGCATGAGAAGGTACTTCAATAGAAAACAGGTTTCTTCTACTATAGTATCTCTAACAGAACACCAAAAGGTCATTCAGCCTTTTATCTCTGAAGCAACTAACCTTCTTTGGAAGTAAATGAAATGTCTCTTGGCTGCTAATTTATTTAAAAAAAAATAGGAAAAGGCAGAACAATAGGTACATTATTCAGAGTGCTTCTGAAAGAGAACTTTTATAATTTGGTAATTTAGAAAATCAGTGGGTTGTAGAGGAGACACAGCATCCTCTGTGAAGCTTTCAGCAATAATAGAAGTGTCATTTGAACACACACTTTAATCACCTTCTTAAAAGCTTTACCAGGTCTACCAGAGTTGAGTCCTTGGGTCTGAGTGATGTACTTTAATGCCTCCTACTACCATGAGATCTCTCATGCTTCTTTATAAAGTTCATTTTCCACAGAAGGAGTTCAAGCAGGGAGATAAGTTGAGCAGTATATCCATGATCATGCCAAAAGTGATTGGTAGAAACGTGTGTGCTAGTTTTTTTACTTTGGACTCAAAGCTTCTATTTATTTACTTACAAGGATGATGTGGCACACTCTGTATGTCACTGAGTTATTTCCTGCTGTAGTAGCCACAATGATTTTGTCCAGGTAAATTTTTGTCAGAGAAGCACTGTTGCACAAAAAGCAAGACTCCTCAGCACTAGAAAATGACCTTGTTGACCTGAACATGGACTGATTTTACAATCATTCATTGCCTATATTTGCCTGAGGGGTGAGCCCATAGCCCCCTTACAGCCTATGAGAATTGAATGTAAGTGAAATGGAGGACTTTCCACCCTGAAGTAATTATTGAATTTCATAGCCCATTACTCTACCTTGTGTGGTGGTATATGGATTCTTAGATTTGTCATAATTATCTGTGTTTGTGTAGTAACCAGCAGAGATATGCAAATACCATGGAATACTTAGGTATACTCATGAGCTAATATAACAAAACTGGGAATAGCTATCTCAGTAACTGCCTCCATAGTATAAAACTCTTCTGTTTTTTTTTCCTCTAAATAAAAAAAGGCAATATATTTTATCTCATTTTCTTATCCAAAATCCATGTGATGTTTTACTATTAGTCACCAGTATGCTTACACATATTCTAGATCTAAAATTGTTCTTCCAAAACTTATCATTAAAAATTCAACAAAGAAATGGATGTTTCATAGCAATCCAAATTTTTCTACATAAAGAAAAATACGTACTTCGTTTTCATAAAACTTGCTTTGAAAGCTGAAATTCAAATAATGAATTCACAAAGAGATTGTATTATGATAGAATTCAAGAGTTGCTTTTCTTTATATAATAATTACCTGACAATGCCCTAGGTATTCCCTTCCTTCCTCATAGCCTTATTTGTAATGTCACCAAGAAGTAGGAATGTAATGCAGGATGCTTATGGCTTGAATTTACCCTGAGACATTAGAGTCAACACACTGGCCATTGTCAGGACCACTGACAATGTCTCTGAGTAACTGTAGACAAGGGTAGAACACTTGCACTTCAATGCCACATCAATTCAATCCATGAATTCCAGGAGTAAAAGAAAAAGGATCTCAGTGAATGTTGATTTTTAAGGTTAAGTCTTCCAGATATAGCATGCTCATACAAAACATATTTGTGTATCTCTATCTAGACTTTCTGCTTTTCCCTGTGACTAATGTCTGATAGACTTCTATGGTACAGTTCACATGTAATCCCTTTAAGTGAGTTTGTCTTCACTGGTTCTAGTGAACTTAAAACTCTTTGAGTTTACTTAGTGCCTTGAGTGTGTTCCAGTTACACATTGAAAAATTATTGGATAAAACTGGATGGTATCTTTGATATCTTCTCACATTTAACTTTATCTGGAGTTACAAATGTATATTTATATGAAAATATATCATTGTTTTCTCTTTTACTCTATTTTTAAAATAAAAATACACATTTACTCTGATGTTGTGCAAATATACTACTGGACATGGCTAGTTACATATACTCAAGATTATTTAAAATGAAAAGTTGACTTAAATTTTATTTCCATTATAAATTTATGTTTGTAAGAGTATTAGTTTAGTGCCCAAAAGCTAACATTTGGCCTATGTGCATATATGTTTGTGTGTCAATATGTAATATATGCAATGTACTATATTTAATATTTCACAAAAATTTTGATGCTAATTATTATGTATAATTGGAGTTATTTGAGTTATGTTTTATTAAATCTGTAAATTAGATGCAGATTTTCATTTTCTTTTTAGAGGAACAGATGAAATACATAGATCTGAGACTCTACTACCATTAACACAATTGAATGGCCTTAATTTCTCAATAGAATCATTCAATATTCATTTTTTAATTTCTGCATTTACACATAATATCCCTCTAGAGACCTCTAACAGATTCTACTGCTGCAGCTTTAATGAGAACTATCAAAGGTTACTATGAGATGATGATTTATACTTAATTCATAGATTTCCCCAGACATTTATGCAGTGCAGTACTGTTTAGATACTTTGTGAGGTTTATTGTCTTAAAACATTTATCCCAATTTTAACTGCATATTTAATCATTATTAGCATAATCCTTTCATTCTTGTAGTATTTTGAGAATTAATATGGAAAAATATGGCCTCTTTAGGGAATGTCATCACTTTGCTTCCAAGGAAACACTGAAAAATTGTTTTGTGTCCAAGAGATATTTTAAAATGTGGTCTGATCAATTATTTATACCTAACCAAGCAATATTAATGTTTTCTTCTCCCAATAGTTATAATTATTTATTTTTCTACACATGCATTATTCAGAATAAAATACATCAAGTATTCAGGTAGAAATAACTGATACACACATCGAGCTTGCAGTGTGTGCACAGAAAAAGTAGTGATATGAGAAGGAAAAGTAAAAGGTTTGAAAAGAGTTTTCTGGACATTTTGAAATGCTATTGTCTTATTTATGAAGGGAAATCTTCTCATTTATAAATAATAATATAAAGCAATATTCAATGAAGATCAATAAAACATATAAACAGACATAAGTAATTTTTATTGCACTTTTACTTGGGAGTCATTCAAATTCATCTTATGGAATGATACAAAACAACCTTTCTCCTATTATAATCTTACTTAAGACATTATTTTAAAAGGAATGAAACCCAATACTTCAGTTTTGGCAATCTACCAGAAAGGACACATCTTGGCCAAAACCTGGCATCTTTATTAGTGATTGCCTTATACTTCTGTCAGTTGGTCCTGCTCCGCAACATTATTTGTACATTTAAGATTTTTTATTTTATTTGGCAAGTTACGAATTGTACATTGTAGATTAAATAACTTTGTTGTACTGTTTTAAAAGAACTGAAATTATTTGGATAGACATTTAATTTTCAAATGTATCATTTTTTGTTTGTTCATCCCTTTTAAAACATTTTAAGATTATCTTAGGGAATGTCTGCAATAAAGTTATTAAACTGCCTTCTTCCTTCTTTAAATGTCAGTTATCTACCTATCTCAGATGTCAACCTAATTTCTCTTTTACTGAGAGATATGTTTTTATCCTAGTTTATGACTACTTGAATACTTCTTGACTTTTTGCAAGCCTTAAGATTGTGTCAGCTAATAAGATCCATAAGAATTATTTTTTTTTCTATAAGTTTTTTGTCGTAGAGTTTTACTCTGTCTTTCTCCAAATGATATTGCATTAAAGACAAAAGACTTCTTTTAAAGTATCTGAGTCTCTTGGAGTAGTTTCCTTATTTATAATATAATAGACTCTCTTAGTAACAGTATCCATGATCTGAAAAGACTAAGAGGAAAATTTGAGAAATAATTCCTATCTTTAAGATAACTATTACTACAATATATTATGATCATTCTATTTAAAATGTCATTAATGATCTATTATTGTGACTAATTTATAAATTAAGCTTTATCAAATTATGGACATACAGGAAAAGCCATAGTGCACATGATACGCAGTCTTGTGTGGCTTCAGGTACCTACTGGTGGGGGCATCCAGAAGCATATTTCTCATAAATAAGGGGTATTAATATACTTTGTGCTACATATTCCAGAACTTTCAAGGCCTCCAAATCCCACTTCCATCCCTTCCAATCAGCAGTGCCATTGAACTTTTCTTGGGCTCCTGGTATCTCTGAGGAAGTCTGGCATAAAACTTACAATGTTTTGAACTTACCTCAGTTATCTCTTTCACTGCACAGACCAAAGTTCTGTGATGACTCTTATTTAGTATTCAAAACAACTTGGCTCTTGTGTTTTTTTCAGGCTTACACACCAAGAGGGTTATTGCATGCTTTGTTTCAGAATGCTCCCAATGTATATTCTGCACTACATTTGTAAAATATGCAAAAAAAAAATCTAAACTAAAAGCTTATATTTCTTTTCCTCGTTTACATGAGGATTTGAAAATAACAGCTCTGCTGCTCCTGTTGGTCCTCCTAATTATTACGGTCATTATTATGCATGAATGTGTCTGTAAAATAGAATTTATAGTTGATGACTGTCATTAAACAGTCACCAATTGAATGAATTACTAAAATGCTTGCTTACTCCCATGTTTCCTTCAGATATAGAAGTTTAAAAATGTATATAAATGTCAGTGCATTCTGATTCTTATTTTGTGTGAAGTTATGGATCAGAAGTTAAGAGAGGATGGATTGGAGAATCCAGATCAGGTAAAAATAAAATGGTACCACAATATTTTTACAGACTAAAACAAAGAGCTTACTTTTGTCTTTACTTTATATAATAAATCAAATATGTGATGTCAATATAACTTATGGTTTGAAAAAAAAACTACTACAGAAGTATATACAGTGTGTAGTACAATGGCAAGACAGTGAAGAAAGTATCTCACTTCTGTGGATCATTAGAGAAGGCTTCACAGGTTAGGTTTCTCATAGGTTTAGCGAAAAAATATTCAAATGTGTGTATTTCAGGACAACAGAGAAATGAAACCCAAAACACTGTGGCAAGATAAAACACATGAAGGCTAGTAAACTGTTAGCAAGTTAACATGACCAAAGTGCTTGAAGGTGTTTAGGACTCAGTGATGGGTGATGAGAGAAACACATACAAGAGACTATGAAATGCACGTCTTACATTACCTGTTAATGATTCTGGTTTAATCATCTAAGCATAGAACAAACTGAAAGATCTGAAGCATTAGAAAAAGAACATTTAGATTTCTATTCAATGTTTTCTATTTGCTACCTTCTTTCTAATCTGTGTTTTCTAATACATTCTACCTCCTCTGAATTGAGCAAATATGTTTGAAATGACACTAAGTTTCTATATTAACTCATTTTATCTATCAACTTTTATACCTCAAATTTATAGTTTGCTTTAGTACTAAGTTTTTGCAGGCATCTACATACAAAGTTGAATTACATGCATTTTTATGTTACATATCCTGAAATAGCAATGGACATGTGATGTAATGAAACACATTTTCATAATAAAAGTTCCTCAAATGTAATTGACTGGTGCATAGAAAAAATATCTGTGACCACAGTGAGCTTTACTGAGTATCAAAATATTTTATCTTCTTGCCTTGTTTCACTGGCCAGACTACATATTCTCTAGAACTTGATGAAAGGTTTTACATAATTGAAATAGCTTTCTCTTTCTTCCAACTTTGGGCCACACTTTCTAATTTCTCTTATTGGATGTCAAACTGGTAAATTTTATGGCATGGCAAACTACACAACTACCTACTGTCTTGATATTGTAACTATTGTTAGCTCACAATCTGCAGATCACTTGGGATATTCTTTTGGTACAAAGTAACATAATTATTATCATTGGGCTTAAATGCCTCAATGGTTAGATATGGATCGGTTCCAGATAGGACCTCTGATGTTTGTGGAGTATTTTCAGCCATCCTAATCCTTAACAAAGAAAACTGGAATCCACCTCAATCTATTATCTTGCAGAAAATCTTGTTCTTATTGCAAAGATGGAACCCAAGTATGATCTCACATATGCTTTGTTCTTTGAGCCAAATTAGGACTTAAATATCTCAGATTCTATCAGCAGGCACTCATTCTTGATACTTGAAATTCCAAACACACATTGCAAAAGAGCTTGGATACAGAAAGTGAAATAAATGTGGCTATTTTTGCAAATAATCTATCAATGATGTTATATTTTAAGAAAACAAATACATAACTTTGCATCTATTGTAGGTATCTAGTATAACTAATTGGATTTATATTCTTCTTTAATATATCACTTTTTTTCTTCAGTGGATGACAAGAACAATAATGTTTTTCAGACTTCAAGCACTTCATAAAATATAAAGTTATACTGACATTTTATTTCTTGCTCCCTGCAGGCAGTGAGATAGATCCTGTTTTCTTCTCATAATTATAATGCAATTTACTGAGATGGTTTTCCAGCCCAGACCTTTCAACTCTTTAAACATGGTCAGATGTCAATTAATTATCTTAATCTTCTCTTTCCCCTTACATCAAACTGAGTTCTAAATTGACATCCTTTTTAGCTGGATGGCTGGAGCTATTCCCTCAGAAAATAAGGCTCGGGTTAATCTAAGTCACTTGATTGCTCTTTTCTTCTATAATCCAGATGGCTTTATTCTGTATTCCTCTGGTAAAATAGAGGTTTGCTTACTGGCCATGGAGGGACAGCAATATTAAGATCAACTCATTTTGAATTTTATAGGTTTTATGTGATAATTATGCTTCTATCTATTAGTACTTCTAGCCAACCAGATCTGTCTCCGCAAAGTTACAAAGTCAGTTAACCACAGCACTGTGATCGATCATATTCATCTGGAGAGTCTATTCTTCTATCCATTATTTGTTCAAATAAGGGTTGAAAGGAAGGTTTTGAATGAAGTAATACTATTTGCTATCTCTGAAGAGGTCTATCAATTACCACAGTAGAGACTCATGACGTTATTAAAGAACAAAGAAAAGTTGGTTTCGTTATGCAGCTTTTTCTAAAAAAGAATTTTGTTATTCTGTTTAAAGGACTGTGAAAGAAGTTTACATTTCCTTCCTTTACAGATAAAGAAAATTATTTTAGAGGAATTAATGAGTTAAAGATTAAACTGTGGTGTTCCTTAATTTGGAGTCTCAGGAAGCTAAACTTCAAAATAATCTGTGGAACATTTAGAAATCATATGGTTCACTAGAACATTAAACTTGCAGTTACTTTTATAAACCTTCATAGGCATTTGGCAGATTTTTATGGGCAAATGGAAGGGTACTAGAGGATTTTTTGTAGATTATTGAATTATTCATTGATTCCATCAATATTTATAGAAAATATACTAAGGCACAGGAATATAGCCATGGAAAAAGTACAATCCTTAGACTCAAGAAGGTTAATTTGTGGTGTTGATTTAGGACATTCAGAAAAGCAAACATATGTCAACTGAAGTAGTCATAAGTATTTTAGAATAAGGAAAGTAGACTTAAACTAATGGCTAATCATATGGTAACCTAGAAGTACCTATTTATAATGATTACAATTGACTAAAGATTTTAAAAAGTAAGTAAGCAAGGCATGTAGCTCCCTGCAGACATTTTACAATATTTTATCTAACTCTAGATATGACTTTATGCTTTTAATATCATAGGAGTGGGACAGAAACTTAAACATGTTTGAATTCCTGATCATTTACCAATTCTTTGTTTTATTTTGGCAGGTTTTCAAGATCTCTGTAGATCTTAGCTATTAGCTGTGAAACCAAATACTGTACCCAAATTCCTGTATGGAAATAATATCCATATATTTAACTTTTCAAGTCTGGCTTGCCAACTTCCACAGGCCTCTGATCAGCTAAGCTTCTGGTATCAGCGGAGTTCTCTTCTGTGGTCCTATGGAGGTGCTGCAAATCCTGCTGAATTCTCTGCTCAGGGGGACCTCATCTAGAGAGCAGAATTCGCTGAGTCTAGAAGTTGACTTGGAACTGTTTCAATGGTACAGGGAAGGTCTCCAGAGAAAATAGAAGCAAGCAAGGGCTGATACATAGAACTTTTCATGGCTTACTTCTATTGATTCTGCTGAAAAAGTCATAAGTTGAGCCCTGCTGGAAGAGACGGAGAAATGGATGTTCATTTTGAGGGACAAATGGCAACTTAATAGGGAAAGCAAATGGATAATGTAGGAAAATAATTTACTAATAATTTACTTGTTTCTTCAATCTAGTAGCCCTTGATTTTGTTTGTTTGGTTTTCTATCTGTCTGTATTTTTTATTTAAATAGATCTAAAAATATTTGCCTCTTGGAATTTTAACAAACTATGTGATGTAAATAACTAGCTCACCCCCCCCCCCAAATTAAAGAATATATTGTTTGTTTTTTAATATTCTTATAGGTTACTTTGGTGTATGTTTGGAATGCTCTTAATTGAGAATAGTTTATGCAATTATGATTATAATTATAGGCTCATTAGCTTAGGACAATAGTGACATATTCGTAAAAGTTTTTCAAATTACTCAAATAGAAATTGGGGGTTAATAATCCCAAAGTTTACCATTTAAAATTAAAAAAATAATTACAGATTTCTACTATGAGTTTCTAAATATATTAGGGATAAACATTTATATTTATTAAATTTAATATGGTTAAACAGACATTTACTGAGCACCTGTAATGATTCTTCACACAAAAGGAACTGAAAACTAAAACTGAGGAAACAGACTTGCCTGGTTATTATTATGTTCACTGCTTGGTCCTTCAAGTAACAGTTGGTTGCTAATGACTTCTCACTAGTGTTATTTCCCTTGCACCTCATAGTATCATGTAATATGTAAATATTAACACTTTCAGTATAATGTGAAAACATTAACACTGAAAAGTGTCCAAACAAAATCACTCTTCTATGTAACCCAATACTACTTCTTGAAAGATGGAAATTTGATAGAATAAGATTTTACACACACACACACACACACACACACACACACACATTTTTTATGTGGAAAGGACTACCAATGATAGAGCTTGGATGATGGCCTAAAGGAAAACACCTGCTTAAATTCTTAAGGAAATAGAATCAACAGTTTGTCAGTCTCTACATTTCTGAGGAGCCAGAACTTCAGTCCTCAGTTACTTATGTCAACCACATAGTGATTGTTAGTTTCTTCATTTATTTTCATTAATAAAAGTTCTAAGATGGGTCCTGAGAAGAATACAGGATCTTCTCTCTCCTTTTTTTTTTTTTTTTTTTTTTTTTCCATTCTCCCTTGGACATTGTGAAAAGGAAAACAGTACGGATATTACTATTGCAAATCTCTCTATGTTTTCATGTAAATCTGCAGTTTGGATAAAGCATTTTCTGCGGAATACAACAAATACATTCAAATTTGGAAATACAGTTAAGTGAATTCAGGTGAAATGTTCTTGAGCTAAATATACTGCTCTGCAAAATCCTCATGGCATTGGCTCTCATATTTCATGACTCAAACCAAGTTCTATTTCTATTAGTCATTGTGAGGTTAGGAAGGTTCACCTCAAAAATGTATGAAGTTGAAAAAGCATTTCAGGGTTCAGAGTGTGCTTAATCTATTGGTGTGTGTGTGTGTGTGTGTGTGTGTGTGTGTGTGTGTGTGTGTGTATGTGAGAGAGAGAGAGAGAGAGACAGAGACAGACAGAGAGAGAGAGACAGAGAGATAGAGACAGAGAGAGACAGAGAGAGACAGAAAGAGAGACAGAGAGAGAGACACAGAGAGAGACAGACAGACTGTGTGTGTGATGTCTAACAAGTACCACTAGTTTTTGTGATGAAAGCAAACTTTGTGTTGTGCACATGAATCCCAAGCAGACATCTAAGACCCTAATATCAATGTTTCTACCACTATATCTCACGAACAGTTTGGCAAACCAATTTCTTCAAATCTGGACCTATCTAGGCTGAGTGTTCAATGATTTCTATCTTTGGACAGAAAGGCTGGAGCTAATATTACTTTTGTCTTTGTGTTTTTAATATAACTCTATTACTTTAGAAATTTTTTCTCTGAGTTATTCCTTATAAATAACAGTATTCATAATAAAATAATAATAGCATCATCTATGGAACAATCATTATGCTCCAGACTCAAGCAATGTATGTTCTATTCATTTTCTCATGCCATTGTTACAACAGGGCTACAATCAATTGGCTGTAATTATGAACAGATGAGGAAAATATCAGAGAGGAAGGTACAATTGCTAAGGCAATAGTAATTGTGTCATGGAGATTTAATATTAGGCACCTGATGTGAGAGTCTTTTCTTTCCAAGTCTTCACTTGTTTCTTAAGTTGAATGAAATAACTCATAATTTATAGTACTTATAAATGTCAGGAACTGTGAAGACTTTTCTTTAGATTCTATCACTTTACTTTTTAAATTAATGATATTTACTATCTTTAGTATCACATTCCTACTCATTTTTCCAACTCTTTTATCTCAAATCGTCTAATATTGTTGAGTGTCTAATATGCTTTATATAATGTGGTGCCTAATGAGAATATGAGCATGAGTAATTTATTTCTCTCACTTTCAAAGGCTGCAGATACTGATCGCATTGTCCTTTTATGGTGGCTATCATAGTTTGATTTTTTTCCATGTGATGATAGGATAGATTTAGTCACCAAATGTTTTCATATCAAAAGATATCAAAGGAATCTGTATTGTCACTTACATTAAAGAAAGTCAGCAATTTTCACAGGCCAACCACTTTAGAATTGGTAGCGATAAGAACAAAGTTAAAAAAAACTGATTTTGAAGTAAGTTTGATATCATTGAAAGGATAAAACTGTATTCGATTTCAAGACACATTTACAGAGGGTGCACTCTAATCTTCATAGGTCAAAAAGGAAATAAAATATCAGAATTAAAACATTCCTATAGTATAGATCAAATATAACAAACAAACATCTGGAAAACATCCCATGCTAAAAATTCAGAGGACAATTTCTTTGTAGTTATTCATGGTACTTTCTCCAAAATAGATCATGTTTTAAGGCATAAACCAAATGTAAATGGAAACAAAAATGTTGCATAATTTGCTTATTGCCAGATAATAATGGGATCAACTTAAAATTCAAGAGTATGAGAAAATTCAGGAGTTATAAAAAGTCAAGGAAGTTGAACAACAAATTCTTGAATGATAAGCAACTCATTGAGAAATTTGGATGAAAATTAAACATTTTTAAAAATCCACTGAAAACAAGAAACATAATATGCTAGAATATATGAGACATTGTAATGCCAATTTTAAGAAGGAAGTTTGCAGCTATCAGTTCTTATATTCGATAATGTGACTATAAATAAAGAATGCAGTAATGCATCTCAAAGTTTTAGAAAATCAAGAAAAACAGAAGAAATTAAATAAAGATTGAAGCCAAAATTAAGGAAACAGGAAATAAAAGAACAATAAAATGATGAATGAAAATAATTCATACTTTTGAAAGATAAAAATTGATAAACAAATAGCCAAACTAAGCAAAAAAAAAAAAAAAGAGATAATACTCAACTAATAAAATTAAAGACAAAAAGGGATATCAATGAAATTCAGAGTCCCATTAGTGACTAATTTGAAATCTTATGTTTCGATAAATTGGAAAAAGAAATGAGTAATTTTCCAAACATATGTGACCTTCAATCTTGCATCAGTGTAATTAAGATCATATAGAATGCATGAATGGTCAATATCAGGCTTATAGAAGAAAAACTGAAAATACTCATTATAAAGTTAGGAAGGAGATAATGGTCTTCACTTTAACTACTGTCATTGAATGAATGACTTGAATTTTTAGCCAGAGCAATTAGGTAAGAAAAAGAAACATAGACATACAAACAGGAAGGGAGAAGTCAAACTATTCTTATTTGCAGGTGATAGGATGCCACATTTAAAATATCCTTTTTTTGGTCTTTTTCATTTTATTGCTACCAGGGATCAAACTCACGACTGCCTGCTTGCAAGGCAGGCACTTATGCCGCTGAGCTAAATCCCATACTCTTTAAAAAATATATATAGATCTGATAAATTCAGCAGCATTGTATATATGAAATCACCATAAAAATATCAGTAGCTTTCTGTAATTAATAATGAGCCTACTGAGAAAAAAATCAAGAATGAAATTGTTTCACAATGACTTCAGGAAGAAATATCCAGAAATAAATCTAACTGTGAAGTTGAAAGATATTCACAAGGAAAATTATAAAACATGGAAGAAAGCAATTAAAAAACACCTTATAAAATAGAAAACTTTCCATGTTTATGGATTGGTGGAATTGATATTATTAAAATGATCATATTTCTGAAAATGATCTACAAATTCAATGTAATCCCCACAAAAATACTAACAAACAAAAGTCTTCACAGAATTAGAACTAATCATAAAATTCACATAAAAACACTAAAAATCTGAAGAGTCATAAAATCTTAAATAGGAGGAGCAATGACAGAGTAAGTTGATGGCTGATTTCAATATATATTACAGAGAAAAAGTAACAGAACAAGCATCATACCAGCATGAAAGCAAAAATGTAGACAAAATGAACAGAATAGATGACCCCAAAATGGATACAAGGAACTGCAGTCATCTTATTCCCCAGAAAGGTGCAATAATGTATGTCAGAGAAAAGAAATCTTTTTAAAAAAGTGATGAGAAAAGTAGACAACTACAGACAAGGACTGAAAGTAGATTCACATCTCTCATTTTGTGCAAAATATAATTGAAAATGGATCAGTCCTATAAGTCTGAAACACTGAAACTGCTAAAAGAATAGAGACTACAATTCAAGACATAGGTGTATGCAGTGACTTCCAATAGGTGAGGAAATAATGACAAGCACAGTGAAAGGGGATCTAATCAAATTGAAAAGGCTCCACAAAGGAAAGGAAGCCAGTGGGCAGAGAAAAGAGAGCATCTTTGCCATCCACTTCTCTGAAAACAATGAGAGAACAAGTAATACCATCTACAAATAGGCAAGTGAACTGAACAGATATTCTTGAAGGAAGTACGATTGGTCCATAATTTTTTGAGAAAGTTAATTGTAGTCATCAGGGAAAGAAGAACCAAACCATAATGACATTACATCTTACCCCAGTTGAACTGGCTATCACCAAGAATAAGAAAATAATAAATGCTGAGAAGGACTAAGGAGAACAGAGACACTTCGAAGCTGTTCATGGGAAAGTTAATCATTAAGACACTATGGAAATCAGTATAGACCTTTCTGAAACACATGAAAACAGAAGCCCTATATGATCTAGATCTATCACTACTCATTATGTACAGTGAAGTAAAATTAGCGTACTGTGTAGATACCTGTGTACCATAGTTACTGCAGCACAATCCAAAATAGTCAAGTAATTTGGACAAAATGTAAGAAGTACTAGCTGTGTCCATGTATGGACCCCTGCTGGACTGGAATAGCCAGACCCTAAGCCAATCCCCATGAGTCAGCACCATTCCAGATTAGGGGTAGAGAGAACAAAAGACACAATAGCAAGCACATCCAGTCTGGGAACCAACGCTATGCACAGACACTCACTGGCTCCAGCCCCTTTTGGTGCATGGGTTGGCAAATAAGAAATACTCCTCTAGTCAGGGGTTGTACACAGAGAACAATTAGGTTCAAGACATGGAGTTTATAATATTATTTTTATAATAGTCACCGGGAGTTAACACAGGAAAATGCAGGAAATCTCTCCACAACACCAAAGACATAGATTATTTAGTTAAGAGCCTAAACCCCAAAGCAATGTGTCATATGAGGTCCAGATAAAAACCCAGAGCTCATTACAGTGCCTCCCACGAGTCCAACTGGAGGTCCAGAGCCCACAGGAAGGACTCACGCCAGTCTCTTTTACAGATCCATGCCAGGAAGACCCGAGGGTCAGTGGTGGAAGCTAGAAAGTCTATGCCAACAGGATGTAGGAGCTGTGCTAGTGGGATGAGGGTTCTACAATGGAGTCAAGAAGTCACACTCACAACAAAGACCAGGGCTATCCTGAAAGGCACCACAGCTGTCCTCAGTGACACCAAGGCCCCGAGCTCCTCCGACGATAAGCACAGTCGGGTACGAGCCAGGAAGCAGCATGACGAGTTCACCCTGGAGACCAAGCAGCACATGTCTTCCCCTCCAGAGCCATGAAGCAATGCTCAATGTGAGGACCAAAGCTTCTCCAGGAGAACCAACAGCTCAGACAGCAATTCGTAGGAGAACCCACAATGCCTCCACGCAACAATGCATTAACACCTCAACCCTCAACACCTCCTTTCTTCTCCACCTACTTATCCTGGCAACATTCCTCAGGTGGAGCATCTTAACTAAGTGCCATGCTGATGTAATCCAGCTGGCATTAAGTTGACCATCAGTTCTTAATCCATAACAAATACCATCCCACATCCCTCCCTGCCCCCTGTAAGGGACAGATTTTTCGGAGAAACACAGGCTGTGATGATAGCTATGGAGGTGTAATGCAATTGGATGCTATTATGGATTAAAAACTGGTGGTCAACTTAATACCAGCTGAATTAAATCAGCATTGTGCTGAATGTAGACAGCCCACCTGAGGAAAGTTGCCAACATAAATAGAGATGTGGAAAAGTGGAGCAAGGCATTTTAGGTTTTTCTAAATGTTGCTATGTTGAGCTGTTGGTTCTGAAGGAGCACATCTTGACTAGTTTCCTGAGTGTGAGTTCGACCATTGTTATGTAAGGAGCTCGGGACCTTATTGGTGAGAGTGGCTATGGTACACTTTTGGGGGAGCTCTGGTCCTTAGATTAAGCATTGCTTCCTGGCTCTGGAGGGAAGGATATGTGCCATTTAATCTCCAGGAGAAACTTGTCATACTGGCTTTCTGGTGTGTACTTGATTATTCTTTTTGTCAGAGAAGCTTGGGATATCTGTGTCACTGATGATGGCTGTGGTGCTTTTCAGGACAGCCCTAGACCTTGTTTTGAGCATGACTTCTCACCTCCAATGTAGAACCCTCAACCTGCCAGCACAGCTCCTTCACCCTGCTGGCATAGCTTCTGCCTTCCCAGCTTCTGTCTTTGGCCTTGGGGCCTTTCCAGGGAAGATCCATAAAACAGACTGCCCTTCTCATGGAATCTAGAGCTCCAGTTGAACTCATGAGAGGCATTGTCATGAGAGACTCCAACTTGTCCTCTGGGCTCATGCAGGCCCTTGGCTGAATATTCTGAGTCATTAGTGTTGTGGGCCGATTTCCAGCGCTTTCTGTGTTTTACTCTGGGTGACCATCATAAAATAATATTATAAATGCTGTGTCTTTATTCTAGTTGCTCTCCTCACAACCCCTAATGACAACAGATACCTGTGATGCTTTGGTGTTTCACAAACACTGCAGGTCTACGGCCAGTGGTCTGCTATGAGTTCAGAGGATAGTGGTACACAGTGTGATATCAAGGAAGGATCTCCTTCAAAAGGCTGCCGCCATTGTTGATTCCTTATGATCTTGTTTTGAATATCATATCCATTGTTTTGATGGGTTGGATTTTATTCTCTTTTCTTTTGTTTGATTATGTCAAATTCAAGGGCAGGAGCAGCTATTTCAAAGATTGCAAGTTACATTGTGGTAGCAATTTTAGATTTGCTACTGGCTTGTTTTGAAATATTTTACTTCATTCATCATCTTGTTTTTATTTTTCTATTTTATTCCATCCTGTTGATTTTTACTATGTCCAAAGTCATCTGCAGGTATTTTGAAGACATTAAAAGGCATTATGTTAGCTTTGTTGATTTCACAATATTTTTAGGCCTGTATCTCTTTATTATTATATTTTATTCTCTTTAAAATAAAAGTAAAAACAAAATGGTCAAGCAATGGCTATTTAAATACCTAACAAGGTATTTATAGGTATGAATAAAGAACATGTATATGTTGGGGTATTATTCACACTAAGAGGAATGACATCATGTACTGAAAAAGGGTTGAAATGAGTTTGTCACATTAAAAGCCTCAGAATCACCAGTGGTACATGTTTTCTTTTATATATATAATCTAGACAAAATAAGCTTACATGATACTAGAAGGGAGATTATAATAGAAGCAAAATGGGGTGGGAAGAGAAAAGGGAGATGAAACATTTTGCATGTATGTATGAAAATGTCACAATAAAAATCAATATTCTGTAAAAGAAATATGTGCTAATAAAATTTTTCAAAGCCATAATTTCTACCATCTGAGGGGTATGTAAATAAGGCGGTGGACCTATCTGAATGGAATTTGAGGGAATTAATTGCAGCTGTGAATAGCACTACAGTTTTCAAGATTGAGAACTAATTCCACCCTTGCTGTAATTCACTGACAGGGGTCCTCAGCACAGCCACTGGTGCTGAGTTGCCCCCTCTGCCATCTCTTTGTGCTGCTCCGTGTATGCATTCTGAGTTTGCAGATGTTGACTGAGCAATTTGAATGCTCGGCTTCACCTGTTTCTCTTTAACAGAAATAAAAAAAATAACACCTTAAATTTTCATGCTTATCTTCTCCTCTTCATATTTTGCTTACTTACCTCTTTCTATAATTTAAAAACCACAATTTGGGTTCTTTTCCTTTGTGTACCATGTGTCCCATGCACCCAGCAGTTCCTGCATCCTTACCTTCATCTAGCATTCTTTAAACAGAGCAGGAATGGTATTGCACGCTGTGCATTGGTATGGAGTGCTACCTATTAGTGCTTTAACAGCAGCCCTGTAGAACACAAAAGAGCCAAAGTCCACAGCCTCATTGTCCAGGGAAACTGCCAGCAGTTTCTTAGTTATTTTTGCAAAGTTGTGAGCATTTAGTTCTGACTTTATCTCTGTGACTAATTCCTCTCCACATGGCAAAGCCTTCAGAGCACTCAGAGGGCCGGAGTCTCAATGCCATGGAAGTATCCCACATTTGGTTCATAGGGATCACCCAGAGATTTATTATCAGCTCCTTCTCTGAGAGCTTTGCCCCTTTATGGGCCCCCGCAGATCCTGTTTTAACCACAGACAAAACTGTTGCCAGATGATGCACTTAGGGTCTTTGAGGGTACAGAAATTTCTTTATAAATGTCAGATACTTAGTTTTTTTTTTTTTTCCTAACAGTAGACTGCATGTATTCAAGGACACAGGTAGACCCCTTCTTCCTGGAGAGTAGCAGTTCTGGGAGTAATTTTTTTTTTTTTTTTTTTTTTTTTTTTTTTTATGGTAGGATGGGCTTCTCACAAAGTACTGCTTTTTTCTCCAGAAAATTTTATAGTAATTGTCTAATTTCATACTTCTAACTTTACTTAGCAATGTATATATTTTAATATGGTAGTTACTTTAATAAATGTTTAAAATCTTTATCTGCCTTATGCAAATGGTCACAGTTAGGAGCTGCAATTTTCCCTTTTTTTTTTTTTTTTTTTGTAGAATTTCAGAGAACTTAACTGATTTTCCTTGAGTGCAGAGCTAACACTTATCAGAGAAAGTGTTCCAGGGAATACAGGAACTATACTTAAAGTGTGACCTTTGGTAGTCAGGTAGTTGTTAGTCCAGCGATGTTTTGTTCTGCGGGATGTGCTGTCCTGAAGTTTCTTTCTGGGTGTGGCTACATTGAAAAAGGCATACCTTTCAGATCTCTATGCATTTATATACTGCTCATGCACTTTGGACTCAGCTTAAGGGTGCAGTTTTTTTTTTTTTTAAGAATTTTTTTGGATGTTTATAGTGTATTGATGACTAGAGTCTCCAAAGAGAGCATTGTAAAACACCTAAATTAAAACAAGCAAACTGCCACAGCAATAACAAAACAGCAAGAGAGACAGAATCCTATCAAGGAAGAATTTAATGCTGTTGCAAAAGTTCCTGTGGCTTGAATTTTACATATTGAGGTTTTTTTGTCTAATATCATTTGAAAAGGCCTGCTCCTTTTTAAGATTGCAGTAGGAAAGATCCCTTTGCTAAGAAGCAGAATGGTGACATTGGACAGATTAGAGGTGGCTCCAGTTAGAAAGCAGAGAGAGATGACACTAACAATTCAAAAGTATTTTTTTCTGAGAAAGTATCATCTGAAATACTGTATTTGCAGATACTCTTAAGATATTCATTCCAATATTTCTAATTCAATCTTCTTTGGTGTTAGATATTGAATTGAAGCCAAGTCTGAGCAGTCTCTTAAGTCAATCTTAAATATTTTCTAAATGTCATAAATAGACTTGAAAGTAATATAAGGATCCAGTAGAGGATCATGCATTGCCAAATAATAGAAATAATAGTGAGAATGAGTGACTAATAAAACTTTCATAGCACAAGAATATTTTTCACTTAGTCACACATAAATTTATAGAAACATTTTCTGTGAGACCAAAGTTTATATTACAACCACAATGACAATCATTTGTACTTTTCTTTAAGTATTTTTTTTTCAAATTTTCTTATAAAAGTTTTTTAAATTTTCATTTCATCATCTATGGTTGTAAATGTTAGACAATCAATTTTAACTCTTATAAAATTAGGTTGAGGAATTGTGATGGCTTATAGGCCATGCTCACCCTTTCTAAGTATTACAGTTAGTTTTCTAACATTCTGATTGGGCAAAAGCAGTAATATATTTGCAATTTCTTACCTCCCTGAATAATCTGGGTTTCTGATGCACAGGTTTGGGTCTGCTTTATTAAAACCTTGTTCCTTTTTCTATTATTACATAATAGCAATGATTAGTTAGAAGATGATTTTGCTAAATTTTGTCATCATCTATGTAACAGAAACTCCTGAGTATGGTTTCCATTATTATTCATCAGTTCCCAGAAGTTGAGAGGTGAGTAGTGGGGAGCACCTGTATTTGAAAACTGAAAGAAATAGAAATTTGAATCCAAAAGCTGAGTTATATGAGTCTTTCCTTATTTCCTATTCTTTTCCTTGTTTTAAAAGCCTTATAAATTGAAATAATCTTTCCATATTTTTTTATATTCACCACTTTTGCTAAACACAGCTGGAATATCTAGCAAATGTTAAAAATTCCTCAGTGAAGTTTAGTCAGTGTCTTTTTTTTTCTTTTTTCTTCTTTATTGTATTTCTTTTTCTTATTTCTTTTTTGTACTACAAATTAAACTCTGGCTTTGCGCTGAATTAAAAACCTCAGTCTTTTTTTTTTTTTCTTTTTCTTTTTTTTTTTTTTTTTAAGACAGGGTTTTGTTAAACTGTTAAACTGACCAATCTGATTTCAGAGTCATGGACCTCCTCCCTCAGCCTCCTAGAGTGCTAGAATTAAAGGTGTGCAGAAACAAAGCTTGCCAAGTCTCTCTTTTTTTTTTTTTAATAAGGAGATTATTGTGTGATTTATATACTTCCTACTGTTATCATATTTAAATATTTCCAGTATTTTTATGTACTGGCTTTAAATACATTTACTCCTCATAAATCAAAAGATTGCAAATATTATTGAATGTTCTTCAAATGGAAGAGTTTCTCTCTGTCTCCTTACCATATTTATGACTGAGTCTTGTAGTGGGATCATAAGAGCTACAGAACACTCAGCGTCTTTCATAAGCTCCATTCATAGTACTGTGAAAATGTGCTCTTCACCTTACACAGTGGCTCATCTTCAAATTACATAACATCTTCTAGTCTTTCACTTTTTACTTAGAATGATTATAAGATAGAGCTTGCTAAATGACAAGACTCCAGATAAGTAACAAGAAACAGCTCTGGAATTGTTAAATGGATAGGTGGGCTTTTTATGACAGTATTTCCCACATGACAAGTCATGGGCCTAGTTATTTCTGCAATTTAGAAAGTTAGTTAGTAGAAAACTACAGTTTTGTTCTAATTAAAAAAAAAAAGTGACAACTTAATACTCAACAAATGTCTGTGTTATTCTCTATTCTCTCATAGCATTGCACATTTAAAAAAAAAAACACAAACCTGTTGTCAGGTTTAAATTAGCTTCCTTAGCTCAAATCAGCAGCCTTAATTTGCAATTGAAATCTATCCAATTAAACAATAGATTGCCTGGAATTAATGGTAATTGAACAATCTAAATTAAATGGGAGAAACTGTGGACAAGTGAAGAGGAAAATAAACATAGCACAATTTAAGCTTGGAAAGTGCCACACATTAACAGGACCATGGACTGTGCTTCAGGAGATGCTGCTTGCTTTTAGACTCATCTATTAAAGCCTTTGAAGGATCTGACACTGACCCTTTCCAAAAAATGAGTACATCAAGACAACTAGAATTGAAGTAGCTACTAATGCCCTGCATTTGCATTGGATTTACTTTCTCTTGGTTAATAAAACATAGCAAAATATCCCCATGTAACCATCAACCATGTAAATGTGACAAGAAAAGAATTTTGCACTGTATATATCACTATATAACTCCATCAAAGGTTCTAAGTATCCTTTCAGAGGCTTGATGCAAGAGCCAAAACTCTAGAAAATAACTACATTGGTGGGGCTGGGGGTTTAGCTCAGCGGCATAAGCACCTGCCTTGCAAGCAGGTAGTCGTGAGTTCGATCCCTGGTACCGATTAAAAACGAAAAAGACAAAAAAAAAAAAAAAAAAAAAAAGAAAATAACTACATTGGTGAAATATATACTGATTTGTTGCCAGAAAGAATTATAGAAATGCAGTCTAGTTCTTACACAGGAACTGCTTGGTTTTTGGAGAGCTAACTTAGAGAAACTCGGTTTTAGAGAAATTGGTCTCTGACTGGCCAGGGATACTTGGTTCTTACAATGTGCAATCGGCAAAAACAGACTGCTACAATTATCTTCAGAGGAAAATAAATCCCCTGTCATAATTTAATTTGGGAACCTTCATGATGCCAAAAATATACCAGAAAAGTGTACGAAGTCTTATTATTTACATAACTGAAGTCTTTTTGAAGAGTACATTGGGTCTCACAAGCCAGTTAGAAAAGGCTTGGAAAAGAGCACAGAAAGGAGACTGTTAGGAGCTATTATTGTGGGTAGAAGGTGGGGCTGGCTGGGAGTAGGTGCTTTGATGTAGGGAGGGATCTTTGTGGTAGAAATCTGCCGCTAGTGCTAAAGGACTACCCAGGATATTGTTATCAGTTTGTCTAGAATGGAACACAAGACAAAGAAAGAGTGTTATGGTATAAATTGTATCAATCTGGTCAACTGAGAGACTCAGCAGGCACTCAGGGTTTTTACTTTGTAAACATCCTCATTCTGTGCAAAGAAGAGTGAGGAACTTTTGAGTGCTACACCCTAGCCTCAGGAAGTTTCTGCTGAGATTGCATTGGATGCTGAATCCAAGTGGCATGTGTTATGGCTTGGAAGAAAGTTTCTCTGCATTTTGTTCATGTCCAGAGACTTTGCCTAAGATTAAGATTAAGGTCAGTGGACTAACTAATCTGACAGAAGAAATTATAAAGCAGTGTAATTTTGAGGCAGTGGCATGGCTATTTTGGGGAGCTTTTTGCCAATTTTATGTTGAGAATCAAGAACAAAGAACCCAGCAGGATGACTTAGAACATGATGAGTTTGGCCAGACAGAAAGGTCCAGTAAAATGTGGACTATAAAGAGAGAGCTGAGACCTCAATTGATGAAAAGAAACAGAGAAAAGTACTGATGCTGTTCATCCTTACTGCTTTGCTCCTGCAATAGTAAAAACCTAATAGCTCTAAGCAAATTTTCAGAGGATCCTCCACTAATATTACTTTCTGCTCCTTAATTACTTGTTTGCTGCTGATTCACTTGTCCTCATATCCATGCCCTAGACACAGGACTTGTATTTAGAAACATGTGATGGCAAACTGAATTGAAAATATTCAAAAATCAGTGTCACAACTTAGTCTCCTGTTTTTGTTCAGGAGATTCAGCTATTCCTACCAATTCTGTATTATCTCTGCCAACCTCAGTTCACCAACTTGCTGTGGTTAGGAACTTTCCATTCTATTTATAGCAAATGGAATCCTTTAACTAAATAGATATTTTCTCATTTATTGCCAAGAACTTAATATTGCTGTTTCCTGTTTTGGTAGTGTTTCACCACTTCAAGATTCTGTCATTTTATTCTTCCAAATTATACAGTTATCTCATATTATGCCATGTTATACAAGGGAATATCATATATATATATATATATATATATATATATATATATATTACTTCCAGTTTTTCTACAAATCTCTCTAATTTATTTATTTTTTTTTTATCTGGGAACATTTACAGGTGGATGTCTCAAAAGATGTGAGTTCCATGCTGAATTCACTTATCATCCATTCCAAAACTGCTACTTTTCTATGGACTCACCTCTGTTAAAACAGCTGCCAACTTCAGTCATGGCTAAGCAATAGATGTAACAGGCGTACTGTTTTTATTTTCCCAACGAAATATATTGAAGGACACTAATACAAACATATATTTAATGCATGAAATTTGATAAAATAACAAAGAAAACAAATTGAAGAATATATGTAAACACGTTTTTAAAAAAGTAATTGAAATTTGGCAGGGAAATGCGGTGATACCAGAAAAAGAGGAAGGAAAATATATAAGATGAGCCCGATGATTGTCCGCTTTCTAATTTGACATAACTTCTAACATGAATCAAAACAAAAAATTAAAGTAGAATGAATAAATTGAAGAATTAATATACAAAAATTGACTGGAGAGTGAAATGGTTTTGGTCCAGACAGGACACTGTAGCTGGTGAAGCCTTAAAGGTGGAGCCAAAGAGCTGCTATCTCCCCCACCCCTAGGAATTTACCTGTGAGGCCATATTCCCTGCCCCTGGGAACTTACCTATGGCGCCAAACCTAGGACAAATGGGCTACCCGTGCATCTCTGATGTCCCCTTAGGTTCCACACCAATTCAAGGCTACTTTCATACCCCCAATACCACGTGTCCACCAGAGAGAAAGCTGGACTCCAGTGGTCGGGGGTGCCTGTTCTCTCTCTCCATGTTCTCAGAATAAAGGCCTCTTTTGTTTTATACTTCTCATCTTTTGGCTATAAGACAGCCCAGGGCAGGGTCTTTCTGGGCAACCTGCATCCACACTCGAAAATCTCTCACATCCTTTGGGTTCAGATAGCCCAAGGCAGAGTTTTCTGGGCGGCCCACACTGGAAGACCCTCATGTCCCTTAGAGCTTCACACTCTTATGGGCAGAACTGTTACTGACCCCACGAGGACTCTACTCTCAAATCTCTCAGTGACAACTGGAATATACAAGTTTTTGGAACCTTAGCCACCATGTGGTGCCATGGAATGAGTGGCCCTTCGGACCACGACTCACTTCTTGCCTGAATTAGTCATGGGAAACGTGTTTTCTAAATCCCAAAAGAAGCCTCCACAATGTCTAATTTCCAATCTACAAACCCTTAAGATTAAAAGTACTATAAAAAGTAAACAACTTACTTCTAGGAGGTTTGGCCAACCTATCCACTTATCTGCGACCCTTGGCCCATAGAGGGGGCATTTGACCCCTGCATTCTCAAAAACTTGTTAATTTCTGTCAGGCCAGTGACAGGTTAATGGAACTTCCTTACATTCGGGCTTTCCTTATTCTGAAAACATGCCCATCTCTCCTTAAGTCTTGTACTCCCACCCAGATACTTTTAGCTAACTCTGCCGCAACTCAAACTGTTCCCTCCTGCCCTCAGGATTTGCTGGATAATGTACCCCCAGTTTTTACTTGGCTGCTGCCTGCCTACCCCCAAAATTGTTCCTTGCTGTTACTTCCCGCCATGTGATCCTCTTTCCCTCCCTTGACTCCTGATTCTCCCAGCATCTGTAATCCCTCTGTTAGTGCTTCCTCAAAGTCTTCAACTTCTTATTCTTTTGATAATTCTCTGTCCTCCACAGCATTCTCGTTGCCCACTCACCATACTCAGTCTCGGTCGTTGTGCCCTTCTGGTAAGCCACTTGATTGTTCCCCCTTGCACTGGGAACAGTTGCCATGTTGCAACCCTCCACCACATGACAGGGCACTGCCATCTTGGCATGGATCTCATGGTCAATGGGTGCCCCCTTGTGGCTCCTCTTGTGAACAGCAACAGCCACCTTGTTGTGGTCCACATGATGGTTCATTGTGCTGTGGACAGCAATTTCATCATTGCAAGACACACAGTGAGACACTATCTGCCTGTGTTTCCTCATCCCAGGGTAACCAGCAGCTGCTCTGTAGCCACTCTACAGATAATTGCTCACACGCATCTACTGGGCTGATGGCTGCCCAATGGCCATCTACTCCACAAACTTCTCCTCAATCTCTGCTACCACTTTGGGAGCAAGCTGGCCCTGAGGTACTTGTTAATATACATGTGCCTTTTTCCCTTTCTGATTTATCTCAAATTACCCATAAATTAGGTAGCTTCTCTGTTGACCCTCAGAATTATATCAGGCAATTTGAATTTATTACTAACTGTTATGACTTACATTTTAAGGATTTTTAGGTGATTCTGAACACCACTCTCAGCTCACAAGAGCGAAATGAGCTGTGGAAAGCAGCTTGAGAAGAAGCTGATCACAGACATAAGGTAAACACTGCTGATAATGACCCTGGGCCTGTAGCTGTGCCAGAACAAGATCCTAACTGGAACTATCAAAATGGACAAGGTTCAACAAAATTACATAAGATGATTGAGTGTCTGATTGTGGGCCTTAATAAGATTGTTCACAAACATACTAACTATAACAAACTTTTAGAACAGGTCCAGGAGGCTAATGAAAACCCAGATGTGTTCCTAAATCAGCTTCTGGAAAACTTAATTAAGTTTACTAATGTAAATCCAGACTCTCATGAAGGGATGATTGTTGTTAACTCTTATTTTATTTCTCAGTCTGCTCCTTATATTTGTGCAAAATTACAAAAGGTTGAACATGGCATTCAAACTCCACAAGGGAATCTACTTAAATTAGCTTTCCATGTCTTCAACAACAGAGATAGAATTCAAAAAGAGGAGAAGCAAGCTCAAAAATTAAAGTTTTCATTATCAGTCTGACCTTTTTAGCAGTGGCACTCAGAGCTCCCAGGACAAGAAATCCACAAAGTGTGGCTTCCCGAGTCCTGCCTGGACCATGCTTCAAATGCAGCAAATAAGGACACTGGGCAAAAGTTTGACCTAACCATGGCATTCCTCTAGGACCATGTCCATACTGCAACCTTAAGGGTCATTGGAAGAGCGACTGTCCTAGCCACCAGTGAGTGGGTAAGCCATCCTCTAATCCCTCGCCCTCACAGGAGACTCTATCAATGCCAGATTCATCATTGACTGACCTGCTCAGACTTGCTGCAGAAGATTGATGGGGCTTGGGGCTCACTCCGGTAACTTTGGCAGAGCCCCGGGTCTCACTGGATTCTCAGGTAAGATAATATCTCTGCTTGTGGATACGGGAACAATGTATAGTGTACTTCCTGAATTTTCAGGACCTTGTAGTAAGTCCTTGATTTCTGTTGTGGGCATTGACAGCCAGCCTACTCAGCCTTTGCAAACTGGGCCTGTCCCATGTAGATTCCAGACTCTTTTCTTTACCCATAGCTTCCTAATAATCCCAACATGTCCCACACCCCTTTTAGGTAGAGACCTTCTTCAAAAGCTTAATTTTTCCTTCACTTTCTCTCTCCCCACAGCCCTAATCCTCCAAACAGCCTCACAATGCATTGCAAAGCCATTCCCTCCACTTCCTCCTTCTCTGGTTGACCCGATGGTTTGGGACACATCTAATCCCACTCTGGCTACACATCCCATGCCTGTTTTAATGTGTCTAAGGGATCCCACAATTTTTCCCTGCATTCCCCAGTACTCCATAGCTCCCCAACATTTAAGGGGACTTAAACCCATAATTAAGTGCCTTTTGAACAATGGTTTTCTTAAACCTACCCATTCACCCCACAATACTCCCATTCTCCCAGTACTCAAGCCTGATGGGTCTTATCACCTAGTACAAGACCTTAGGGTAATTAACAGTGGTGTTACCCCGACTCACCCAGTGGTGCCAAATCCCTACACCATACTCTCACATATCCCTCCCTCCACCACTCAGTTTACAGTTATAGATCTTAAAGATGCCTTCTTTACTATCCCCCTACACCCTGATTGCCAAAACCTCTTTGTGTTTACATGGATTGACCCAGACACTCTCAGTTCTCAACAACTTACTTGGACAGTACTCCCCCAAGGGTTCAGAGATAGTCCCCACTTGTTTAGTCAAGCTCTTGCTACTGACCTCACAGAACTTGGTCTCAAACCTAGTGTTCTTCTTCAATATAGAGATGACCTGCTGTTATGTTCTCCATCCCATATGTTAGCCATCCACCATTCAGCCAGTCTTCTTAATTTCCTTGCTAGTCATGGATACAGGGTCTCTCCTGCTAAAGCCCAGATAGCCTTCCCAAAAGTCACATACCTAGGTCTCACTCTCACCCCCACCACTCGCTCCATCACCTCAGATCATAAGGCAATTCTTTGTGATCTCCAGGTGCCCACATCTAAACAGCAGGTTACATCTTTCCTAGGGTTAGCTAATTTCTTTCATCTCTGGATTCCTAACTTTGCAGCCCTAGCTAAACCCCTCTACAAGGCCACTAAAGGTCCCTTATCAGAACCCCTGGACCCTACTAGGCCCATACATGCCTCCTTTCAAAAATTAAAAGAGGCTCTCCTAAAAGCACCAGCTCTTATCCTTCCTGATCCCATGCAACCTTTCATCCTATACACTACTTGTCAGGGCCACAATGTTATATGTGTACTAGGACAAAAAAAGGGACCTTCTTTTCAAGAAGTAGCTTACTTGTTAAAACAGTTAGATCACACAGTAAAAGGATGGGCTCCTTGTCTCCAAGCTCTTGCAGCTGCAGCCCTCCTGACACAGGAAGCTAAAAAGTTTACATTAGGGCAATCTATTACAGTACACTCACCTCATCACTTATGTGAGCTTATCTCATATAAGGTGCTCCCTGCCCTAATGACCCCTTCTCGCCTTCAACAGGTACACTTAGTTCTCTCTCTCTCAAGACCCTTGTATCTCTATTGCAACTAGTGGCCCTCTTAATGGGGCAACCTTACTTCCCACTTGAGAGGGCCATTCTCACCATGACTGTATTGAGTTTTTACAGATGACTCCCACCCCTTTCCCTCACATCAGTGACACACCTCTCACTTTAGCCTTTGACACATGGTTCATATATGGCAGTTAAACAAACACAGACAACCAAAAGAAAGCAGGATAAAAAATAATTAACCAGCCAAAAGTTATAGAGGCAAATCCACTGCCACCTGGCACCTCATGGCAGAGGGCAGAACTTATTGCCCTTACAAGGGCTCTTACACTAGCAAAAGACAAGATTATAAATATATATAAACTGACTGACAGTATACATTTAGCATTTTACACTCTCATGCCTCTATCTGGCAAGAACAAGGTTTTATTACCACTCAGGGAACTCCCATCATTAGTGTTCCCCTTACCCTAAACTTCCAAAGCAGGCAGCCCAACTTCCAAAGAAAGCAGCAGTTGTTCATTATAGAGGACACCAAAACTCTATGGATAAAAGACTTTCCCACAACCAGGGAAAATGCTGATGTAGTTACCAAAGTCATATTACAAGAAATCATTCCAAGGTTTGTTCTACCTCAGAGTATTCAGTCAGATAATGGTCCCACCTTTATTTCTCAGATCACTCCACAGGTATCCTCAAGCTTACACATCACCTGGCATCTACACTTCCCATACCATCCACAATCCTCAGGAAAAATAGAAAAGGCAAATGGCCTCATAAAGACACACCTTAGAAAACTCACTTTAGAACTACCACCAACCTTGGCCTCAACTTTTGCCCTTAGCCTTAGCCAAGCTCAGGGCACTTCCCCAGGCTCCTACTTTCTTAAGTCCTTTTGAACTTACTCCCCAATCTTCCTACTCCCCCAAATCTCTTTCCCCTTGCTGACTGTGTCCCAGTCCTCTCCTTCCTCTGACACCTGTTGCAGCAACATGCTGATCTCTGCCTTCTACAACCCACTGGAGAGGCCAAACCAGATCCTCCCATACCCCTAGGAGATCTAATTTATCTCAAATGTTCTAAATCTACAGGACTACAACCAAGGTAGAGTGGCCACTATCTGGTCTACTTGGCTACCCCTACAGTGGTCAAAGTTGCTGGACTCCCATCCTGGTTTCACATCACTCAGGCTAAGAGCTGCCCTCCTAGCCCTAACTCTAATCATTCTGAGTCGTCATATCATCTTCTGTCACCCACCCATCTCCGTTTCACAAAGGCTTTGCAGCCACAGTTAACCGGCTAAGTCATGTGTTGTTATCCACTTTGGTTCCTAATTTCTTACGTTCTATTATTGATCATTTTTACAGCAGGACTCTTAACAGTATTTCTTAAAGATTCCAATGTCATGCATACCAGAGACAAGCCTTACCTACCTACCCTTTTAATTTTTACACTTTTAGATGGGGGAGTAAACACTTCTCATAACTTCACTCCTCTTAACCTCACACTTATTTTTTAGAATTCTGCCTTACCATGGAAATGTTTCTGCCTCAACATGGTCCTGATATAATGATATGTCTAAACCAAAGGCACCTTTCCTTTTACCTCACTTGGGTCCTTAAATATGACAGTGCCATGTCTCCTCATAACATCTTGTCTCTTTGTTTTTTCAGGTGCATTCACAGTGAAGTTGTCCTGGCTAAAACACCTGGCACCATCTTCTACCTGGGCATCAACCTTCATCCTGTCAACTCCCCTTGGCTCCGGTACAGTGCCCTCTGACAGCAGGAAGTAGTTAAAGAGAGAAATCTTCACTCCTTTTCATAATAATCATAAGGTGGTATATGAAAGGGTTTTGGCCCAGACAGGACACTGTAGCTGGTGAAGACTTAAAGGCATGGCCAAAGAGCTCTTATTTCCCCCACCCCTAGGAATTTACCTGTGACACCATCTTCCCTGCCCCTGGGAACTTACCTATGGTGCCAAACCTAGGAACAATGGGCTACCCATGCATCCCTGGTACCCCTTAGGTTTCACACCAAACTGAGGCTACTTACATACCCCTGACACCACGTGTCCCAGAGAGAAAGCTGTATTCCAGCAATTGGGGGGTATCAGTTCTCTCTCTCCATGTTCTCAGAATAAAGGCCTCTTTTGTTTTATATTTCTCATCTGTTGGATATAATCCTATTAGAGAGAATAATACAACTAATAGTTTGCAAGAAAGAAAATCCACATATTGGAAAGAACTCAGGAGGCCTGTGTGAGACTCTCTTTGCTTATTTAGTAGAATGTATATCAGTCCTCAGTGTTCACAAATGCCTAAATTTAAGAAAAATAACTTATTCAAAAAAGTAGAGATACCTCCATAATTCTGTGAGCCAAGGAGAGACAAGAAGATAGCAGCTTGCTAGAAAGCTGGGTAGAGAGCCTTTCTGGGAAAAACAGCTCAGATGCTGGAATTTGATAACCTGGAGAGGGATGGATGAGGGGAATGGAATTTTTGCGAACCCAGGAGGAAACTGAAGGAAAAAGAAAAATAGGAAGAGGAAGGAAAAATGCACATGGAGGGCTGGAGCCTGATACATTCACTGGGATCTGTCTCATGCTATGCTGGGAGCACCATTGAGTTGCACAATTCAATCCATGGTCAAGCTGAAGCTGCGGCTGCTGATAAAGGGAGCTGGTGAGTCCTGGGCCCTTGAAGGGAGGACATGGCACAGTGTAGAGTGAGCCAAGGTGGAAAGCTGCATTAATTCTCAGTGAGTGCTGGAAATGGAATCCTGTGTGTGCGTGGCCAGCTGGAAGACATATTAGAGTTAGGCAGAATAGGCTTGAAACCAGTGCCTAGGTGGTGGTATCAGTCAGGTGCCCCTGGCGTGAAGAGGAGAGGTGGGATCAGCTTGGGCTGAGTCACACCACTATTTGGGACCCAGTAGCCAAGGGTGAAACTGTCCCAACTCTCTGACATCTGCCACAAAACAGCCTAAGTTGCTGAAGGCACTTTCTGATTGACTGGTTCAGAGGAGAGGGGCCAGCCCACAGTCCCTGTGTGCACCTCAGATAAAAGCAAGCTGGAGAGAGCAGCAAGCCCCTAGCTAGCACACTTCAGAAAAACTGTAAGCAATATGGAGAGGGCCTGAAACCTCTACCATACACATATCTGAAAGAAACCAGAAACATGACAAGAGAAAAAAAATAAGAAAAAAACCTCTAGCTGTAGACCCTGGGAAAATAAGCCTAGGAGAGGTACATACAGAACAAAACCAGTGCAGCAATCATGCAATATTGGCCACAACATCAGCAGGCATAAAGAAATCACTTCATGACCTCATAGATGAACTTAGAATTGAAATTCTAACCCAAGTGAGGCAAGATATAAAAGATTAATAAAAGAAATGCTAAGCCCCTCTCAAGAAGACACAGATGGAAGAATGGAGGAAACCCAAAAAGGAAGAGAAACCTTTGGTGAAGAATATAAACTACATCTAGAATACATGAAACGTATCCAAAGGGAATTAAAAACTTCATTGAAAGCTGGCAAAATGCATTGACAGAAACTAAAGTTAGCCTTTCAAAACTTAAGATAGATTTGCAATATGTGATCATGAAAGAAAAGACCTCTTAAAAATAAAAAGGAACCAGGAACAATTCAAAGGCTAGAAGATGACAAGCGGATCTATAACTTAAGAATAAAAAATATGAGCAAAGAAGCAGAAAAATGAATAACAAAGCTATTCACAGAATAATTAAGGAAAGCTTCCCAAGCATAGGAAAACTAATGATATCCAGATAAATGAGCCAACCAACTACAACCAAAACAGATCTACACCCAGACATATAATAATCAAGTTCCCAGAAATCCACCACAAGAACAGAATATTAAAAGTGGTCATAGAAAAGAAGCAGATGACATTAAAAGGAAAATTCATCAAAATAATAACAGACTTCTCAGCACAAACTATCAAATCAAGAAGAGCCTTAAGGGAAGTAGTCCAAGCCCTGAATAAAATAATCTCCAACACAGATTGATGTACCCTGAAAAACTCTCAATCAAAATTAATGGAGAAACAAGATGTTTCCTAGACAAGGAGGAACTGTGGGAATTCATGGCCCCCAATGCAACCCTACAAAAAAATACTGCAGGACATTCTAGAGAGAGAGCAAAAAATACCAGGATTCCAGCAACAGTGGCAGAGAGGCTTCAATGAATGGGGCAGATAGTAGAATGAAGGAGAAAAGTGGAAAAACAGTAGCAGAAAAATAGAACAGAGATGAATCAGAGAAGGTGGGCTATAATCTCTAATATAGATAGCCTTAATACATTAACAAAAAGAAACACAGGCAGAGTAGATTAGGAGCCAGGATCCATCAAGATGCTCTGAATAGAAAATATACTCAACCTGAGGGAGGGTTACTAAACTGAAAATGAAAGATGAGAAAACAATCTCTACATCACAGGGAATCAGAGAGAAATAGGGACAACTCATCGAGCAGCTTCAGATAGGTTCTAAAGTCATGACACTTTTGTTCAGTGGAGAACTACTCAGCTAGAAGTAAGGAAACCTTTGTGGCTTTAATTAGTACAGTACAGCTCAAGGGAAAGCTCAAGGGTAAAAAGATTCAGCACCACTCAGATAAATAACGGGTTGCCCCCCTAATCTAAAATCTAAAGGATCTAGAGAGACCCAAAATATACAAAGCACGCTGAGAAAGGGAAAAGGTAAGGAATTGCCTAAAAAAAAGAAGGCAGAGAACATTGTTAATAGTGTATAAGGATTTAAAAGCCACATTAGTCTTATCACTCTGTCTAGTTTGATTTTATTTTGTTCCGGTCTTTCTACTCATACTAGATTTGAGGGCACAGATAGCTATCCCAAAAATAGCAGGCTATACTATGGTAACTATTCTTAATTTCCTATTAACTTAAACTGAAGCCCTGTATTACTTACATTGTCTTCAAATAAGATCATATTTGAAGCTGATCTTATTTGAAGCTGATTTGTTAGACTGCAGTTTTGTCTTGAGTGATTTTATTCGAATTTGGTATGCTTGATAGTATCAAGTCTAAGAGTAGAGGTAACTACTCTGAAGATGACAAGATCTAATAAGATACCCATTCCAGTCTGATTATTAAATGCTTTTGAAGTTCTACAATGTCTTCAATGTGTTTTTATTAAAATTGCTATGTAATGCTATGTTCAATTATATTATGCCCAATGATGTAGACAGTTATATTGAAAATAACAGGAGAAAGCATAGTAACTACTGTAGATCACCCAATGTTGTGATTTTATGTCTTTTTCATTTCATATTTTTCTAGGAATTTATTTTGTTGTCTTGTTTTGATCTGTTTTTCACTTTAATACAGAAAGGATAGATATACATGTAGAGATTGACACATGGGGAGAATTTCCAAACAGTTTATGGGAACAGAGTATATAAAGCATGATGTATTGAACAGATACTCTGAAGAAGAAGAGACACTAACATACCCAGTGTTGATTCTGTAGCATTATGATATAAAATCTAGCAATACTATTATTCACTGTTCAGAGTGGTATTAGTCTAGTGTCTTAAGTTAAATTTCAGCATATATAAAGATATGGACAGCTACTTCAAAAAGAATGAGAGACATTACGGCAGCCATTGCTGACTTCCCCAATGTCAGGTGCTGGAGACCTAAAAAGCCTTCATCATCCTATTATAATTAGATTAGTTCTTTAATGTTCAGTATGTATTCAATATGTGTGAAGATGGGGACAACTATTTGAAAGTAAAATAGATATGATAGACAGTGAAGATCTCCAGTGGACTTGCTTTGAAATCCATGTTTCTTAAAATTGTTTCCTTATGGTCTGTTTTGCTCCATTTTGCTATGTTTAATCTTACCCTCTTTAAAAAAAAAAGGGAAAAACACTGTTAAACCAAAATAAAGAATATTTGTTAATAAGGTTTATTTTCATGAGCCAAAATAAAATACCAAGGAGTAAACATATCATGAAAAAGTGTCTTACTTTTCAGGTAGGAAAAAATAATCTCTTTACTAAATATGACTTTTGTTCTGTTAAACCTAAGTCAATATCTAAAAAGGCAAAACTTAAGCATGACTCAGAATAAAGATCAAGAAACTATAGAATTACAGAAATATGTACCACAGTGAAGGCAAATTTTGTATTGTCTAATGTCTGCATAAAAAATGATAAACCTTGCAATGTAGTTCAAAGAATATGCTTTGTAAGAAGAAAAAATTAAACAATTAAAAAACAACCAAAAATGATAGGGCTGTTAAATTTGCTATGAAAAGCAGTAATACATTTATTATAACTAAATTCTGTGCTTTAGGAAGTTAAAAATGGAAAATGATAAGTAGAAATCTAGAAAATATAAAAGTGATTCAAATAGAAATTCTAGAATTAAAAATTACAATTGTTGAGTATTAAAATGTATTAGTTTGGAATTACCGGAGACTAGATGCATCAAAAAAAATTAATGAATTTGAAAACTGTAAAAATTATCTGATATAAAAGAAATTACAAGAACATCAATTGTAAGTAGAATAGCTTCAAGTGATTTCATTGAAGTTCATGAAAACCTGATAAACAAGACAAAAAAATTCAGTAATTATTGGATGAATAATTTCTAATTTAATGAAAGTTACAAACTTCTATATATAAGTAACTAAATAAAGAAACCTATGGTCAAGCATGCTAAGGCACAATACAAACAGTTTGCTCAAGACCTGTGATAAAGTAAAAATTGACTGAAAAAAAATCATGCTGTTTACAAACAGGACTATGGAACTTCTCTCTAGAAAAATCCAAGTGATATGATATCTGAAAAAATCTTGAAAGTGTAAAACCAAAATAAAACAAAACACTGAAGTAAATTGGGACTTCAGACACGCATAGAAACTTTGCGGAAAGCAAATGTGAAAGACACTTGTTGAGCATAAACCAATCAATGTGTTCATCAACACGATAAGCATGGGTATAGCAATTTTAAGGAAAATAATGTGCCACAAAAACAGAAACTACACCAAAGTATCAAAATCATGAAAAGGAAAAACAGTAGTGAATCTCATTTTATTATTTAAATGTCTTTAAATAGCAACTGACAGTTTAAACAACAGTAATAATATAGTGCTAAAGACTTAATTTAAATTGATTAAATTAAAACAAATCAGATAATCTTTTATCCCCAAGTAGCATTTGCTTTATATGTTGCAAAACAGAAACAGATTTATTAAATATGAGATCAGAAATAAATTGGATAAAAAATATATAGTTTGTGCTAAAAAGATCAAGAAAGTTAGGTTGAGTTAAAATTAGACTGTTTCACACAAAAATATTACTGAGAGCATTACAATCTGTTTAGAATATTTAAACAAGTTTAAAAATATGAAGCATGAATAGAATTTCAAGAAAAAATACATATACTGACTATAGTAATGTATTTCAACATGCTTCCAACAGAAAATAGTTAAGTAAAATGTCTACAGAATCTTTGATAATACTATCAATCATATTTACAAAACTGACATTTATGATGCATTTCACCTGGCAATAGCAGAAAATATATTTTAAGTGAACACAAAACATTTACTAAATTAGACTAAAATAGAGTACCCACTGTATTTCCATAAATTTATTTATTTATTCAATTTTTAATTCATTTTAATTTAAAGAGAAAAAAGCAGAAAAATCAAGAAGCAAACAAGGTCAGGGTTTTAGCTCATTGATTCAAACACTTGCCTGATAAATGCAAGATAGTATATTCAATCCCCGATTAAAAAAAAAAAAAAAAAAAAAATATATATATATATATATATATATATATATATATAGACAGCCGTGGTAGTGTATGCCTGTAATTCTAGCACTTGAGAGGCTGAGGCAATAGGATTTTTGTGAGTTTGAGATCAGTCTGGGTTACAAAGTGAGTTCAAGGCCAGCCTGAACTGCACAGTGAGACCCTGCCCCAAAATGACAAAAAAAAAAAAAAAAAAAAAAAATAAAGCAAAAAGACAACAAAAACAATATACGTAATATTGGATGACAATAGAATTAAATAATTTTTTAAAATACAAAATAAATACATGAAGAATCTCAAAACATTTGAAAACTTTATACAAATGTTAAAATAAAAGTCAAAAAGCATTAGAAATGAAAATTATGAGATGGGAAGTTTTGTTCTTTTCATACCAGGGATCATACTCATGATCTGACACTTGCCAGGCAGGCCCTTATACAAGTGAACTAAATTCCCAGCCCTAGAAATGAAAATTGTGATACCTTTTAAACTACAAAAATAAACATAGAAACTATATGATGTCAACAAAGAAGTGTTTAAAGCGAGTTTTATGATACTAACCCCTCAATTCACAATAATAGTCTCAAGATAGTGACCTATAAACAAGAAAAATGTGTTTAATACAAAATAAGCAAAGGAAAAGAAATAAATATGTAAACAGAATCAATGAAATAAAAAACAGAAGTACAACTTAAAAATTAATAAAAACAAATTTTGTTTATTTAAGAGGAAAACAAAGTTGATAAAATTCTAGTCAATTGCATATACAAATTCAGAGCACAAAGAATGATTGATCACCTATATAATACTAAAGAACATAGACTTTAAAAATTCCACGAACAAAAACACTGAAATCTTTGAAAAGAGCATGCAAAATCTATACACAGACACACACATAAAAGAAAATTATTGCTGAAAAAAATAAGGAAAATAAATAAATTAAGAAATATATGAAACTAGTGGATACAGGAAATTTGGCATTAACATTTTAATTTTCCCAACTGGATTATAGGTTCATTAAGATCATACTCAAAATGTCAGCAAGCAGCTTTTAAAAATTTATTTATAGAGCATAACAAGTTGAGTGAATGTTCATAAGGAAACGTAAAGAAAATAGAATATGTAGAAAGGTTTCAAATGAAGAATGATGATGTGTAACACAGCTGATTTCAAAGTATCCTGGAAAGCAGCAATATTTAGAACAAAATGGTGTTACTATGAAAATAGAGACAAACGGACCACTGAACTACAGTGTGAGTTCAGAAATGTGACCAACTGACTTTTGATGAAGAGGTGAATGTATTTTCATAATGGAAAGAGAATAGCATGCATAATGAATTGTGCCTGGTCTATTGGAAAACAACAGGCAAAATATTTAAAGTTCAATATTTAAAATACAATCCATAACATATACTACAGCTAAGAGAAAAATAAATTCTTCAGCCTTTCATGTAAAACTTAACAAAACTAAAAAACATTAGTCCACACATTTTAAAGTTCATGTGATATACATTTGTTTAGAGGCAATAAAAAAACAAAATGTCATCTTCAAAAGAGCAGCTTGATAAAACAGACTTTATTAAAATTTAAACTCCTGCTCTATTTACAAGAACTGTTAACATTGCTCAAAGTATTATTACTAGAATAGTACAGATTATGGAAAATGAAACATTAATTTCAAAATAAATATACAATAAAATATCTGTATCCAAATTATATAAGGAACAACCAAATTTCAGTAAGAAAATATGTATCACATGTAAATAAATGGTAAACTATTTGAAAAGATAATTTTCTAAAAATGTGATATAATAACAAATAAGCCCTGTGGGAAGATAATTAACATCATTAATCAACAAAGAAAAACATACCTATTTCAAACCTAATAAAAACTGTAACATAATAAAGAATAACTATACCAAGTGTGAGAGAGCCCATTGAAGAATCTCACAAGCAAGTGACTGTTATATGAAGTTATAGATTACTCTACAAAAGAGCTCAGCACTCTCTAAAAGTTATTTATCCACCATATGATTATCCATTTTCCCTCCAACAACTCTGTTCCATTGAAAGCATATGTTAATATATAGATTGGTTCCTGAACATTCATAAAGGTTGATTTGTAATAATCCCCAACTGAAAGTAGCATTTATGTTCAAAATCACATGAAATGATAAATGAATGGGGGCATATTTATACAATGGACTATTATTTAATGATTAGATGATTGGTACACATAATGACAGAGTAATCTGAAAATATTTGTGCTGACTGACAAATTTAAATAAAATTAGAAACATGTCTGATATGATTCTATTTTTATAAAACACAGAAAATTAGAAGGAATATAAAGTGATTCTAAATAGAATGAAAAAATATCAGTGATAGATAACTTTTTTTGATTGTGTTGAGAATTTTAAAGATGTGAACATAACCTACACCTTGACAAATTATCTCCTAGTTATGTATTCTAATGTAAATCATTTAGGCCTTAGTAATGCTAAAATTATCATCTGTTTAATTGTATAGAGAGAAACTCAAGTGCAAAAAACAAGAGATTATTAAACATACGAGTTTAAAAGTCAGCTGGAAACCCTGAGCAAATGATTTATCCATTTAAACTATAATTTGCCAAGAATTTTCTAGTGTACTGTTTTATGAAAAGTCTCATTTTTTGCACATTATTCTCGTTCCTTTTAAATATTTTAAAAAATAAGTATCTTTAACTGTAAGATATGATGGCTCAGATATCAAGTTAAAATTTTGGATGCCAATTTTGCTGACTTTATTACCATAATATTAATCTCTAAAAATATAACTTGTTTTTAAAAGTCTTCCAAATCAATGATCAAGGTAAACATCTCCTGAAAATACAAAGGACTAATGAAAATCAGGTGATATTAGAGTCAGAAATTTCATCCACTTAAGGCAGGCAGATTTGAGGCAATTTCTTGAACTTGAGTCTTACTTAAATAACAATTTGGCACTTCTTTGATTCATCAATTTTAGAAATTGTGCAAAGATTTCTTAAGACCTTAAGAAAACTATCTGTCCAGCACTAGACCAGAAGTGTCTTGTATCTGTCTGTTTTCTTAGGGTGTGTGTATGTGTGTGTGTGTGTGTGTGAGAGGGGGGGGGGAGAGAGAGAGAGAGAGAGAGAGAGAGAGAGAGAAATAGAAAGAAACAGGGACACAGAGCAAGGTTCTAAAGAGTAACAATGCAATATAGAAAGAAATAGGCTTTATGAAAAGAAATTCATTTGTAGTAAAGAAAGGATGCCTCTCAGTGCTCATGGCAAAACTCTGAGACATTGAATAGAGCACATATACACAAAATTAAAATACAGATGGTAAAACACTACAACAGTAAGGGTAAATGGATTGAGAATTTAAAAAGTCTTAATATTTAGAACGTGTTGTGCTATGTGTATCACATGATTCTGTGATAATTAGAATTGCATATTACACTGGAAGTATTTGTTTTGTATAAAACTGTCTACAATAGATCATTCCAAAACATTGTGAAGCATATATTTCCCTTTCAAGCTTGCCTATTAAGGCCATGAGTAATGGAATTGAAAGCCTACACAGTAGGATATCTTTTAATTATGCACAGTAATACAAACATTAAACAAGAGAATGGATTTTTAAAAATCCAGTTAGAAATAATGTGTATTGCCTTTACAAAGTCAACTGTGAGGCTGTGTTTTCCTGGGTGAGCTTCTCACTCAGTGGTTTGGTGGGAAATCTATTTCACCGTTTTCTATTACTCTTACTTTCTTTTGATAAAAAAGAATGATTATATATTTCTCAAGCATCCTCTGATGTATCAGATATTTATAATATCTACAATTACCCATGATATATGAGATATGAATTTTGGAATAGAAATAATATATCATTTTTCAGTTTCATTATTGTGCTGATATCTATATTTTTGAAAAAAAAACAGTTGGAGTAATTTTTAAAAAAATTGTCCCTAATACATAGAAATTAAAACATAAATTTGACTGAACTAAATAGAGCGCCCAATATCCTGAGAAAATATATGTAATAGGAATTTTACAAACAAGGGAGTATTTGTGAATTGGTATTTATAATATAAACGTACTACTTTTTTGAAGTAGCAACATTAGGCATAGACATTGTCTTTTTAATAATATATTTTTACAGAAGTTCTCTATTTTGGTTCCAATGCTAATTTCACCCACTAACACTCTTTTTTTCTTTTGAAACAAAGGCAATATACAGATTTTTAAAACCATCATGCAAGAAAAAGGTAATTAGTTAAAAATATAAAACAAATATATATTTTAATACATGTCTCCAAAGTTACAAATTGTAGTAAAATGTATAAAAATGGAAAATTGTATAGATTTGATGACAACTGAATGGTAGAGATGCTGAGATTTAGATATACATATTTCTATAAAAGTAAGTTTTAACATCTTGAAATAGCCACTTAATCATATTTGATAAAATATGTCAGATATAGAACTATGGGCAGGCCATGAAAAACCAACCATATGGTTTATAGACAACTGAATTCCCTATTTCAGAATAAAGGAAATAAAATATTTAGAAAAGGAGGAAAACACAAATATTACCTATTTCTCCGTAATATGAAGCTTCTAATTTGAAGTATTTGTAGGTCAAGATAAAATAAATACAGTAGGACAAGCTTCAAGGTCCACACATGTCGTATCTGAAACATCATCATTCAGGTGTTGGTCAACAGCCAGCAGAGGAGAGTGAGCACAAGGGGAGAGAATGAAAAATCGATGCAGTAACTTCAGTCTTTGTCAGAGGGAGAGCATCTAGACTGAAGCAGAGGCACAGGAACAGCAGAGGAGCCCAGTGGGGTCCCTGAGTGGAAGACACAATTTGGATGCAGAAGAGGCCAAGGCACAGAGAATTTGAGCAAAATACAAAACAAAAGCTTTAAAGCGTGCTCCAGAGATTTGCAATTGAATTACTCTTGTAAAATAAAAAGAAAGTCTCAAAAGGAGTACAATGAATGCAAATAAGCTAAAAACACTAGCAATATTTTAAAAAATGATAAAATAAAAAAATCCTAAATATGAGAAGCAGAAAAATACTGCTCATCATTAGGAGAAATTATGATCAGACCTACTTAGACATAAGGAAATCTGCAGATCAGCAGATAAAAACACTGCACAGAAATGTTTTCTCTGTGTTAAAATAGAGGAAAAAGTGGAAGCAGGGCTTCTGAAAATCGAAAGTATGTTTTCTGGAGTAAAAAATCTACTATATGATACTACCAGCAAGTTATAAACTTCAGAACAAAAGTAAACTTAAAGTCATAACACTACAAACCATTCAGATTAAACATGAGAATAAAAACTGAGCAAACTTTCAATGAGGTTCAGGACAACATTAAATGGAGCATGTACAGTATATGTAGAAATGAAATGAAATAGAAATGTATTTAAAATGTGTGGTCATAAGTTTATCAAATTTGTTAAGAACCATTAATGTCTAGATCCAATATGCTCAAAAAATACAAAGCAGAAGAAACAGGAAACACAGAATAAAACACTGTATACCACAGCCAAGTTGCATAATATTTCAAAACTAGAATAACAGTAGCAAAAAATTATAAAGAAATAAGATTAAAAACATACAGTTGTAAATAAATATTATATCTTCAGAAATACAGAAATGTCAGGAAAACTTTCATAAGATGCCATATAAGTCAGAAAATAGTGGGAAGACAACTTTAAAATAAAAATTTGTAAGATTATTAGATTTCCATTAACAACTAAATGTCATTTTCAAAAATAACAGCAGCATAGTTTTCCCTAAAAATACAATATCTCAGAGAATATACCAAAAAAGAATAATAACACAAAAAAATCAAAGGAAGCCGTATCTTTAAGTAAAAATGACAATCATTCCAAATGACAATGTAGACATAATTAATCAAACAATAATGAATAAGAACTAAATAGACTTTGGATTTTTCTTAAGCGAGGAATAGGGTGAGTTCTGTGAGTTTGCTAGTAGTAAATATGCTGATATTAGAAAAGCTTTGAATTTGGAACACTTATAACATAAGGTACTATAATATCAAACTGTTGGGACAAATACATAATTATTTTTTCCACTATGGACATGTTGAATATAAACTCAATGTTTCTGATATTATTTGTCATACAAATAGTGAATATCTCAGTCTTGTCCAAGAAGAATTTTGAATTGGGAGACATACAACTTACTCATCTATCTTAAATTTTTCTTGTCTTTTTTTGTCATCTAATTCAAAAATTTATTCTATTAAAGTTGTAGAACAGGAAAGATAAAGAAAAGGGGACCAAATAAAGTACTAAAATTAACAATCAAGAAATGCATATGAAAGATAAATTAAAGTCAAAAAAACTTAGTTATTTTAAATGGTAAAGCATCAAAAAATAAAGTTGATAACAATTACTTATTTTTCGGTAGTAATCTGAGTCATTTTCTTTGAATTCAGAAATTTATATTATAGAACAAGTCCCTAGCATTATAAAATATGTTAATAGCTCTTTACTTACTTTTCATTTCATTTGAATGAAAGAAAATATATTCTTTCCAATGAAATGATGTACTTACTGAACTTTTTTTTGTTACATGTACAATGTGTTTATCTACATATGCAGTGTACACAAACTGTCCCACTTTTCCCTGCTGTTACACTTTCATAGAAAAATATTTTGTGAGGTTGTATGAATATGAACTAACTAATGGGTGTTAAAGTTTATGAAAATAATATTTTTATAATAATTCATTGCGTGAAATTTGAAGTATTGGAATATATAATTTTAATTTAAGAATGATATATTATTTTCACTTTTATTTCACAATTTTTCAGAGATTAACCTGGGATTTCAGTATGGAAACCTTGCTTTGCAGTTTTGTAATAAAATCATACAAACCAGAATATTCCTAAATTATGTGTCCTAAGATTGACTTGCTTTAAAGTTTATTCAAAGATCATATTTTAAACGGAAAAAAATAAAAATCTCAAAGAAAATACATACATTTTTAAAGCCTAAGGATGGAAACTATATGTTGTCTGAAAATAAAGATTCATCAAAAAATTAAGCATTGAATGAAAGGAATAACATCCTACCTAGCAGGTACAAATAATATACATTAACATAAAATGGTATAATTTTTGACAAGCTACTAAAAGATATAAATTTATATACAAAATGTTTATGATTTTATATAAATATACATGGAATTCTATATTACTGCTTATTAGTATAGCAACATTCCTACACTTGATTGTAGTCAAAAGGAAAGAAGCAATTATAACATTCCTGAGATAATTTCTTTCCTTTTTTCTCTTTTAACTCCTGTTTTGAAAATTTGCTCTTATAGTCATTTATTTTTATCTATTCATTTTCGTCTGTGAGATCAAATATCTTTTTTTGACAGTTCCAAAAACATTTATGTATGTATGTATGTATGTATGTATGCATGTATATATATATATTTAGTTTAGAAGTACATATATGTGGTATCTCATGGTTATTTTTTTCATCATAATGAACATAAAAATAATTAAAACAGAGTGAGTGTGAAACAAGGGTTTTATACGTCTTCACTCCTTTGGTAAATCTTCTGTAAGGCAGAGGAGTGAAGAAAAGCAGAGACCTATCCCTGTTACACTGCATCATTTATTTCTTAGAGACCTAAGGAAGGACACCAAACTGGGTTCTCACTCTTTGTTAACACAGCCAGTTGGTTACCTGTCGTTTTTATTACTAAATATTTGAAATTTGCTCCCATTGCTATTTTGAAATATAAAGCACATTATTGTTGACCATGTTTACGCAGAGGTGCAGGAGATTTCCAAAATTCCTCCTGTCCATTATATTACATATCTCTCATTTTTATTATTAAATACTTGAAATGTGCTCTCATTATTAATTTGAAATATACAACACAGCAACTTAGTATTTTTCCATGCTTGTGTGATATTGAATATTTCTCTTCCTGTTCTGGTTCTGCCCATTGGTTATCCAGCCTCATCTTACTGAAAAACCATTTTTGATTATTGCTGAACTTGGATAATCTGTTCTACCACAATTTAAGTTCCTACTCACAATTGTCATTTAATGAAGGATGGAAATAATCATATACTGGACACGGGAAATTTCTCCTCTGCTCTCTCAAGGTAAACTGATTAGGAGAAAAAACTTACAAACATAAATGTACATAAGGGAAGAATCAAAGCACAAAGAAAATCAGAGAAGTGTGATTATGCATTATCTAGCACTACATGATTTGGAAATTTATATATTCCTCTTTCTATGGACAAGAGGAGAATGGGGAATGAAGAGGAATGGTTTGTTTTGGCTCCTATTACAGTTTATGGTAGTAGAAAGGCAGGGAGACAGAAGTAGAAAATGAAAAGTGGAGATTTGGCGTCCCATTCAGTACAGATCTCCTGTCGGGAGGACCATGAAGAAATGAAGGCAAGAGGGAACTGCAGAAGGATGATTTCAGGTGGAGCCCTCTCTCTTGGTAGAGAAAAGAAGGGCCCCATGCCTACTGTGTGTTTATTTATACATGCCACAGGGTGAAACCCCTCTGCCTAACAACTTGTTTGCATAGCTTGCTTTGGGTGCTCCGTGTTCTCAGGGCTGGCCTTGTCCTAGCCCATCATGTGTGACTGATCTCCAGCTTAGCTGCTCCCCACCCTGTGGAGTGATACAGTCACGTCCAGGTCAAGCTTCTGATGAGGAGCCTCTTCCAACCAAGCCCCACTTCCTAATAGCCAATCAGTGCCATAATTCAATCACTTTCCAAAAACCTCACCTGCCTGTGGGTGCCTGAGGTTCCTAGGGGGCATTACATGTAAACTATAGCATCAGCAAACTAATAAATTATTTTTGGGGAACTCAGTGAGTTTAGAGAACATTCAAAATCTACTGGGACAGGAGAAAAGACTGTAAATTGTTTATGATTGTCTGGGAATTGCAGTAAAGGGCAATGGTGTGTACCAAGTCTGTTCAGGTGTCTGGCTGGATTTTAGTCTTTTTTCCTATGTATGAGTCTTGTTAATGAAGGTTCTAGGTGGATGGTGGGGAACAGAGTTAGGGTTAGTCTTCTGTGGATCAGGACTGTAAGAAGAAGCTTTTGCAAAAAGACTTACCCTCCCCTTGTTTGGGGGCAACAAGGCAAAGTTAGAGGAGGGCTGACTTTGAGCTTGCTTTAAAGGCTTTCTAATTTCCTTTAGATCAGATTGTTCTGCATGCTCTAAAACACTGCATTTTGTGGGTATTCTTTTCTGAGGTCGTGATCCTGGCATCAGCTAAGGGTTAGCCATCAGAGTAGGCAATATAAAGGCTTTGTAACTAGTTAATCAGAGACCCGTGGCAAATAAGTACATAGGGTAAGGGAGAGAAAGTGCGAGAGAGGTACAAAAAGACAGAGACAAAGAGAATTTTAACACCTAAAGACCTACTTTAGATTAACCATGCTAGTGGTTCTAAACAGCTCAGAGGTAGGTAGATTGGTTGATCATAACTACTTTTTATGATGCTGTATTTAATTTGATTATTACATAAACTTGCATTTGTTACAATAGATAATTAAGGCATTTTGCTATTGGCATTTTATTTAATTTCTCTATGCTTCCTTGTGCAATAGAGAAACAGGAGGATTTCAACCCCAGCATTTCAACACTGAGAGCATTACTTTATGCTGAGCTGTGTGCCATGCATGGGAATAGCATTACTAAGAAAGTCTGTTAATAAAATAACACAAGGAACTGAACTATCTATCCCAAGGCTCTGTTTCTATTGAGGAAATACTAACTGTACCAGAAAAAAAAAGTAAGTTTTCCAAAGTCAAATAATATATGTATGATTACTTCTAGTTCTTTCAACCTTTTTTATTCCATCTTCTGGCAAAACTAATGGCATCTAATGTAGACTATTTAGCAGAGTGACAGACATTTCAAACACACCTCAATATCTTTTGTGTCTCTTTATGTGACTAAAATGATTGCGTATACATTAAAACAGTTTAGTATTATTGCTCTCCTCCGAAGTCTTTCATTTATTTTGACTTGTCATTTGTAGCTTTCACTAACATTTTCATATGTCACAAAAATAATAAAGTGTGCAAAATAGTTCACTTTAGTAATGAACCAAACATACTTTTAAGAATAATATCCTTGGGGCTGGGGATTTAGCTCAGCGGCATAAGCGCCTGCCTTGCAAGCAGGCAGTCGTGAGTTCGATCCCTGGTACCGGAAAAAAAAAGCAAAAAGAATAATATCCTTCCTCTTCAAAAAGGCAGCAATTGAAAGTTGTGAAACCCGAGTGATACAATATGTATTTTTCACAAATCATGTCAAAATAATCTCAGCATGTGACTAGCTTAAGTATATAATTAGTTCTGAAAAACAAGATGAAGAAAAATCTTTAGCCCATGGACTTGTATGACAGATAATCTATTATCTACAAAAATTTGTATTGATGTCACTACAGCTACTGGGTTGATGAACCATTTACAACATCTAAAGTCTATATGGCTTCTCAGGAGCAGATGGTGAAGGTTGCTCCAGTTGAGACCATTTCTAGTGCTCTAGTGACATTTATTTTCAAAAATGGTAATTGTTCATGCTTGTGCAGTAGAATCTTCATATTTTAAGATTAGCAAATATGCTAATTTTTGAAGACTGTTAATTTGGTTGCCATTTCAGGTAACTGGTGTACAATTTTAAAATGTGTTTTGGATCAAATATGAATATTCTGAGTGAAAATAACCAGAGGTAACTTTCAGAATTTAGCACCTTGTGACTTAGTAACTATGTAGTGAGTTTGTGTTGACTTGGCTGAGACTCTGTTTATCTCTACATGGATAAAAATTAGATGAACTTTAGGAATCTTTCTATTTAACATAAGAGTGTCATGTTTTTCTTATTTGCAGAGAAATACAGGTGGATATGATTAAAATGTTCATACAGAGATTTAAGTGGTTTCTATGAAATGTATTTGAATATGTTTGATAAGAGGAAACCACACCTGAAATCAGTGGTTTATTGGGAATTATGCCAAAAGATTCTTCTAAGAATGGTTTTACACAGTAGTGGAATTTCTATGTCAATCCTCCAGCACCTGAGTTATCTTACTGGAGTTATCTGAAGAGTTTGTCAGGTTCACTTGGGAGTAGGCTAGTTATGATTGTTGGTGGAAACATTTTCTGCAGGAAGTGTGACTACTGCAAGAATAATTAGTGACCAATGAGATTTCTGGAAAGGAATGACACCTGGAAGAGTAGACCTTGACATTTCTTAGCAGGGAAACAGCAGTAAAATGAAATACCATCATTTAAGCTTTTGCTATGTTTGACACATTCTTCACCTGTACCATTTCATTTTCTGAAGTAACCAATGATGTAATAATAGTACTAACATTATAATAACATTAGTGATGAATGGTATGTAAACAATTTTTTTCTGGGCACTATAAAAAGAAATTAGGTACTCAATACTCATAATGTCTTTAGAAGATAATCTAAGTTAGACATTGAGGAGAGACATAGAGTTAAGAATTTTCACCTAGAACGGGAGTGATAAATGGTATAATAAGAATTTGAACCAGGAGATTTATTTAATGTACAGTTTGTGTTCATAATCATAAGATATAATGCCTCCATGGCGGAAAATATTATCTGCCTTTTAAAGTAGTGAAATTGCACTTCACAGATATTATATAATATTCTTGGTGTCACAAAATTCAGTAACAGCAGTGTTGGACCTTACTCAAAATTGTTGGCTACCTTTTCATCTTCTTAATATTACATTGCTTATCAACAGTGGAAGTGAAGCTCAGAAGGAAGCTTTATAAACATATGCTGAAGACATAACACTTTGAGGAAAATTCCTGGTTTCCATCTCTCTGTCTCTCCTTTTCTCCCTTTCTTCTTCTTTTCTTCCTTTATCCTTTTCTTCTTTCTTTTCCAACCCCATTCTGTATTTCCATGCTGTCATTCTGGTATCCAAGATAACTGAACTTTTGAAGCTTTATTTTATGCCTTCTTTCAGCTTTAGCTCTAATCACCTACTCACAGCCTTATCGCTGACATCCCGGTAAACTATGTCTCTGTACCTGTGATCCTGCCACCTACAGAGCCTTCACTGCCTTTTCATTTTAAAGGCCATTTTTTCTTGCATGCCTTTTTAATCACCTCAGCTATTATTTGTTCCTTTGTCACTTTATCTTTAAAGATTGCTATTTGCCTAATTCTTTTAGTTAGTATGTTATCTAACATATCAGTATTGACTTTCCCTATCTTTGTACCATGTGCTTATGGTTTTTCCTTTCTAATTTAATTTAACTACAAAGTAAATCCTGAAACTATTTATCTACATTGAAGTGAAAAATATCCAAAGCATTCTGCCTTAGAAGCCTGGGGGAATATCTAACCTTTGCAAAGTTTTTGCCTGGCCATAGCATTTGTCAGGGCAGTCTACTTCATGGAAATATCATACATGGTTTCACCTCTCAACTTTGAAGCGTTCTGCATCCAGATAAAGGCATCCTGAAATCACCTTCAGAAGAAACCTGTTGACTGTAGATAACTTTGCTGATGTATCATTACTATGACATGTCTGCTTGTATTTCCTCCAAAATTCATGTTGAAACCCAATGGCAAAGAAATAATAGTATAAAGTAAGGAATTTAGAAAGTGACTATGAAATGGGGTCATAATTCTCAAAATTAGGATTATTACTGTAATGCAAGAAGCACAAAGAGTTTTTAATTGTCTTTTTAGTCACTTGTGCATACAATGAAAAGATTTCTATGAGGAATAATCTATGAATATTAAATTTACAAATTTACTGATCTTTGAATTCTTATGCCCCAGAACTGTGAACAATACATTTCTGTCCTTTTAAATTCACACTTTGTTGGGTAGTTTTTCACAGTTTCCTGAATAAATTAAGTTAAAGCACAATGATAACCTGATCTGACTTACACACCAATATACACAAACACATAAAACACACACATTCATAAAATAGCTCAATTGAAAGTATATGAAATACTTAAATTTCTATTCATAGTCCTAATGAACTGAAAAAGTACCTGCCTTTCATTGCTTTCAAAAACATCAAAGCCATAATAAATATTGAAACACAAGGTTTATCATATAGTCTGAATTCAAAAGCAAATAGCTTAGGAGTTTTCACTCTTTCATAGTAAATTATGTATAGCTGATAAGTCACTGATCTTGATTGCTGTAAACTTTACATGTAGAAGCTTCATCAAATGCAAAATCCAGCGTGTTCACACAAAATTACACATCTACATCCAGACATGTTTTATTTACTACTTTTCTTTATTTAAAATTTCAGATTGTTTCTTTACTTTCATTCTTTTGTATATATTTATTTATTGTTTTGCGATGAGGTTACACTATGCAGTTTAGCGTGGGCTGGAACACACTTTATAACCTAAACTGGCCTCAAATTTATAGTAATCCTCCTGCATCAGCCTCCTGAGTGCTGGGATGACAGGTATGCACCACTGTACCGAAGATATTTCTTTGTTTTGGAGACATGCATTTTTACTATTCATTAAGGGTAATCATGATGATTGAAAATATGAATTAAAATGATCAACTCCAGTAAATTGGCTTTTTCACAGCATTCCTTTAAGCATTTTTATGGGATTGCATTAAAGAATTCTAATATAACTGGCACTATTCCATACATTTCTATGAAGAAACATACCCTTATCTAAAAACAATACTCTTATCTAAAAACATGATGAGTCTGGTTGTGGCATCTGTATTTCTAGAGCCATTTTTTTCCCTTATAAGAAATTGACATATGTCCAACATTCACAGACATAAATCTAGAGAAAATTTAATATGATTAATGAAATACTTTAAAGATATACAGAAATAACCCCACTCATTTTTGAAACTGTTGCTTTCACAAAATCTTAATATAACATATGGTTTTATTCACTGATGAAGTGTGTGTGTGTGTAATGAATAGAGTAGAGGTCTAGTTAAATCTTTATTCGTATATACTACACTAAGGAAATGGCAAAAATGTTTCCTTTTTCAATTCTATTCTTGGCTTCTAGAAATAGTGCACATTAGGGAAGTAGAGGCAGTTTAATATGTATGCTTTTGGTAGACAGTTTAGATTAAACTAACAAAGAAAATATCTGGAGTAAAAGACCAAAGCATGTAATTTCTGTAACCACAGGAGATCTTTTCATTAGTTTCCTCTTTGGTTCTTAATAGTTTTCCAGATGCATCTGGGGACTGGTGTAATGATTCTCTCTGCAAAATCACTCCCTTTATTGATACACAGAACTATAATTTGACTGAATAAAGAGAAAACACTATCTAATCTGCTTCATGTTATCATAGTCATTGCTGAGGTAATGGTATGCTAAAATGCAATTAGTTTTTAACCCTATTTATAATTTTGATTTCTGACATTTCAAATTTCACTGAAAGCCAAATATTTCACTCAATGAAACTCTTGATTACCTGCAAACATTGGTGAACATTTAGGAAAAGCCAATATCTCCTTCTACTATTGGTATTAATGAAGTATGAAATTGACTAATTTTATCTTATTCCTTTCCCTATTTTTTCCCACCATAGAATGTCAGACACAGAGAAATTGTGTCTCTCGAAAAAGTCACTATACCATCTTTTCTCCATCATTTTTTTCTTCTCTAGTCTCTTACAACAAAACTCAAATACAAATAGGAGAAACGTTCACCACAACCACCATCAGTACTGTCCTCCCCCATTAATTGTGACTTATCTGATTCATTTTTATCTCTTAAACAAATTTTCTAAACAGAAGCCAGATTAAACTTCTTGTTCTAAACATTTCCATATTTTTGATGCACTTTAAAGATGATAGGTAATATAATTTGACCCACATTTTTTTCCAGCACCTATTCCCAATGGTCCAAACAAGTGGATTTCTCCTGTTTGTATACAATTTCCATGCTCATTTCTTTCTCGGCAATTTTCACATTCCATTTCTTCTTTCAAAAACAATTTTATATGTACTATTTACTTAAATAATTATCTTGTTTTTTTCTCAATTCTCACTCTCTCATTTACATATTAATATCAATATTTATTTGGAAATAAGCCAATTAAGCACTTCCACTTGTTATTGATTAACTATACCCTTATGTAACTATTTGTGTTATGAAACATCACTATATGTCAACTATTTCCTTTGAAATTTTACATAGTCTGTATACTTCATTCAGATGTTTCTCTATCAAGACCTGTAAATGGAGGGCTCAATCTATATTCAAAATTCACTACTTAGCATATAATGAACTCATAACAAATTTTGAAATATTGTCGATCAAGTACATTTCTAAGGTGTTAAGTATGTTAATTTATCTTATCTATAAAATAATGGCTTCTTAGATACCTCTATCTCCGTTTTCAACTGACTAATAAAACATCAAATTCAAAGTCACACCACAAGGAATCTAACCTTTTTTTCACTATGTCCACTGTTTTACAACACAGCCAAGTAAGTATTATCTTCTATGTCTTTTTCCTGGGTCTCTGCAGTTGACAATATCTCTCCAGTAATATGGCCAACAAAACATTCACTAGACATTAACATACACCTCACATTAACACACAGATTGCCATTTATTGTATTTAACTGAATCATATAAACATCCCTAACATCTTCATAAGATACCCTATTTTTTAATCTAAAATATAAAAATTCTAGAAATTTGCTTCAAGTCAAAATAGCTTGTACCAGACTATGCATCTGTGGACCTAATATTTAAACCCAAAAATATTTAACTTATAAACACACATATGATTATTTTAATGTACTAGGAAATGAAAAAGAGAAAGCACAGTTAAACAGTAGCAAAGTTTTGAAGAAAACAGGGAAATCAGTGACTGAAAAATCCACTAGGATGCCTTTTAAGGTGATGGCATCCTAGCGGCATCCTAGCCTGAACATTAAGCTGATGTCAGTTACTTTTCCCTGAATGCCTGGAACTTATCAGAAAAATTTTCAACATTAGAGATTGATGTTTGGATCTCTCAGGATAACTGGAATATTAGGTAGAAGATATTTATTATAAATGATACTTTAGTAATAACAAGCAATAGCTTTATTAGGTACAACATTATTATAACTCAGTAGGAATTCACATAAATATATCCAAAGCCTGAGTATAAATACTGCTTAAATTATTGCGTGACAACTGACTCATGGCTTACTAGAACAAGAATAGAGCAGAAAAAAATATAAGAACAAAATCATAAATTTCTCAAACTTGATGAAATATATAAATCAAAAAATAAAAAGCTCAGGAAGCAACAAATGAAGCAAATGAAATGGAAACAATATTTAGCCATGCCACAGTAAAAATAATGAAAATCTAGACAACATATAAAACATATAAAACATATAGAACTTTGTAAAAGAGCACTGAGAAAATACTTAAGATTTTGGTCTAAGCGAAACCTTCTTGAACATTACACTAAAAACATGATCCATAATCTAATAAAAACTATTGAATAAATTGAACTTTGTAAAAATTAAATCCTTGCTAAGTGTCAAGATGATAAACAACTTGCAGTAAGAAAGTACTTATAAATCATAGTTTCTTCAAATACTAATTTCAATTACACATTTAAAAGCCTATTTGTATTCAGGTGAAAGAAAATAAGCAAACAAAACATTTGAAAAAGGGGCTTAAGACCTGTTAGCTACATCAGAAGAAGAATTATGGAAATAGCAAATAATGCTATGAAATTTGGCTCAATAGTCTCATTGTTTAGGAAAATTCAAATTAGATGCATGATGATATTGCACTAGCAACTACTTCTCTGAATATGAAAATAAAGATAAAAAAATTCATAATAGTAAAGAGCAGTGAAGATACAGAGAATATTCTAGTACCTTGTTTGAGGATGTTTAAAACTGTAGTTCAACCCTGCTGGAGTTGAAAATTACAAAAGAATTACTGTTATATGCAACATGCTGACATAAAAGGCTGATTATTATCCATTTCCACTTATGTGATTCTTTCACCATTACAGAATTAACAGAATTAAGACAGCTAATTATTTTTGGAGGGCCATTCATCATCCCAATGCAATTTACATAATAGAATATTAAAAGTTTTATGACATTTGAATGAGATCAAATTGCATCATGTCAATCAACTTCCTAGTTTTGATAATACATTTTAATATGTAAGGTGCTACCTACCATTTTAGGAATTTGGGTGATAAGTATGTGGGGGATATCTATGCTACTTTTGTAACCTCTTATGAATCTATATATGAAAATATAGAAAGTTGAATTAGAAAAGAACCAGAGGAAGAACCATTGTATGGGGGAAAGCCTGGAAAGAAGTGATGGTTGATAGAACTCAGTGGAGGCCACGAAGCAATGGAATTATATCTCCAGAAATAAAAAAGACAAAAAAGTATAAATGCAGTAGCCTGTACATAGCTAAAGTATCTTTCAAGAGTGAAGGTAAAGTGATGATGTTCTGAAATAAACAAAAATAGGTTACTTATTAATATTCATCACATAATAAGTAAAAGAAAGTATTTAACATGGAAAATCAAATTTATAGGAAAAAAAGAGGAACAACAGAAATAGTAATTTATAAACAGGGAAGCAAAGCTTTTTAAATGGTGAGAGAGGAGGGTGAAGGCAGATTAAAGGAATAGGAATAACAAAACAAATCACATCATATACAGGTACATATTCTCTATAATCAATGTGATCATTGTGTATATCTAAAATGTACTAATAAAATCAAATTAAAATATGTGTAAATTTGTTGTGCATTTCTCTATTTTAATCAATAAATGCTGTAGGATTATTTAAAATAAGAATAGGTTATGAGGGGCTGGGGATTTAGCTCCATAGCAGCATAAGCGCCTGCCTTGCAAGCAGGCAGTCGTGAATTCGATCCCCGGTACTGATAAAAAGGAAAAAGACCAAAAAAAAAAAAAAAAAAAAAAAAAAAAAAAAAAAAAAAAATTAAAAAATACAAATAAAGAAGAATAGGTCATTAGATCAAGATATTTATAATGCACTCAACTACAATAAGCATGACAGCCAAAAAATAAATGATAGGTGGAAGAAAATAAGTGGATTTACAGACAACAATATGTAATATAGTAATGATTTCCTACCGCCCTATTATTTTGTTTTATTTCATTTCACTGTTCTGTTTTACTCCCTTTAAAATAAAAAAGGTGGATTTACACAAAAATTACACGTTTTATATGTGATATAATACAATAAAAATTCGATTAAAGTGTGATAAAGAATACAAGTTTTATTCTCAGAGCAATTTGTATAAAAACAAGTCAACAGAGTAGAGATTAACCATTGGGAGCCATCCAGCTAGTGATTGTTCACACGTAGGGAGCCAAACGCACAAGTGCCCAAACAGGAGTGCCCAGTGACACAGAGCACCTCAGAAACACTGTGAAAGCATGGAGTGCTGGAGGTGAACAGGTGTTCCAAACCAGAGAACAGAGCTAGTTAAGCAAAGAGCATGCTACAAGTGTATAAATAAATGCGTTGTGATAGTTAAACAGTCTCTTCCTCCCATGCAGAGAAGGGCTCCACTTGATCTCAGATTCCTGTCTCTATTTTTATTTTCTTAACCCTTCCCCACCCCCAGAGGGAACTTAGCTCTCACAGACACTGACCATAAAGAATAAACAGAGGAATTATTAAAAAGTAAAACTGTTACAAATGCATAAATGATAACTAATTCATTTAAAAATAGAGATCATTGGTTTGGATTTTAAAAATTTAGTATTTACCTATGTATCAATAAACTACACACAAAACAAATGCTTGTTACAAAACGGCAGAAAGCTTAAAAGTAAAAAATGCATGGATTCCAAATAATAAACATTATTCAGAAGCAGCTACACTGATTTCAAAGAAACTGGACTTCAAGACATGGCACATGTGGAGAGATAATGGGACAAAATAAGAACTTTCTTAAATTAACCCTGAAAACCAAATCATGACACATTCACATTCTCTTTTCTCATCAAAAAGAGTTTAACATGAAGAAAGTGTTAAATAATCAAAACATCTCAACAAATGATTCTGTAATTGCACATTGAGATATTAACACTCATTTCTCAGGAACTGATTGAACAACTTAGTCACATAGGTGGAAATTGCATCACAGAAGGTATGCCATCCAAGGAGCTACTGGGTCCCTTTGCTGTCACTTCTTGTCTGTTTTAAGTCTCTCGACTACCATGTGGTGAGCGGGCCTTCTCCAATACACTCACTTGCAGTGGCATACTATGTTACAATAGGGCTAAAAAATAGGCCAGACAATCCTGGGCTGCTACATTGAAAGCCAGAACCAAAATAAAACTTTCCCCTGATTATCTCAGCTATTTTGTCATAGTGTTAGATCACTAACACAGAAGATTAGTGCTAATAAGTTGGGATTATTGCTGTGACTATACCTATTATGATGTTAAAAAAAATCTTTGCCATCATTTGCAAAAGGCATTTGGAAAACTAATGATACGGTAAGGGACAAACAGATGACAGAGGGACAAGAGGGACAAACTAATGATACGGTAAGGGCCAAGATTAGGATGAGAGAATATGGACATTAAAAGCTATGTTCATGAGATTTTTAATGAAATACAGGATTCCGCTAAAAGTTGAACTAGAAGCCAACATTATGACAAATAATATAATATATTATGTCATTGCTTTGAAACTTTTAATAGAGGCTGAGTTTAAAGTTACTGGACTACTTTATCAAATGGAAGATTTTCCAAAGCATTACGATGTATAGCTAGCAATTTGTATGCTTCTGGCTGTTTCAGCCAGATTTAATGTGAAAATTAACAAAGTAGAAAAAATTTGGAAAAAAATTGCAATTTGGTCAAGAAAAACAAGCATAATTTAAAGCACTTCCAACAAAGGTGGAGTTGCTAAATAAGTGAGCACTGTTAAAAAGAAGTCATTTCACCAGGACAATCAAAAAGATGCCTTGAGAGCATGACAGGAATCATCAGTATCCCATGTATCAAAGGCTCAAAGGTTGTATTAGTCTGCTTTTCATCACTCTGGCAAAAATATGTAAGACAATTAAATAATAAGAAGAAAAAATTTATTCTGGTGCATCATTTTAGGGAACTCAGGCCAGGTTATTTAGTACCATTGCTTTCAGACCGTAGGGACACTGTGTCTATGTGGAATCTGTGACAATGTAAGCTGCTCATTTCATAAAGACTGGAAACCTAAGGATGAAACTGTGTTCCACATACCCATCTAAAGGATGTGTGCCAATGGCCTTATTTCCTCCCACTTTGCCTTCCCTTCTAAATGCTTTAGAACATCCAGATAACACCACAGCCTGGGTACAAAGCTTCTCACACACTATAATTTGGGGACATTTAAAATTCAAACAGTAACAAAGGAGAATACATATAAACTCATTCTAAATATTTTCAATTTAGAAGAGAACTCCGGTGTACCCTATTCCCACTGGACGGCCTTGGGAATTGTACCTCTAGAATTTCTTTCCCCATGGTCAGTTATCATGGTATTCAGAGGTCAGTGGAGCCCAGGCTGAAGCATCCTCTGTATAGCTCTCACAAGTGGGCAACCTTGGAATCAACAATATGATGCCATAGGTAGCATATGGAATGTAAAAGTTTTTATGTCATGGACCTTGAGTTTTCCTGAAAGAGAAAATAATGAAGCCATGATAATGCCAAAAGTTAGATGTTTATAGTGATTGTAAGAGGATTTATTGTTTCAAGGATGTAGCAACATAGGAAATTTGGAATCCTTCCAAATCCTGAAAGTCTTAAAGCCTAAAGAAAACAAAATTTGAGGTAGGAAAACTGGAAACTAAATGAGAATAAGCAACAGGAAGGCCAATATTTGATACAAATTGAGATATTGTAATATTGAATGTTTGAAGAGGTAATGTTAAAGCTGTTAGACGCTACAGGCAAGAGGCAGGACTGGACAAATACATAAGATAGTCCTTGGGTAATTTTATAACCTGAATGGCTTATCCATTACTCCTTACAACTACTAAACACATAAAGATTTATTGGTGAATGCTCAAAGTCAAGTCATAGAATAAGCACAAAAATAATTCATCCTCAGTACAATCTAAATGTTTTCTTTACATTTTATTGGTAACATGCATCATGGATGATGGGGTTTTTGAAAGCACTTTATCATTTCAATTCAGCTCTTAAACAGTGTACAGTTTGATGTATCAGAGAACCTAATAAAAATGCTAAACTAGGCCATTAAATATTTATGTGCCATTTGTATATTGTAATGGAAAATCTTTAATTATTTTGCAGCATAACATAGAATCTGCATTTCCATAAAGAGAGGAAATGTTAAGATGGGTATTCTAGCTGTTACTTCCTACTAGAATGCTTTTAGGTCCAACTCAAAATGATTAAAAAAAAATACTATTGAAGAAAAAAAATACAAAGCAAGGCAGAAAATACGAAATGAAGATTGCTTAAACAATGATAGTGTGTAACACTGCAACTAAGGCCAATGTGATGAAATCTAAATCAGAGAATGCTGAGTGTATTCCATACACTGATGAAATAATATTTCTTGTTAATTGAAAAACCATCAGAAAAAAAAAGATCTTACTGTTTTATGCCTGACAACTTGGGCATCTTCTTATTTAATCTAATGTCTATCAGTAATTTCAGATTGATACTTGGACAAAAAGGAAAATTTCAGAGTAAGAGTGGACTGGATTCTCTAGTTTCTTTTCTGTGCAAACTTGTATAAGTTATTTTATGGGTTATATTTTTTTAATTTGTCAATTAAAAATATACTAAAAGTTTTAATATAGTCTTGACAATAAGAGTATATTAGAGAGGTTAAGATTTAGTAACTCTTATGGATTCCAGGCAGGACCTTAATAATCATATCATGCTGTTAATCCCTTTTATTCATATGATATTTGTTTATTACTTCACCTCAAAGTAAAAATAAGTCGCTTACAAAATGATCCAGGAGTTACAATTACTTTTGAATCTTCAGAAAAATTATGAGTATAGTTTAGGAATCTCATGTATGGATATAATATAGATTTAATTGATTATTTTATTTGTTATTGATTTTATATTTTGAGATATAGATTTTATAAATGAAAATAATCTAATTTTTATGTTTTTTCTCAATTTTACCCCTGAAATCTATTTCATACTCCCCTGCAAACATATGTGTTTATAGAAATAGGTATTGATAAGAAATATAATTAATTTATTCTTTGAATGTGACAAAATTCTAATACTTTGATCCTACTTTGTCATATCTATGCAATACTGAAGAAATTCTATGTGAGCAATGAATGTTTTTCCGATGAGGTTTTTCTGACCATTTTGTCTTCTTACCAATGCACTTTTTTTGTAACACTTTTCACTTTTTAAAAAATCATTCATCCTTTCATTCCTATTATAATATGATACACAGAATCTTGCATGTATACTACTCAGTATTATTTAAAAAACATTTTATTAATGATAACTTTCTTAGTTCCTTCAGGGATTGATCTTGGGGGACTTTAAAATGTGAAAATAAGATGAGGCTTAGTGCATACAGTAAAATGTTCTACAGTTTTAAAAGGAGAGGGATTTTCCAAGAAAATAAAATTTCTTTAAAAATCAATAAATCAGTTTTAATAAAATTATCTTTGAAATCATCTATTGCTTTCTGAGGACTTTTATATAAGATTTGATAACCAGAAATTGGATAAATAGTTTACATAATAGGCAACAGAGTAACACATTGTAGTAGCATATCTTTTATCCAGATTCAGTTCAATCCATAATTTAATGAAAATGTTATCATGGATTTTATTAATAGTTAAGAAACATTTTATCTTCCATCTTTCTTTTCTCCTTTCCTTCTTACATCCCTCTCTCCTTATTCCGTTATCTCAGTAAAATTATTTATGCTTTGTAAAATTAAAACAGATGTCAAGTATCATTAAATCAAATATATTTTGTCCTTGAATAAATGGAATCTGTGTGTATTCTGCTCGTCACTTGAAATTCCAAATATTCTCCTAAGTTAAATTTGTACTCACATTTCATCCTATCTGAGTTTTAAAACTTTCATGGATCCAATTTTGAAAAATTCATTTTGTTAAACATGTAGCTGGGCAGGAGGTGCTGTGAAGTTGTACACATGTCATGGAGTAGAGAGTTCTTCACCCTCCCCTTCTCTTGCAACTCAACTGCACATTTGAACAAACATCTCCCTGTCTTCTGAATGTGCCCCCTTTATATACCAAATGCCTTGTACTACATTCAGTGTTGCTTTTTAAAATCTTATCCTATTTCGTAGAGATCCATTGTAACTCCTTTTCAGCTACACAAATTCACTGTGCAGTCTGCTGCAGAGCCTTAAACAAATAAAGACCTTCAAACTCTTTTTTCATATGTAGGATGAGGCTAATAATGATGCAAATGTCATGCATCTTTGTAGATTAAAAATGCTAATTGCGTAAAGCATTTGTGATAGTAGTTTAATTGGAAGACTTAAGTAACATAGAGCACAGAACAATGACTGATATACATTGCCAGTTTACATATTATAGATAGGTGTTAATGTTATGATCACCATATTACACGTTTTCTCCTCAGATCTTATCTATCTCTTATCTCAATCTTATAAATCATATCTTGATAAGTATATCAAACTCCCTAAAGGATGTATCCACAATTTATTTATCTTTTACCTTCTGTTCCTCATAAAATGAGGAATGAGATACAGAAATTTATAAAAAATATCCCTAACTAGTGAATTACAATATTTTTGTTAAGAAAAAGCAATGCATGTTACTTAATAAAGTAAAAACAACAATTCCTTTAATTTATTGTTCATATTTCTGCAAAAACAATACACAATTTGGAATTAAAACTCTGGTTACAGCCAAGCATATGGACCTTATAGAGAAATTAAATGAGGTGGTTATTTTCCTTATAGGCTTATACAGTGTCTGCTACAATGAACTCAATCTATAGAGAAATGAAACCTTACAAACACTGCAATTTCAGTAGCAACGATCTTTAATATATAAGTACTTATAGGATTTGTTTCTTAACAGTTAAATTTATTGTTTGTGAAACTGTGAGACTATTTTTTTTTAATTTTAACATTTTTTCTCTGTTGCAACTTACAGCCTAAGCAATCTTCAAAACTTATTATGATTTTTAGAGTTAATTCATAAAATTACAGCAAATTTATCAAACTGTCTACAGGATAAATACCTTTTTTCTAACACTTATAATGTAAATAAAAATCCTTGGTTTCTAAAACGTCACTATTCAATCCAGCTATATGGTTTTTTGGAATTGCAGTTAATCTATACTATCTGTAGACTATCTTTAGGCTATCTATAAGATATGTAGGTTCATGTAACTTCAGTACATGTTCTCATAAACTGAAGCTAAGACAACCAGTCAGTGCCGATGGGAAAACAATGGACTAAGATACATGAAAATAGTACACCACACTTCCTACTGCATGGAAAGCACTAAATATTGGCAATTTAATATTTTTGCTCTCATTTAAAGTTCAGTACAGAATTTTAAAATGTATAATGTTAATGTAAAAAAAAAAAAGCTTCAATATACCAAAAGATATAACAGAGATACAAAGAAAAAAAATCGGAGAACAGATTGCAGACATTTAATATGAAAGAGGATTTAAAACTGAATAGTGGATAAGGCTAAAAGAATTTTGAATTATCTGATAAAAATGTCCATATTACAAGAAAAAGATTCTAAGGGTAATTCTAGTAAAAGGTCAACAAGAAAAGAGGAAAACTACAAATCTCAGTCATCTCACAGGATACCTGAGTGGTTTTGGCAGAATACTGTTTAAGCATGGATGGTAAAGCTATTCTAATGAAATCTCATACAGAAACAAAGAACTCTCCATTGAAACTTGGACACAAGGGGTTCATTTATTAAAACTTTATAGAGCTTGGCCGAATTTTGCAGATGATAGTACTTAGGATCTATTAAATAGGATATTTGACAAAAGACATTTATCAACAAAATGTTAAACGTACAAGTTGATTTCTCTTTAATGCTTATAGTAAAATATGAGATGAAAGAATGATTAATGCACAATTTTTAAACATGTAAGAAGTGGAAAACGTACGTATTTAAAATTTTCAATTTATCTGTATTAAAAATAATGAAAAAACTGTTAAGGGTAGAGTATTGAAGATGTGGCTTCACAACGATCTGATAGGGAAATTTTGAAGCCATCTAACAAATGATTTCAAAAGACTGACCACAGATATGTTAAAATTTATCACCGTCGCTCTTCACCCCCAAGAAGTGTCAGATTCTGGAGGAACAGAGGGCTTTAAAAAAAAAGGAAGCTTTGTGTCCTACTGTAGGGTTAGTGCTCATTTCCCTGTCCCTCTTCAAGGGCAAGATCTCTACATTTTGGCATGCATTTCTTGATTGCCTGAGGTTTGGATCTAGTGAGCTCATATATGGCCTAGGGCATGCTAGCTATATCTGTGGAGGACTTGAGTGGTAAACCTTAGCATTGTCACTATAATATTATCTCTGCCAGCATGCAGAGTTCATGGGCTATGAAGGTATGACTACTTCTATCTGAATTCAAGACTTTGAATCTCCTGGGCCTTCTGACATGACTCAGGTAGAGACCCACCACAATGGTGAAAATGCTCCCTAGGGCAATATCTAGTCAGGGGAGTTATGAGGCTAAGGATTACTGCAAAATAACATCAGTAAATCCACAGCTTAGGAGAGATGCATACACATAGCACCGGTCTGTAACAAATGTGGCATGAACTCTGCTAAGAATGTCACACAAGTGGCTTCCCAAAGACTTGTGGGCTCAGTCTTTGCTGCAGTACTATGTATTTAAAAGGGGGAACATTGAGCCAAAGTTTGTTTTTGAGTCTTAAAATTTTATATTGCTTTCTTTGTAAGTTTTAAGCTTACTCAGAATCTGTTATGCCTTATTTCTTATCATTTCTTTTTAGAGTGTGAATGTTTATCCTCTACTGACTCACTGCTGTGTTTTAGAAGCACATAAGTTACTTGTTGGAGAGTCTCTTGCCTTAAGATAAATTATATCCTGAATCTCACTTATACCTAATTTATATTATATAAGTGAGATGAAGGACTTAGATTTTAAAAGTGATCTAAAACTAGCTAAGTTTTAGGAACAAAACTTAGCTTAGAATAAATCCATTTTACATGTGAGATAGTCAGGGAATTTGGACAGTTTGGGTTAGAATGCTAAGATAGGACTGTTTGTATTTTCCCTAAATTCATATGACAAAAACTACTTCCCACTTCCAAGTATAAGTAGCCACAGCCTTTGGGGAGGCAACAGTACTCTTACCAAAGAGACTCCAGAGAATCGTGTCTCCTCTTCATCACATATAGACACAGCAAAATGATGGGCATTGTATGACTCAGATTTCTGGAATTGTAAAAAATGACTAAAATAATCAACTCAAAACAGGAACAATTTGTTTTTGGCTCAATGTGGTGGAACTTTTGATCCATGGTAAGTTAGCCCATTGTTTTGGGACTTGTGGTGGGCAAAGCATTATATCTTGGTGGAAGCAGTATCATTCTGGAAAGAGAAGAGTGTCCAAGTCGAAGTTCAAGTATCTTTTTCATGGGAACACTTTGATGACTTAATTTCCTTTCTGTACATCCTCCTTATTAAAACTTCCACCACCACCCCGATTAATCCTTTAATTGGTCACCAAGCCTCCATCATATGAACCTTTGAGGGACAATTATCCAAATTATAGCAGCTGTCTGCAAGCCAGTAGGTGGGTTCTGACCAAATACTTAATCTGTAAGTTCCTTGATCTCAGATGTCTTAATCTCTGAAATCGTGAATAATAAATATCTGTTCATTATAAACTACTTTGCCTAAGATATTTTGCTATAACAACCTAAAAAGACTCAGGTAATAATAATTATTAGTTTTTAATCATAGAATAGATGCTATCCTGCTGTCTAGCAGAAATAGTAGATCAGAAATCAGAAGAACTTTTTTCTATGCCTAGGCCAGACATTATTTTACAAAGTAAGTATATTGAGTTACTATGTGGTCTTCAGTTTCATCATTTACAAAATGTATCTGGAGTTTCTAATCTCATAACATTCCTTGGTCTAATTGTTTGTATTTGTCCAATTACATTAAGTATGTATTTTAGGAAGGGACTAAACGTATCAAAAGCTTGTTGAATGAGTTTTTGACTGGGATTCAGAACTAATGGATTTTGGTTGTGGACTGTCTATCAGCTTCCTTAGGACGCCTGCTTGATTCTTGTAAATCTAAGATTTTCTCACCTGCAACATGGAAGCACGTGAAAACAAAGATTTTTGTCCTATATCTGCTACTCATTTCTCTACTTTGTATCATCTTATAAATTAAAATTTCTTGAAATTACATTATTTCTTTTTAAAAAATCAATAATTTTGCATTCAATATAGAGCATTAAGAACATATTCTATATCTTAAACTTCATCAATACTTTATTATATTAAATAATAATAGTTTTCCTATTTGTTTTACAGTAGCAAATATCTCATCAGTCCTTATTTTTAAAGACTTTAACTTGTAGAACAAATTTAGGTTCACAATAAAATTGAGTAGACCATACGGAAAGTATATCCTCTGTCCCACACTTGCATACTCTATCAACCTTCTTTATGAAGATTCGTGTGTTATAATGAAAGATCATCCACTGTCTCTTCATTATCACCTGAAATTCACAGTTAAGAGTCACATGACTCAGCATGGCTCAATTTTGATTGAGAAAATTATAGGCAAAAGGAAATTAAAAATTCATAACAAATTCTTTGATTCACAGAGTCCATTTCTGAATGAGATGTTTCCGCCCTTCAATTCTTCCACATTTCTCAAGCCAAATAATAATAAATTTTATTCTAATCAAAGAAAAATTCAGACCAATTTAACAATTTTGACGATAAGATAGGTATTTTGGAATCAGCATATCGGACCTTACACAATTCAGAAAGCAGCCTTATCACTAAGTGTACATGTGTGCATGTTACTTATACATCCAAAACCAAAAAGTAGCATATAGAAGCAATCTGCTTGGAACAAAAACTGATGGGAGAGGTAAGAAATAAAAAAGGACTCCAATATGTTATATATCTGTACCAACTTTCCACTCTATATGTATTCATTATGTACTACAAATATACATTAATAAAAAAAGAAACAATCTGGTTGGCTGGAGTCGGAGTCTTGTTTTATATAAAAATGGTTTATCCAGTTGGTGGCTTGTTACTGTCTGAAGATCAACTTCTGTGACTGAGGCAGAGTTTCTGGATTATTTAAGTAGACCCTTTAAGTGGAGCTATAATTTATTTACACATCCTGCTGTGGCACTATGCATTATGAACAAAAGACTGAGGGTCAAACTTACTGCCCACACGCAGAGCATCGGTTGGAAACACTTCATCTGGTGTAACTCTCCAGAATGGCAATGTGAAAGCATCTGTAACACCGGCATATGCTCAATTTTGAACATTTACTAAAAACTTGAGGTTAGTTTCTTTTACTTTCCAGATAGAAAAGTAAACTAGAAAATTGCTTGCCATATACCAAAGGTTAAGGATATTTCCTCCTAGAAATTTAAACCTCACAGATAAAATGCTCATTAAAATTTCTATAGTGTTATAAAAGTGAAATATACTTGCTCTACTCAAACAATAATACAGTTATTTAACTAATGTATTCTTAATTATCACATATAATTGAGGAAAATATTCATATAGTAGCCCTCAATGAAAATATTCATATAGTAGCCCAAAATGCATACAACTGTGTTCGAAACATATTCCTGCCACACCTGGCTTAAAACTAAACTGGGTAGAAGTGTTTTGTGTACAGGTTCTTGCTTTATTTTCCTTTAATGGAGAACCAATAGAAAGTAAAAATGTCTTAGGTTCAAGTATACAATCAAAAGTCCAAGGATGAAAATTGCTATTGATCTCTATATAATAGAGAACTCAAAGCATTAGGGAAAACTAAAAGTTAAGTGTAGCAGAAGACAAGAAGAGGTTGATGCCAGTTAAAGGGAGTTATGTCCTGAGCCAGTGCCAAAATGGCTTGCCACATCTGTCTCTCTCTCTCTCTCTTTCTCTCTCTCTCTCTCTGTTTCTCTCTCTTTCTCTATCTCTGTCTATAATTAGCAAATTTGAGTGTTTATTTCTTTTTTTTTAATTTTATTTAAGGAGAAAAAACAGAAAAAGCGTACAAGTTATACAGAATTTCAAAAAAAAATAAACAGTAGGAAATCACTAGTTAATTACATATTGTCATCTTAGAAATAGTTGCTCAAGTTACAAAATTAAAGCATATAGAGGGGACTTTCAAACAGTGAGACTGCAGACAGTTTTGTTCAATGATCCAACAAAACTCAGTAATATGGTTATGTATCTTATACACTTAAATATATATGCAGTTATATCCTTTAGAGCACTTTCTTTTGTACAATGACAATTACACATTTTGGATTTTATTACTCTCACAGTTATTATTACTTTTTCTTTGAAGAAAGTAAAACTAAATGTGACATAACAGGACAGAGTCAGTCAAATCAAAAGGATGGACATAATACATAATGTAAAAACAAAATACAAGGTGATCAACGATGGTTACCAAATGCTTCTTGCTATCTTAAAAAGAATTGGCTATATCATCAGTTATAATAAGATTGAACAAAACAGTAAAGAACAAGACAACTAAAACCAAAACATTGGAGACATTAGAGGACTTCAAAAGAAGATAATAGTCAACCAGAATGGGTTTCATAATGAATCTTATTGTCTTCATAGTTTGAGTGTTTATTTCAATACATATGAGAAGCAACTTGAGTTTTCTACCTGTTGGGAAAAGCAAAGCACTGACTGTTTAAATCTCAGTAGCAAATATAAAGAAAACCACACTGGGGACATTTCAAGTCAGCAGTCCCAAGAAATCCTGCATTAAACCTGCAAACTGGCCAGGCCCAAGCTTTAAATATCCATTTTAGAAAGTAACAATAGAATAAAAACAGTGAATTAAAACCGGTTCTTTCTTTGCATGACTGTTTATGGTGTTTGTAAAAGAAATTTATGAGAGACCCTTTTCTAGTAAAATTTACTGATTGCTTTATTTTTGACAAAAGACGTGAACAGAACAATTTTGCAGTTGCCTGAAAATGATGCTGGATTTATGGTTTGGTCAGAGCATAAGAATAATTTAACTACCCGGAACACATCAAAGTGACATAGTCAGCAAAACCTCTTTCTAAAGAACAAACAGACCAACAAATGCTGTCTAACTACAGATATCATTGTAAATGATACAGACACTTGCATGCAAAGAAGAAGTAAAGCAGTAGAAATTTGTAGATGGACATGGGCAAAGGAATGGAGTGGGGATTGTGAAATGTGATACCTATATTGTGCTTGTTAATTGAAAGAGCAAATTCAAGTATGCAATCAAGTTCCAAGCATAAAATCAAGGTGAAAAGCTACTTACAAAATACCATGTAATGAGTTGACTTGTGTGTCTCCAAAATTCACGGGTTTTATGTCTAAATACCTACTTTCACAGAATGGACTTGTAGGAAGATAAGGTCATTGTAGTTGTAATTGAGATACAAGTGCATTGCAATATGACTGATGAATGCATGCGAAGAAGAATATGAGACATATAAATACAAGAAAGATTGCAATTAGAAACCACAGGATGAGAAAGTGATGTTTTAGATCAGTCGTGGCAAACCTATTGTACGTGTGCCACAGTGAGCTGCCTGTATTATTGAAAACTCTAATAAAAGGTGAGTCATCACTGCTCTAGGCTAAAAACTGCCAACAAACCACAAGCTGGGTGAAAGCCATGAAGAGATAGTGCTTTTTTTCCACCTCTCTGAAGGACCCAAGCCTGTTGACTCTTGAATTTCATTATCTTGCCTCCAGAAATTTGAGACAACATATTCCTTTTGTTTGAGTCATCTAGTTTGTGGTATATTTAAAGAACCTCTATCAAACTGATACATGCCTAGAATTTCCACTCTGGAATACTTGAATGAAAAAGCCACCAATCAAAATTCTAAAAATAGCCACATCCTGTTTCATTTTAAATTTGACAAGAAAAGTCTATTCGTGAATCTAACATTAAGAATTGTTTGTATTAGGCAGCAGTGGTGGTTTTGTCTGGAGTCATAGTCCTCTTCAAGGTTAAGGCAGGAGGATTGTAAGTTTTAGGCTGGCTTAGAATGTAGCAAGAACCAACCTCACAAATAACAATAAGAAACTATTTTCTCTTATAACATTCTGAGAGCACTGATGTGTGAATTCCATCACGTAACTCCATAGCTTTTGATTGTAAGTGCTGTATTGCATTATACTCGGTTCTCTAACGTCTTGTCTTTCTGAATACTCATGAGCCTCTTGAAAATAGAAGGTTTCTCCTTCTAGCATCCAGCAAAGGTCCAAATGGGAAAATATGATTAGTTTGTCAAAAAAATAAAATAGTATATTATATCATGCTCTACAGCCAAATAGTATGAGATTAAAATTTTATTCTGTCAGAGTCAACATGTAGTATTTGGTCCCAAGATTACTAGGAAGACAGCGTGTATTACAGATAAAGTAGTTATTAGTGCCACCATAAAGTATATATTCAATAAATGTTAGCCAACTACCTAGTGACAAAATGTAGAGAAAGCATAATGTATTTATGCACAGTAAATGCTTCAGTTTCAAATACTTCTGTTCCCAAACAATTCGGGTCTCAAACAAAAGTGTTCAAGAAAAGTTTGGTTTCATTCACAAACTTCTCACTGGGTTACAATCACAACCACAGCCATTGTTTCCACACAAACACAAATGTAGTTACCTTCCTCCAAATCATAAAACAAATGAGTTGATGAACTGAGGTACCTATGTACCAGCCACAGATTCAAACTACATCCTGCAATCTGATCCTGGAAAATTGCTTCACCACCATGAATCTTATTTCTTCATCTTGGTATCAAGGGTGCTAGTGTGTAATTTGGTTTTTATCTAGTAAGTTTTATGCACTCAACAGTTATATAAACTCATATGGATTATGTCTTAGCTTTCTTGTCACTGGGGCAAAACACCTGATATGCACAAGTTACAAAGGAGGAAAGGTTTATTTAGTTCACAGTTCCTAGAGGTTCTAGCCCATAGCCATCTGGCTGCAAGGCCCAGTTTCATGGTAGAGGAGAAACAATTCATAGCGTGGTAAGCAGAAGGTGACCACAATGGCAGCCAGCCAGCCCGCCTTTCTTATATCTCTTTACGTTCCATCCAGTCTACAAATCTACCGATTGGTGCCCTTCATACCCAGTGTGGGGCTTTTATTATTCTCACATTCGAAATATGCTAAATCCATTTAGTTATCACATGCTCTTAATCCTAGTATCACACATCCTAATCCCGCATCACTCACACCGGTGATCCAACTACCTCCCAAAAGCCCCAACTATGAGTGTGTGAGGCTTTGGGAAAACATCTAGATGTCAGCCATAACACGGTAATTCCTCTTCTCTTGATACACAATAATTGGAAACTGCAGAACTGTATATAACTTTCATACTATTTGCTTCTGACGAATGCTTTTCTAAAGACTTTCTACCTCACTTCTCACGTCCTTCCCGTGTTTTTAACATAGTTCTGAGAGTAATAATATCTTTAAAGATTTTTCTTTTTTTTTTTATCGGTACCGGCGATTGAGCTCACGACTGCCTGCTTGCAAGGCAGGTGCTTATGGCGCTGAGCTAAATTCCCAGCTCCTAAAGATAATTTTTTACTGAAACCTTGAATCCATGAAATAGCTAGCCCAAGAGAAAAAGCCTTTGGTCTTAATATTTGGTCTTTTTTTGAATCACCAATACCCAGATTATATCATACATATAAATATATTATTTACTTGGCTATGTGGCCAGAACAATCTTAGCTCTCAATAACAAAGCTGATGAAGTAAAATGTATTGTTTCTCTCACACTATGTCCTAGCTTAGTTACTTCTCACCAGACACAATTTAAAGGAAGAAAAGATAACTTTGGATCACAAAATTAAGTTTATAAATTAATTGAGGGGCATTTATTCAAGGATTGACAGGCTCAAATACAGAAACAGCATGGTGCAAGGGCCTGCTCTGGAAGAAAACTGCGCACTTTCGATGACCAGGAGTTAGAGAGAGAAGCGAGGAAACAGGGAAAGAGAGACACCTTCACAGAACCCGCTGCCAGCAACCTGCTTCTCCTGAAGAATTCCCATCTTCACGCCCACAGTGAAGCTTAGTGGCACAGCACTAGTCTGGCAAGCAAAAAAGATCCTGGGTTTGATTCCCAGTACCATAAATAAATAAGTAAATCCCATTCAGTTCTGAGTATAGCACTATCATGGTTCATTCACTTTCCCAAAGCCCTGCATACGATTGTATGAGTCTTTATCAGGACAATAACAGCCTTATTTTCTGAAACGTACCAGTTTATTTTAAATCAAACTATGTGCATGTATATACATAGGGGGGCACACACATTTTTGTCTAAATGTAAATAAAAATCAGATGAATTTACTGTACCACTGGGAAACTTTTTAAACCATTTTACTTCCTTCCTGTATGTTTTTTATCCTATAATGTACAGATAGAAATTTTTGTTTCATTTTACACACCATGTCCACACGTGGGAAAAAAGATATCATGTAAGTGCAATTCTCAAATTACTAATGAGGTGATTCTGACTGACTGAGTCAGCTTGTAGTATTAGGGTCCTAATTCTATTCCATTTGGCAGAGGATATATAGTGATTTTCTTGTAAAGAAAAGTTTCTAGTATCCCTCAGCCTAGAATATATAAATAGAGTATGGCAAGGTTAAGAAAATTATAAAATAAGGTCTGGGGAGCCAGTCAATCAAAAAGATACCTGATATCCTTAGTGTCTATGTCAAGGACTGTGTCCTTAATATTAAGACAATTGTAGAAAGAGTTACTATGGCAACTCCTCTTTCTCATGAGTACAGTGATTGATTTGTCTCACTTTCCAGTCATCTTGCAACTTCCTTGTCTGTGCTCAGAGCTATGGCTCTCAAATTATGGCTGTTATCTGCTTGGTTGCTAGGTGTCCAAAAGACATCTGAATAGACTGTTGGCATATATTTTTCTATTAAAATTGGCTTCTGAATTCTTGGTTGGGAAGCTCTTGTATGCTTTTTGACTTGCTAAAATATGCTTTGGACCTCTATGACTCACTGCTGTTGTATTTATTTTCCTTTTAGTGTTGTCTCTCTCTGACATTTTGTGTCTATTTTTCCAATCACAGCATGTCTTATATTATAGTCTACCCTTTGAGATAGTGAAGAATCATTCACATTTCGACAGCTTCTTTTCCTCCGAGTGGCTTTTGGAAGGAGTTTTTTTCTTCCTTGACACAATCTATTGACATTCAAGAAGAAACCTGACTCTCCTATCTCCTGGAACACTCATATGTTTCAAAGGCTTTCCCATTTGATGAACCAAACTCTTTGCATGCTGACTGAACAACATGAGCTGTTAATCTGCAAACTCAGCTCTGATGCCAGACGGAAAGACAAACAGGGCTTTACTGGAGTAATAAATATTCCATACAGCCTTACACTAAATGTAGTTACATCTGCAAAAGATTTATATTTATAGTGAACATAAATTTACTGTCCAAAGAAAATGAAAAAACATAGACGTCTGCGTAATTTACTGGCAGACCACCTTGCCTAGTTTGAACGTACTGTGATGTGATTACCAGGAGAGCCCTGTTGACAGTAGTTTTGGATTCACAGGCAGGACATAACTGCTTCCTACAGAAATGAGTGGATGTATAAATAATATGACCTCAGGAGAAAACACTGCATTGGAGCTATCATATGTTAGGTCATCACAACATAGCTTTACTGAGGTTTGGGAGGAATCCTTTGTTGTATTTTAGATAAAACTCAGATGTCATGTATATAGATTCTTATTGAGAAACATGCATTTTGTGAGTTAACTGATCATATGCTTCTGAAAAAATGATGACCTCTAGGAAACACTAATCTTAGTGCTATTTTCCTGGTCTAAAAACAAAGTATAGGTAGTTTTACTTGTATAAGAATCAGAAGAGAATTTCATTAAATAGTAAATGTTGTTCTAATGATATAATGTTAAAACTAGTATCAACATTATATATACTTTTGTTTTATTTTTTAAATCAGTAACTCATAAATGAAGTTTGCATTTTTAAAATTATAGAGACAAATCATGGTCTAATCAAAACTGAAATCTGGGTATTATGACTCTTATTAGAATATTTATTAATTTTCTCATTGTTTAAAGAAAAAAAGTCACTAACAATGCTTAGTAAACTTCCTGACAAAAAGTGATATTCAGTAAATGTTTGTGGGCTTAATTTATGAATAACTGAATATTTATTGTCTTTAATAGAAAAATCAAAGTTCACAAAGGCCCAATATATAATTCTTTCATTTGAGCATTCATAATTTGGTAGATCAATAGAAACCATTTTATTTTGAGCATTTACTTTATGCCAAATATTTCAGTCACAATGCATGTAATCTATCCTTAGTTCTCAGAATATTCTTCTAATTTCTTACTTTTCAAATAAAAAGGATCAGGGATATAGTTCAGTGGCACAAGTACCTGCCTGGAAAGTATAAGTTCTTGAGTTCAATTTCCAGTACAAAAAATAAGTAAATAAGTAAAATAAAAAGGTATATTGCCATAGTCATGTAACATGGCAAAACTTCACTTGACACATGTGTAAAATATTTTAGGATCCATCTCAAATAGCTAGAAGTGTTTTTTATTTTATTTAGTGTTTTAATCCCACCATGATTTGTCAAGACCTTTTGAGAAAATGATGATGATTTTACTAGAGTTCTAGCTGATCTTGCAATGGCAAACAAACACCAAAACAATACCCAGAATTTGGAGGCAGATTTATTTAACATGGATCTGATAGGGACTGACTAGGAATCAGTTTTCATCCAAATGTCAGGCCTTGACCTGTGGTGGTCTAGGGACTGTACGGAAGCAGAATGGCTTGTGAGTTGGGGACTGGTTTATAAAATGTGCATCATAGTGATCAGCTATGCATCATAATGACTGATAACAACAGTTTCAAAAAATAAATCAGTCAAGAAGGAAAATTATCCTAAAAGTTGATTGGCTGTGTTCTGTTGGAATATAATCATTATGTTATATAGGCCAGAACTTTTCAAATTAAACAGTGCTAAGTATATTCACCTTTCAGATAGAAGCGAGATGTGGTAGTACATACGTAAAATCCCAGCACTTGGGCAGCCAAGGCAGGAAGATTACTGTGAGTCTGAGGACAGCATGGGTAACAAAGTGAGTTCAAGGACAGCCTGGATTACATAGTGATACCTGGTTTCAAAAAATCCTGGGTCCAAACAGACTTTCAGGTAGATGTTATCAGAGAGATGCCTTCTCATTTGGGTGATTCAAGAAAAACTGTGTAATGATGAAGTTTTGTAATTTTACTTAAAAGACAGTTAATGTTCACCATCTACATGTATTGTTATTCTTGATTTTCCTCTGAGTTGGAAAATAAACATAATGACTAGAGTTTGAATAGCTATGTTACAATGTGAATTCAATTGTAAATGAAATTAAGTCATAGAGAAAAAATAAATGTGAAAGAACCGGGTTCTATGATAATATTCCCAATGTCTTTGGACTGCCCTCTTTAGATTCTTACACAAAAAATACATATTTGTCCATTTAAAATATTTTAATCACATACCACTTATTGAAAAGTAAACTATAAAATACTTTATATTTAGTAAAATTTTGAAGTACTACAATCTAATTAAAATTTTAAATGTACCTATGGTAAAAATTCACTGTCCCATGAGGCAGTTATGGTTTGATTGATGATCGTCTGAATTTAAACCCATGCAGAGTAGTGGGACCATCACCAGGTAAACGATACAGAATAGTCCCACAACATCCCAAAGTGTTTTGTGTCATCCCACAGAAATCAAATCATCCTTCCTCCCTGAATCTCAGGCAGTCAACAATATCCTCTGCACCCTTCCCACGTTATCTTTTCCATATTAAAATTTAATTGTATTATAATAACATAAATTTTCAAGCTGCCTTTTTTCACTTATTATACTACTTTTGAGATTCTTTTATGTGTATATCGAAAGTTTATTCTTTTTAAATGCTGAGTAGCATTTCATTATATCAAAAAATCAGATATAGTTTTTCATAGAGATACCCAATTATTACAGAAATATTTCTTAAGTCTATAATTTCCTTATTGAATTGATTTTCAAACATTTAAAAAGTTAATTGACCAGTTATGTTTCTATTTCTGTACTGTCACCCAAATCAGTTCCATTGTTCCATGCATCTTTTCTCACAGCATATCACAGTTACTTTCAGTGAAGTTTTACCCTGGCTTTCAAATCAACAAGTATGAGTTCAGTTTTGTTAATTTTCAAGATTATGTTGACATTTCTATTTTACTTCTCTTTCTATATAAATTTAATTTTTTTTTTTTTTTTGCTTGCAGAAATCTTTTGGAATATTTGATGAATAGTTGTTCAGATCTACAGATTAGTTTGGGGAGAACTGGCTTTCTAATTGTGATTAGTATTCTTAGTCAAGAAAAGTATTTTTCAGCTACTCAAATAAAAATAAGACTCCTTATAAATTTACCCTAAATAACATATAAAAACTATCCAATTCTTCATGTCACTACAATCTGTCCACTTTTATTATATGAAATTATAGGAATTTCTAGGTTTCTAAATTTCTCTTTTATTTTATTACGTATGAAGTTCTTTTGCATTCTTAAAACTGATTTATGAACTCAGGCATGGTGGTGAGTGATTATAATCTGAGCAATCAGTAGGCTGATGCAGGAAGAGGGCCATGAGTTCAAGGCCAACCTGGGCTTCATGATGAGACCAAGGTCATCCTGAACTACATAATGAGACCCTGTTTAAAAAAAAGTTTCTATTTTCTTTCACTTGTGATTGTATTCCACTTTTATTTCTGAAATATGGTTTAGTCTGGTGGGGGAATACTATAATTTCCTTTTAATACTTCTCTCAAAATGTTAAAAACATACTCATATTTGATAGTGAGCTTTATTAATTTTGTTTAGAAATCCATATTTTTTCTGTGTCTGTAATGAATTATTTTCTTTGGCTGCTTTAAGATTTTTTTTTTTTTTTTTTTTTTTTTTTTTTTTGTATTTTGGTACAATGTGCCTGCACATTATTCAATTGAAATTCATTCTGGTTGAAGTCAGATGAGATCTTTGAGTTTATAAGATGGTATGGTTCATCACACTTGGGAAAATGTTACACATTTTTATTCAAATATTTTGTAAGTGTCTCCCTTTTGTTTCCTTGCTATCTGTATTTAATGAAAAAAATGTTAGACAACTCAGGGCATGACACAGATTTTGGAAATTCTGTTGACTTTTTATAAATTATATGTCTTTCTATTCAGAATGTAGGATTTCTGTTTATATGTCTTCATGTCCACTGTTCTTTTCCTATACCTTCTCTGTTATTGACACTTTCATAATTTTCAAACTTCTATGAGCATTTTAAATGTAAAATTTCTTTTTCTTGAGATTGTATTCCTTTGTCAAATTTTCTGCTAAGTTTCTACTCACTTAAATCATGTTTATATTCACTTCATGAAACATGACTCTAACAGATGCTTTAAAGTTATTATGAGACTCTGGGTGCTACTGAATTCTCTTAGAGAACTATCTTTTACTTTACTTAAATAAATCAATAAAACTGACTTTATTTAGATGACAAATTCTTAATCACCATTCCTGAGCTATAGCTTCAATGACAGTTTAATTTAAAAAACTTTAATCTGCAGTTCTAACATATCTGGCATATGAGATATCCAGGGTTACCTCTGGACTTGCCAATGATCTGAACATTTTTCATTCTTCAAAAATTTATATTGCTAGTTATGAGCATGATCAATTCAAGATTAGAGGCCAAAGGGGTTTTGAGGGAGTTACCAGGGACCCTGGACTTTTTAGAGTAAAGACATGGGTTCAAGGTGCGACATAACTGTAGTTAGCCAATAAGATCAATAGTTCAGGTAAAATTGATTACATTAAGAACAAATGGGGAAGCCAGTCACGTAGAAAGTTGGTATTGTTACAGAGTAGTGACTCTTTCCTAGGGGATGTGAACTACTTAGGGTATCAATTCTCAGGATATGGTGCATTTGTATGGTCTTTTGTCTTGAAGCCTGGGCCACAGCAGGAGGCGTCAAGCCACCAGGTGTCTGCACTGGCTCCAATGAGGGCCTAGCCCTATCTCACAGCCTGTAATATTTCTGACTAGCTCAGGTGCCTACAACACTTTCATGTGCAAGTGCTAGGGAAATGATGGAGACAGAGTTGGGTAGTATGATGATATTAATTATGGTATATTATTTAATTTTGTTCACATTGAAGAGAACATTTATCTAAAACATTTTGAATTATTTCTGGAGATGTATTGTCAGTATTTTAGCACAAACAGCTAAGTGACTTTGCCATTAAAAAGAACCTGAAATACTTTGGTACATACTTTAAAATGCCCTTAAATGAGCAAAGAAATTTTGTGTTAACCCATAATATGGGTTTGACTTTACTTATAACAAGTTAGAAACAATTTCTACCATTTCTATAAAAAACTAAATTTGAGCTTCTATCTGAGCAAATAGCATATACCATTAAAATTTGAACTATGAAGGCATAGTGCATTACTTCTCTACCAAACATGCTCCTGTTCAATGGAATTTTAGCTCAGTATGACATGTTAACTAAACTCCACTTAATCTAATGTAGATTTTCACCAAAAGAAATTTTTATCTCTGAATCAGAATTCTACTCAATTTTGGAAACAAAATTGTATATAGAATACAAAAGCATTTATAGATGATCCTATATTTGACATATTCTAGTGAAATGATGAAAAATAAGTCTTTCTACTTGAGCTAAATGTAGTGTATAACTATTAAGCCAGTTATTGCTGCTGGGAGACTCTGTCAGCAAAATAACTGAACACAAGTCAATGTGACGAGATCCACTTTAAACTTGAGGATATGATGAGTAAGTTAGGTCCTGAGATCATTATGTTATCTCTGAATTCCATGATTTTGCACTTGGTTTGAAGCACAGAGAAGAAATGTAGAAATAGGCATCAAGAGCTGGGCTTCAGGAGATTGATACTAACAATTTTTAGAAAAAGAGATAAATATTCCACTTAGAACCTTTTAGTTGTAATTAGGAAGTTAGCAATGTATTTTTAAATTTTATATTAAATGCATTTTGCTCAACTGATAAAATGCAATAATATTTACAGTACCTAAATATAAAATCATTAGACATTGATATATGTAGGCAACTGATATTCAAAGATATAGCAGTATGTGTTTTAACTGGCTGCATATACTAAAAATCATGAGCTTGGTATTCAAGTCCATAGAATCTTATGTCACAAAAGTATACTGCAGCTGGTCATAGAACTGGTACTCAGTGGTATAACTGGTTATGTTTTTCACTCTTGAGGATTGAATTCAGTGTCTTTGCACTGCAATACATTCTCCAGCTCTTCCTTCCTTCCCCTCTATCTCTCCCTCTATTCCTTCTTCTCTCCTACCCTGACCCTCTTACTTTCTTCCTATTTTGAGATAGGACTTGCTTATTTGTAAAGTTGTCCAGGCAGGCTTCAAATTGTAATGTCCCTGCCTTAGCTACCCAAGCGTTGGGTTGACTAGTGTGCTCCATGCTAGCTAGAAGAAATTTCTTGAATGCTTTCATCTTTAGCAGAACTACATTGACAGAAAAATGTATGTGAAGTCTTCCCTTAGCTACTTTTATCCTTGGGCCTCTACAAATAAATACTTAGAATAAACACAAACAAATAAACAAAATTCCTTAGGATGGTTTTCTCAATGACGAACATACTAAAAATAATGTTCTAGATGTTACTTTCATAGATATGTATAAGGTGAAGCGGGGACAGAAAATGACTTTTGAAGTATAAAACTTACTTTTACATATGGCTGGCATATCATTTTGCTCACATTAACCAAATTGGAATGGTGATTAATAATTCATTTTGTGAGTTCTGGTTCTGGAATAAAGTGTGAAACACAACAGAGCTAAAGATTACATGATGCAGGGGGAAAATGGTAAAAAAAAATAATAATAAAGAAAACCACTTAGTAGGCTTTGGGAGATATATGTCCTCTATCAGTACACTTTCAACTTTTTCAAATACACACTATTTTGGATGTGTTAAGAGATAAGGAGTAAAAAGGAAGTGCCATGTCACTTTGAAGGAGCTGATTTTTGAAACTATCTGAAGCATTTTAAAACCTATTACTTGTCCCACACCTGCATCTGGACTTTCCACTCTTCTTTTTGCATCTAATGAAATATGGAAATTACTGCACTATCACAGAAATAAGGAGGATGTGAGCGGTCAGCTAGATAAACATTGTATTTTATGATGCCAAAGTGACTGCAAGAAAGATAGAAAAAGTCCAGGATATGGAGCCGCATACACATTAACACTGACTACCATTTTGAAAATATTCCAATTGTGACCCACTCTTTCTCATTCATTGTTCTCTCATTCTCCTTCTAAAATTCCCACTTACTTGTGTAAAAATTAAAATGGTACTCTTCCTTTTACTGAATGAAATATATTTTCCTCTTTTAACTAATGTCCAGTTCCATTTTTCTTTGAAAATCCCATGGTTCATTCTGTTCTATCCTATTCTGAGTCTACCAAGGGCAAAATTGTATCATACTTCCAATTATCCAGCAGTACATTTACCTCTATCATGAAGTAGTCATTTCAGAATCTTACACCATTATGAGATATTTGAAGCATGAAAAAGTCTGGGCCTATGAAACAGGACTTGTCTAGCCTAATTTCTGAATACAGTATTGAAATGGTATCTTAGCAAATGAAAAGGAAAGAAAAAATGAGAGTCCAAGCCTTGTATCTTAACAAAAAGCTCAGATAAACTTTACCCTGTCCAAGTTTATTAAAAAAGAGAGAGAGTTAGAAAGAACTAATTTAGTCATAACAGAAAAGAATTGTTATAGTTTTGATTGGAATTAGCCTCCAAAAGTCTCTTACATTTGACAGGCAATTGGATCATGGAAAGCTATAACCATCAGAGAATCCTTCTGCTGATGAGATCTACAACTGAATGTTTTGTTAGACAGCTAGGATGGGTCAGAAAAGGAAGTCACTAGGGATATGACCTGGAAGGTTGTATTTTTGAGCGTTGGCTCTTTCTTTCTCTATTTTCTGGTTGTCGTGGGGTAAATATCTGTTCTCCACGATACCATTTGACATGTTTCTGATTTGTATCCACCAACAATGAAAAAAATACTCTAAAAACCATAACCTTGAATAAACCTCTCATCTCTTAAATTGCTGGTGTAGGGCATTTTGTTCAGGTTACGATGTCTCTGACCAATAAAGATAGTTAGTACCAGCAGTGAGGTCAATACTGTAACTGATACTGACCATGGGTTTAGGAGACAAAGATTACTTTCTGGGAAGGGTTTGAAAAGTTTTAGATGTGCCCTCTAGAGAAGACCTATAATGATGTATGGAGTGGTAAATGAGAGACACTGGTCATAGTTTAGAGAAACAGAATGTTGATAGAAATGCGGATATTAAAGGTCAGGTTCATAATATTTCAGATGGGCATGTGGACTATATTATACGTTGGAGTACAAGCTTTTCCTCTTTCATTCTGACAAAGAAACTGTCCAATTTTTCTACAGTCTAAGACTGATTGAAGAGGCATTTAAATGTGGCTAATTGATTTGACTGAGGATATTACAAGGCAGCCAAGTTGTTTGAGTTACTTTCCTCAATGCTGAGACAAAATGCCCAACACGTAAATTCAAAGGAGGAAATGTTTATTTTGGCTCTCAGTTTATAGAAATTTCACTCCATAATTGGCTGGTTCCAAGGCAGGGTGCATGGCAGGGTAGGAAGGAGGCAGGAGAAGAGAAGCAACAGCATGAAGTCACTGAAGCAGCCTCTTTCTGGCCTTACATTCCACCCAGGGTGTCAGCCCTGTGGGTGAGTAGCACCAGCACCTAGGGTAGGGCTCCTTTAATCCCAGTGTCACATACTTAATCACAGCATTACACCTTCCTCACAGCATCACACCCCCTAGATCCAGCCATCTCTGAGAAAACTCACCTAGACTGCATGAGGCTTTGGGAGGACATGTAAATACAAGCCTTAACACCAATGTTGAAGCTGTGGCAAGGGTATGATTACCTTCCTTTAGCCTGGTCTATAGTAAAAATTAGGGGGATGAAGATTTTTAATGTTTGCAGTTTCACTAGAATGAAAGTACCTATAAAGTTGGAGCCAGAGAGATCATGGTTGCAAAAAAGATTAGCATAGAAAAAGCACTTTGCATTAGTACAATAGGAAAGATGGCTTGATAGTATCTCAAAAATTGGCCAGAATTACTTTTCTTAGGCTCAAAAGGAGAACTCCTTTGAAGGATTTTACTTTGAGAAGAAAGCCTCTTATTTGAGGAGTGCCTGATGGAAAGCTTCCTTGATTTCAGGCAGCCAGGCAATCAGACACATGGCCCATTGGGCCAGGCTACTATTCAGGCTGGTGGCAGACCTCGGTGTCATCTATGTTGTTCTTATTTTTCAGGGATGAAGGAGGCAAAAGTTACTATGCCATGAACGCTCTCTCCCTAATTTTAGAGGAAGGCCTGAGTGTAGTGGAAAAATGTTTGACAGGGTGACAGTCCCTGCAGGAGCCCACGAGAGGGAAATGCAGGAAGCTATGGCAGCAAAGCCAAAGATACAGGAGAGATCCCAGGAAGATGCCGATTCCAAGATTCACCAGGAAAGCCTGGTGAGGAAAACTGCAGGCAGTGAGCAGAGCCAGTCTAAGGCAGAGGTCATCTGGGCTACAACATATTAAGCATAAGGAGGTGGGGTTACACAAGCTTTTCAGGGCTCGCATCTCATACTGTGGCCCCAGAACATGATGTTATCAGCTTTAATGTTTATTTGTCTGGGCTGTGGCCTTGCTTTGAGCTGAATTTTTTATTCTATCTTCTTGCCTCCTTTTCAGAATGAGAATATTTACTGTATGTTACTTTAGGTTGGACCTATGTAACTTTGTGCTTGATTTTCCAAGGACTTACACTTTACCTTGAATTTCAGAAGAGAATTTGAACTTTGAATTTCATGAAATTCTAGTACAGTTAAAACTTCATTCAAGTTTAGATATAGGCTAATTTCATTTTATTTAAATATAAGGATGTGAGAATTGTTTGTAGTCCAGGTGCAGAATGATATAGTTTAGATATGAAACGCCATCTAAAAGTTTCATGTCTTTGCGAAGGAATTGGAACATAAAGGCACTGCACTTATCACAGAATTCACGGAGTGATGAGTTCAGTAGCTAAATGTGATGTTAGGACCTGCAGCCTGATTGGAAGAGGCAGATTACCAGCAGGAGACCTATAAAGGAGAATCCTCACCTCTGTCTTGGATACTGCTTTCTTTTCTGCTACCAGGCTGTTGTGCGGTGATCAGCTTTCCCACAAAATGACTTTTACTATGCTGTGTCTGACTTGGAGTTACCAACAATGGAATGAATCGTCTAAAAACCGTAAGCCAAAATAAACCTCTCCTCTTCTGAGTGGCCTAACATATTTTATCATAAGGGAAACAAAACACATAAAGAATATGAGGAGAAACATGAAAGATAACAGTTGTGAACAACATTTTCATGTTCAAAGCACTGTGAATAAATTATGTCTTAAAAACATGAGTCCTATTGCTAAAATTACATTTCTATCATTGTGAAGATCTTCTCATTTATGGTTTCTGGGCCTGCCATCAAGCCTGTCAAGTATATGATAAACAAACAACTCCCTGTGCATTTTCAAGAAAAGTCATATCAATATTGTATGCTTATGGGGACAGAGGGGCTTATTATGTATTTTATGAAAATTTATATGACTTATTTATTTTAAGGTAAGGGAGTTGAAACCTCGGCAAACTCACTTATTTGCCTCAACTCATACAGAAACAGTGGGAACAATGGATTAAATAATTACAACTTCAAATCCAGTGATCTTTCTGTTTCTCTAAAATATTTTACTTAATAAGCATCTGCTTACAATCTGCTCTGTACAAAGTCTTACACGATACAGTAGTGACAGGCAACTTGTGCTAAAGTTTTGAACTTCGCAGGAGGGGGTTAGATAGAGCATCGGTGCTACAGAACAAGATGGCAAAGGAAATGGTAGGGAAGAAAATTAAATCACATGTTTCCAAGTTCTTTTAAGGATTCTACTGAAATATCAAATGGTATCAACATCATTTGTATGATTCTTAGATGCTGCAGGGTAGCAGCTCCATTTTGAGAAATACTTTGTTCTGCCTAATTTCTAAACTAAATGCTAAACTTTCTTGAGAAATGTGAGGTAAGCCATGTAAATTCATTCGTGTCCCATTGGTGAAATTAAGGGAACCTGAAATGCATTTCCAATTCAAGAAATATCCAATTAGCATGGAAAGGAAATGCCTATATGTTTTAGTTTTTCTGAACCCAGACTTCATCAAGGGAAATGATGATTTATCTTGGCTGAAGGTTAAACCTTGCACCAAAACATAACCTTTGGAGTTTCAAAATGCTTTTCTCAAAGGTCACGTAATAAGTAGAGGTCTTCAAAAGTGTTTTAAAGCATTCTTCACTGTATAGAGTTGATGTAGCTTCCCATGACCTGTCCTCAGGACTAATTAAAAACTGACAGCATTCTGCACAAACCCCATCTACATGAAAGAATATTTTCAAGGCACACTCTTTAAAAAACATAACAAAATGCACTTTCATAGTTCCTCAAATTTTTTTAACATACAATAAACAGAACTAGATTTATGACTTTGTTCTTGTTTGTTTGTTTAATAAATACCTCGTTCTTTCCCTAGCAATGCTACCAGGAGCCCAAATGACTCAACAGCAAGAAATATTTCAAAGCTAACAATAAGAAAAAGCCATAAAGAATCCACCTTAATTGTCTTCACAAATCTAATCTGAGTGTTCTCATAATGTTTTCTTCCCTGGGTGCCTTCAGAACTTTTGTGTCATGCAAGAAACAATTAACACAGACTTATCAGTGCAGCTTATATATTGGGTCTGAGAATTTCTTATTCTTTCAGGAGCTTGGAAAAAATTATACATTGAAGTTATGGGTTTCAATAATAAACAGATATTATCACCTGTTATGAGCCAATTTGAAGGCTGATATTTTTCTCTTGAGGTTTTATCAATAAAAATTGAGCAAAGTTCAGACACTGAGGGAAAAACTGAAATGATTTATTTGCAAGTTGACATTCAGGAGTGGTTGAGATGACAGTATTAATTTTAAGGCAAAGAACGGCTTGATAGAGAATAGAGGAAGGAGATTAGGTAGATTTTTTTCAAGGTACTTAGAAGTATTTACTAATTGTGCATCTTGCAGAATGCTAAGCCCTTAAACTGTTGTTTATTTGAAAAATAGTGGACTATGTTGAAAAAAATGTTCATGTAACTAAACATGAACATTTTTTTTTTTTTTGAAAATACTACTTGCAATTCTTTTAGCCTTTTAAGTAACTAAGTGGCAATTTTCAATTTTCAGGGGGAAAAAAGGATAAAAGTTGACAGTTCTTCAAAATTTAGTTGGTCCCAGAACTTATTTTTGCTAAGCACTTAATAGAGAAGAATTCTTCATTATCAACTCTGGATATGAACACCATTCTGTCCCCAGAATTTGTCGTATCATGTAGATGACTCTCAATTGGCTGGTATTTTGCTGGTAAAGGAGAAAGACTGAGGCAAATTGTTACAATAACAATTTATTTTTATTTTATTTTAAATTTTTTCTTTTATTTAAAGAGAAAAAAAGAAAGGGCATAAAAAAACAAAAGGGTACAAATAATACAGTGTTTCAAGAAAAAAAATACAGAGTAAGAAATCACTAGTTAATAGGTTACATATTATCTTCCAAGGAACAGTTATCCAAATTACAAAATTAAAGCATATAAAGTGGACATTCATACAGTGAAATTGGAGACAGTTTTGTTCAATGATCCAAAAAAAGCTCAGTAATATGGTTTTCCATCCTACACAATCGAACGTACCTGTGGTTATATCCCTTAGTCCACCTTCCTTTCCTCTCTTTTTTACAATAACAATTAGACTTTTTGGGTGTTATTACTCCCAAGGTTCTTTTTACTTTTTTCTTTGAAGAGAATAAAACCAAGTGTGACTAAGCAAAACAGTGTCAGTTAGAACAGAAGGGTGGGCATAGCACATGAAGCAAAAATAGAATACCAGGTGATCAAAAGTGGTTACCATTGTGCCTCTTGTTATTTTTAAATTGAGTTGTCTATATCATCAGGTATAATAGAATTGAACCAAACAGTAAAGAACAAGACCAATAAAACCTACACTTAAGACCTTGCAGGACTTCAAAAAAAGGATAATAATTAAACCATGATGGGCATCATTGTATAACTTATTGCCTTCAAAATGGTTGCCTATACCCTCAAACTTGATACTATCAAACAAAATAGAATATAGAATAATCAGACAGAAAAAGATGAGGAGAGCAATACTGGGGTTCAAATCAGGTTAATAGAAGAACCAAGAAAGTTACTATAATATGTCCCGCTATTTTTGATTAGTTTTCCCTTAATTAAAAATATGAAAGAAAATAGATTAATTTAAAAAGGGGGGGGCATTGAGATAAGAGAGGACATTGTAACAGAACAACACAGGGCAGAACCAATGCATTCAAGCATCACTGTGCTTCACCACCAGATAATCTAACTTAATAGTAGTCACCATAGTGCCTCTTTCATTGAATTATTTGAGTGTAACTTCATATGTTATAATATCAAGCATATCAAGACAGTATGAAGCCATTCAAGAGAATGCAAAAATTACAGGGTATTTAGAACCAGCTAATAGAAAGCAAACAATGGTTTCTTTACTATCTCTTTGCCTCTAAACAATTTTGTTTATACTATAGCATATAGTGAAATATAGTAAGATACAACATGTTAAAACCAGTGGAAACAGATGTACGACAGCTTGATGGGACTTCAAAACAAGATGATATTAAATCAGCACTAGCTTTTATGCTGTGTTGTTTTCTTCAAAATAGCTATTTGTACTATCATAGCCACTAAAATCATTGCAGTTAATGAGTGAAAACATTATATGGCTTCAAACCAATATGATTGGGAATCGTGATTACCACATACTTTTATGTATTCTTATAATTTCTTACACTAGGGAAACTATTTGGTATTTATACATGTGAGTTTATTTATTTTACTTATGTCTATGGTCTCAAGCTGCATCCACTTATTTATAAATGTCTCAATGTAATCATTCTTTATAGCTGAGTAGTACTCCATTGTATAAAAATACCACAACTTTTTTATCCATTCTTCAGTTGATGGACACCTAAGTTGTTTCCAAGGTCTGGCTATTACAAACTGTGCTGCTATAAACATGGGTGCACATATATCACTGTGGTATGATGCTTTCAATTCTTCTGGAAATATGCCTAGAAGTGGTATAGCTGGGTCATATGGGGCTTCCAGTCCCAGTTTTCTGAGAAATCTCCAGACTGACCTCCACAGTGGTTGCACCAGTCTACACTCCCACCAACAGTGTAGGAGAGTTCCTTTTTCCACATAGCCTCTCCACAATTTGTTGTTGTTGGTTTTCTTGATCTTGGCCATTCTTTCAGGAGTGAGATAGAATCTCAGTGTGGTTTTAATTAGCATTTCTCTAATGGCTAATGATGATGAACATTTTTTCATATATTTATTTGCTGTTTGTATTTCTTCATCAGAGAATTGTTTATTCATCTCACATGCCCACTTTTGGATTGGGTCTTTGAATTTTGGGGGTCTGATTTTTTTTAATTCTTTTTTTCTCCCCCGCTCCCACACCAGTGCCCAGGGGCTGGGCATCCTCCTCAGCTCCCAGACATCGGTCAGGCCCCGAGTGTGTCCAGAGCCAGCTGAGCCCCTGTTCTCACTGCCTCTCAACCCTGAGGCCCCCAAACATTTCTAGCCAAACAAGAAGCAGGGAGCAAGTTTGAGAAAATGGAGGAGGTGGGGGTGGGGAAGGAAGAAGGATGGGGGAGGGGAAGATGTACCTGAGCCAGAGGGTGAGGGGGGACCCAGGGCAGACTCCTCGGCTGCCCCCACAAACAACCAGGCCATCAAGGGGCCGGTTTGGGGGTGCAGGCATGGAGACCTGGCTTTTCCAATGACCTTCAGATGCTGGGGGGCAGGGAGGGGCAGGCCTTCGGGACCCCCAGGCAGGAGGAGATGGGGAGACCCCGGCACACATCAAGGAGGCCCCCAGCACACATGTTGTGTGCCAGGCTGTGCCCAGGTGCTGACATTTTCCAAGCGCACAGCGGGGGAAACTGGTAGAGCCTGGGGTGCAGCTCCTCCACCCCATGCCGTCCCCAAGGGCTCCCCGATACACCCTCTGCCGAGGACCGTGGCACGCAATGGGCTCGCAGCAAGGCAGAAGCAGAGCCTGGCCGGGCTGCCCCGGCCCCAGGGCCCCGGGATATCTCAGGCTTGTCCTCTGCACTGCACCTGATGGGGTCATGGAGGGGAACTGGCCAGGAGTCTGGAACTGGCCTGACGGGCTTCTGAGTTATGGAAGGGGGGAAGGGGCATGTGGGGGGGGTGGCGCCCCACCGCAGGCAGGTGAGGGTCTGAACCCGAGTATGGTGGCCTGTAGCCCCAAGGCCCCTGCTCCCTATTTTAAAATTCTTTGTATGTTTTAGACAGAAGTCCTTTGTTTGAGGGGCAGTTCAATAAGATTTTTTCCCAGTTTGTGGGTTTTCTTTTCACTATGCTGGAGATTTCTTTTGATGTGCAGAAACTTTTAATAAGAGGTGATCCTAGTTATTGATACTGGCAAGTATTTCCCGTGCAGTTTGAGTCCTAATCATGAATTTTCTACCTACTACTATATCTTCAAGGTTTTTACCCAATTTGTCTTCCAATAGATTTAGTGTTTTTGTTTTAATATTTAGATCTGTGATCCATTTAGATTTTATTTTAGTACATGGTGATAGGCATGGGTCTAGTTTTAGTTTTCGTCATATGGAGAGCCAGTTTTTCCAGCACCATTTATTAAACAGAGTGTTGTTCTCCCAGTGAACATGTTTGGCCCCTTTATCGAAGATAAGGTGGTTGAGTGTGTTTGTAGTTGTGGTTGTATCTTCTAATCTATTCCACTGATCTTCAGCTCCGTTTTGGTTCCAGTACCATGTTGATTTTACTATGGTTGCTTTGTATTATAACATAAAGTCAGGGACTGTTATACATCCTGCCTTGCCTTTGCTGCTTAGAACTGTCCTTGCTATTCTAGGTCTCTTCTCACTCCAGATGAATTTTAGGAGAGATTTATCGAGTTCTGTGAAGTATGTTGATGGTATTTTTATTGGGATTGCATTGAATCTGTATAACAGTTTTGGGAGAATGGCCATTTTCACAATATTTATTCCTCCTATCTATGAGCAAGGGATATCTTTCCATTTTCTGAGATCATCTTCAATTTCATTTTTCAGTGTAATATAATTTTCCTTGTACAAGTTTTTCACTTCTTTCGTGAGAATAATTCCTAGATAATTCATTTTTTTTTGGTTGCTAGTGTGAAGGGTGTGGCTTCTCTTATTGCTCTCTTTCTGTGACTTTGTTGTTAGTGTATAGAAATGCTATTGATTTTTGAGTATTGATTTTATATCCAGCTACATTACTGAATTTATTTATTATATCTAGCAGTCTTTCAATGGATATTTGGGGATCTTCTATATAGAGTATCATGGCATCTGCAAATAATGATAGTTTAATTTCTTCTTTTCCTATCTTTTTGCCTTTTATTTCTCTCTCTTATCTAACTGCTTTGGCTAGTATTTCCAGTACTATATTAAATAGGAGTGGTGATAAGGGACATCCATATCTTGTGCCTGATTTTAAAGTAAAGTCCTTCAATTTTTGACCATTTAGTATGATATTGGCTGTTGGTTTGTCATAGACAGCCTTTATTATATTGAGGTGCAGATTGTCTATTCCAATTTTCTGCAAGGTTTTTATCATGAATGAATGTTGGAACTTGTCAAAAACTTTTTTTGCATAATTCTCATGTGTTTCTTATTTTTGGCTCTGTTGATATGGTGGATTACAAGTATTGATTTACATATGTTGAAATATCCCTGCATGCCTGTGATGAATCCCACTTGGTCATGGTGTATGATCTTCTTGATGATTTGCTGCATCTTATTTGCCAATATTTTATTGAGGATTTTTGCATCTGTGTTCATTAGGGGGATTGGTCTGTAGTTCGCTTTTTCACTTGGGTCCTTTTCAGGTTTTGGGATTAGAGTAATATTTGCTTCTAGAAACGATTTGGGAAGGATTACTTCCCTTTCAATTTCAGTAAAGAGTTTGAGGAGTGTTGCCATTAGGTCTTCATTGTATTTCTTGTAGAATTCTGCAGTGAATCCGTCTGGGCCTGGGCTCTTCTTTGTAGGTAAGAATTAATTACGTTTTTTATTTCATTAGTAGAAATTGGGTTATTCAGTAGTTTTACATCTTCATGACCTAGCTTTGGTACTTCGTATGATTCTATGAATCTGTCCATTTCCTCTGTGTTATCAAACCTCTGAGAGTAGAGGTTTTCGAAATAGGTGTTGATCATTTTCTGTATTTCTATAGGGTATGAGGTGATTTCTCCTTTTTCATTACTTATTGCATGAATTTGAGCTTTTTCTTTCCTTTTTAAATAAGGTTGGCTGGGGTCTTATCAATTTTATTTGTTCTATCAAAGAACCAGCTTTTTGATTTATTGATTCTTTGGATTGTTTTTTTGGGCTCTATTGCATTGATTTCTGCTCTGATTTTTATAATTCACTCTCTTCTTTTGGCTTTGGGCTTGACTTGCTCTTCTTTTTCTAGCTGTTTGAGGTGTAGCAACAGGTTATTTATTTGTACTCATTCTGTTTTCCTGAGGTGGGAACTCGGTGCAATAAATTTTTCTCTGAGGACGGCTTTCATTGCATCCAACAAATTCTGGTAAGTTCATTTGTGTTTTCATTTTCTTGTAGGTAGTGTTTAATTTCTTCTTTAATTTTGTCTGTGACCCACTGATTACTCGAGTGTGTTATTCAGTTTCCATGTGTTTAGTATCTTTTATCATTAATTTCTAATTTCATAGCACTATGGTCTGAAAGCATGCAAGGTATGATTTCAACCCTTTTGCATTTATTTATATATGTTTTGTGAATTAATTTATGGTCAATTTTAGAAAATGACTCATGAGCTGCTGAGAAGAATGTGTATTCTTTTGTTGTTGGGTGGAATACTCTGTATATGTCAATTAAGTCTATTTGTTCAAAGGTGAGATTTAGTTTTTTATTTCTTTGCTGATTTTCTGTCTGGTTGATCTGTCCGTTGGTGTGTTAAGATCTCCTGTTAGAATTATATCACTGTTAACTTGGTTTTTAATTTCTGTTAGTACTTGTTTTATATAACTGGGTGCTTTGGAATTGGATGCATACATATTTAAGATAGTTATCTCTTCCTCTTGTAGTTTTCCCCTAACCAGTATCTAATGACCTTCTTTATCCCTTCTGATCATTATTGGCTTGAAGTTCACATTGTCTGCAAACAGAATAGCCACCTCTGCTTTTTTTTTTTTTTTTTTTTTTTTTTTTTTTTTTTTTTTTTTTTTTTTTGGGTTCCTGTTGCATGAAGTATTTTTTTCCATCCTTTGATTTCAGTCTGTAGGTATCCTTTTGGGTTAGATGGGTTTCTTGTAGACAACGTATGGTTGAATTTTGTTTCTTGATCCACCATGCCAGTCTGTTTCTTTTAATTGGTGCATTGAAACCATTTACATTAATGGTTATAACTGTTATATAATTTTTATTGCTGACAGGTTATCTTTCTGCTGTTGCATCTTTATCTTTTAGTTCTGCTTAATTGTCTGCTTTGTTTAGTGGTTTTTTCCTAAATGTATCTAGGATGTCTTTCAGTATTCTTTGCAGGGTTGGCTTGGTGATCATGAAGTTTTTCAGCTGTTCTTTGTCATGGGAGTATCTTATTTCTCCATCCATTTTGAAGGACAGTTTTGCAGGGTATATCAGTCTAGGTTGGAAATCATTTTCCTTTAGGATCTGAAATACTTCACTCCATGCTCTTCTTGACTTTATTGTTTGTACTGAGAAGTCTGCTGTGATTTTGATAGGTTTTCCTTTATAGGTGATCTGTATTTTCTCTCTGACAGCTTTTAATCTTCTATTCTTTTGTTCGATTTCTGGGATGGTCATTATTATGTGTCTGGGTGTAGTTTTATTTTGGTTATGGCTATTTGGAGTTCTATATGCTTCACTGATCTTGATATCAATTTCCAATCTCATGTTTGGGAAATTTTCAGCTATTCTCTAAATATCCTCTTGACATCCTTTATGTTGTTCCCTTCTTTTTCATTTATCCCTATTAACCTTATGTTGTTCCTCTTTGCGTCATCTTGCAGGTGTTGAATTGTTATTTCCTAATTTCTTGTTATTTTTAAAAGATCTTTCCTTTTCTGTTCACTGGCTGCAATCTTGTCTTTGATGTCTGAAATTCTATCTTCACATTCATTGAGGCAGTTTTTACAGCTTTTGATGGAGTTTTTTATTTCCTGTATATCTCTTTGCATCTGCTTTATATATTCTGTTTATTTCTTATGTTATTCATCCAGGGATTCTATCTTTTTGTTTATCTCCTCCAATTTTTTAACTGTGTCTTCTTTAGATATGTTCAGCATCTCCTTCATTTCTTTTATCACTTCTTCTTTTACCTGAGATATTATTTCTAGTTTGAATTCCTTTAAGGCTTCCCAGAGTTGCTTCTTTATTTCAGTTCCTATTAATTCATGTATTTCAGTTATGTGGCATGTATTTTCTTCAATGCCCATGGCTCCTAGGCTTTCTTGGGATGGGCTGAATGTTTGAGACTGCATTTTGGTCTTTTGTTTTGTCATTTTCCTATATGTTCATGCTTTAAGTGTTGTTCCAAGTGATGGAGAGTGGTCAGCCAGGCTGGGACGGAATTCTTTGCCCTCTCCTTACTCACTGATCTCAACAGGAAGTCCGGGCCTGGTCCCCAGGTGAATAAGAGATCTCTGCCAGGGTGGCATGGGGATCCCCGCCTCCTCTGGACCCACTTCACCCTACAGGAAGCCAGATCCAGGCCCTAAGGTGAAGAAGAGTACCATGCCTCAGCCAGACCCACTCATCCCAACAGGGAGCTAGAGCCTGGTCCCCAGGCGAAGAAGACAGTTCTGGGCCTCTGCTGGACTTATTCAACCCATCAGGAAGCTGGAGCCTGGCCCCCAGGGAAGAAAAGAGTTCACTGGGCTGGGGCAGGGTTCCCTGCCTCGCTGGACTCACTAGTCTGACAAGAAGCTGGAGCCTGGCCCCCAGGTGAAGAAGACAGTTCTCAGCCTCAGCTGGACTCACTTGACTGACAGGAAGCCAGAGCCTGGTCCCAAGGAGAAGAAAAGAGTTTGCTCTACAATAACAATTTGTGCTTTCATTTATTGTTTGATTTTTTTTAAATACTGAAACCTGGTAACCTGAACAAATACTTCTAAGATAACAATATGCAGTATATTAACTAGCACTATGTTATTTTTTTAAAATTCTATATAATTTATATCCTTGATTCTGTTTTGCTCTTTTTGTTTAAAAAAGAGATTTGTCAAGATTTTGTCAACCTAGTATTATGGTATATTTCTGATCTTTCTGTGTATGTGTATCTCAAAGGTGCCAGATATTATGCTAAATGTTCTGCAAAATATGACAGAAGTCTAATATACCCATATAGTTTAAAAATACATTTACACATCTGGGGGAAAGAATTTAGGGAATTAAATCTAATTCTGGTGTGTGAGCCTTTCCACTATTCAACAATGATGTTGGTGTCTATTTGCACAATGTATATTCCAATCTTATCTCAAATTTTAATCTCAAATTAATTCCACCAGAGTAAAGTGAATAATCAAACTGTCCACATTTTGTTACCAAGAGTACTGATTCTAATATAGACACTGGAAAACACTAAAAAACAAAACAAAACAAAACAACAACAACAACAAAAAAACACTGATTGCAATCCACTACTTTCCCTTACATGCTTTAAGAATGTGTGAGATATTGAATAAGAAGAGAATAAATCTTCTTGTGCTTGTATAGAAAAATCAGATATACCTCCTTGGAGATTTTTATTTAGGTTTTGTAATCTGAATGCTTAAATAATTTTGAAATCATCATTTCAGTTATTTTTGACCCGTGTTTTAAGAAAGTCAAATGTGCACTTACTGCTATTTTTTTCTTTCTTTCTCTCTCTCTCTTTTGTTTTTTTTTAAAGACAAGGTCTCACTGTGTAGTTCAGCACTTATTATGTAATCTAGGCTGGCTTTGAATTCAAAGCAATCCTGCCTCAGCCTAGGTACTGCTAGGATTATGGTCATGAACCTCCATACCTGGTGTTAAACTAAAACCTAATTGTATCAATTTAAAGTAAGTGTTCTTTTCTTTCTACACCTCTGTTATAGCCTAGTTCTAACCATTGGGCCTCATTCCTATTCTGCATGTGCTGCTTGGCCTCCTCCCTCCCTTTCCTATCTTTCTAGGTTAAGTTTCTATTTCCTGAGAAAGCTGTAAAAGGCTTAGGTTTCAGTTTCTGGCAACTCCTTCCCCTACCCCTCATCCAGCTATCTGTAATAAAATGTGCTGTTCTTTAAGAAATACTCTCCTCTGTAAAGATTGTAAAATCTTACCTATTTGATATGTTAACCATTGTTGACTTCTACAGACAACAGATGTGGTGCTAAAATAAGCTAACAGGGGTTGTTAATTACTGTTAGACTTCTGTATTCTCTGCTGAGGAAAAGATGTTTGTCCAACCTAAACTTGCTTGCATGCAGGGAGACTTGCTTGTTAGCCCACCCTTATCTGAACTTTGCTCTTCCCAATGTAATTGCTGTGTTCCTGTTCTGTAGTGCACCACACTCCATCCCCCTCCTTGCATTGTGTGATCAGCAGCTGTTTGCAGTTTTACATGATAAAAGCCCTAATTTTTAGCTGTCAGGTGCACAGTCTCCAAATTGGCTCCCGGAGATTGTGTCACCAGGCCTGGCCTAAAGTAAAGACTTTGCTCCCCAAATTTTAATTTCTTGCTTCCGTGGACTTTATTCTGGGGTCCGAGCTATCACAACTTCAAATAATTTAGTAAATATTCCAGGAAAATTGAAAGTTACAATGTATTTGTCTCTCCACTAAATTTAAAGTTTTGCTCAGATTATTTTTGATTTAAATCTAGCTCTGAATAGAGAAGACATCATCTCCTTTCTATTTTAGTGTTTTATTGTTTAAATGCTTTGTGCAGGTCTTATTTTTATATGTATGTTCAATCAAACTTACACAGACTTGCATGAATAGTGAGTGCTGGTTTCAGTGTGGAGAACAAGAAAAAATCTGATAAGGATGCTAAATTACAATATCTTGACCTTAATTGGAAGTAAATAGGCAAGAAGATAAAGGATGGCAATTTGTTTTCTGGAATATGGAATATTTTTCTGGTTAAAGTATGATTTATTGGTTTGTCTTGACCTGCTTCATGCTTTTTATATAGCAGAAAAGAGACAGTCTTCTGGAAACAGAAAGTTAAGTCTTGGTGCACTGAAATGGAAAAGAATATTCTAAACATCACATCTCTACAAACATAGACATTTTGGATATTGCAATCAATTCACCTAGCAGAACTGAAAAGCCAAAACTATTTTATAAAGAAAAATACAACTGGTTTATGAATCCCAAAGTTACAAGTAAGTCCAAATGAAAGTATTGAAACTTAACAAATGTAGACTTTCCAGTTGCAAGAATATCCCTTTCTTCTTTATCCATTGAATTTAACTGGTGTTTTGATAGTTGTCTTATTCAACAACCCCTCCTCTTTTTTCCAGCTCTTTTCTATTTATCTGAACAAACAAAGAAAGAGTAACAAAAAGTCTCAGAGGGAAGGTAAACATATTTGAATAGACCAAGGAGGAGCCCTACTCTAGGGATAATCTAGTCCTTTTCTGTGCGCATCATCCTGACAGCTCTCTTATTCGGTGTCTTGCAGAGAGACAGATAATATCACAGCATGCCAGAAAGGCAAAGAGCTAAAGGGCCAAAGCAAAGCCTTCAGAAAAAGCATTGCATTATTGATTTTTTTTCTTAAGTCACATTTCTCTGAAAATGTAAAAGTTGATTTTCTAAAAAGTTGAGTTTTAGCTTTATGCCTCATTGATTTCTAATCTTTCGAAAAGAAATAGATGTGGTATTTTGAAAAATCCTATGTATATATGCCACCTAGTAAAAGTAATCCAACAATACCTAAATTTCACATATTTTAAGTTACATAATTTTCCTTTTTTAATAATACACTATGATTCAAACAATTTATGATAAAATAGTTTTTACAGGTAAAATATTCTAAAAAAGAATATTTTATAATTAAAAAAGTTATCTAAGACAAAAACATAAGGTGCCTTTTTATAGGTTTACAGGTGTCATCATGGTGATGCCAAGGTTATATACTTTGTCAAATACTGCCCTTTTTGCATACCACTCTTAGAGGACATCTTCCCTTGGAATAATTTGTAAGAACCATTATGTAATGAAGAGTTACTTGTCAAGGAAACAGAAGTGTAGGATTTGCCAAACTATCACTTGTTATTTATTTGCTAACCAGAGTAGAAACAACTATATCATATTTAAAAGGGCCTGTTCACATAGCCAGAAAAGTAAGTTTGAGATCTTTGCTTACTATAAGAGATTCTTATTATTTCCAGTCTCAAAATGAAATGCTTTATGAAACATAGAGTAATTGTCCAATCACAATTTGAAGACAAGCTTGACATTATGTGTCTTTTATTTATGTATATATGCAGGGACCAGTTCCCAAAAAATAACTTTTCAGAATGAATATGATTCTCAATAGAAAAATGAATGTTGTATTTTAAGTTTTTCTTTAAAGAAAAATATGATAGTCAGTATTCTCCATCCCCTTTAAGAATTATAAATAACTTATCAAATAGGCATTATCACTCAGAGTCACATATCATATAGACACAGGTAATGGAGACACACACATACATGTATAGATATATAACAATAGAGTATCCAACATTATCTGAGATAGCACATTAGAAAAAAACTATAACTACTCCAAACTAAGTCATAGTACATTTGCATGTTGTGTGCATGTGTGATGTGTATGTGTGTGTTTTGCTTGTGCTAGGATGAGTCATTTATGAAACATACATTTTATAGTCTTCAAATGGTGATACAATCTATAAGATAAGCTGTATATTTTTACTTTAATGAAAAATGTGATTTCACTTCCTGATAAAATTAATAAATGTCCTTCCCATCTTTGTTTCTTACTCTGCTCTAGCTTGTTTTTTCATTTGTCATCAAAATTTATTCCCAGCAAAGTAACTACGAGATGAGATTACAATGTTGTTTTATTGTTTATACCTTTTATACTACATAAGATATTATCTAAAAATCTATTCTTATACATATATAGCAATTGAAAACATAATTGAATTAAACTCATTAGCCTATAGCTTAGTTGACATATTAGGCTGAGTAATTTTCCTTTGTAAATATTTCTATTCTAATACACAAAATTGTTAATATTTTACTTCATGCAGAAAAACACACTGTCTACATTTAATGGAATTGTGTATCTTGGGTAGAGAGGTCATTTTGGGATGTCCATGACTCCTAATATTCTTTCACTGAAGCCCTTGTAACAACACGCGAACTTAAAAGAAGAGTGTAAGGCAAAGATGCAAGAAAAGGAAAAATTTGAGACTCTTCTTAGGCAAAAGGTAACTTGAAATATATTAAAGACTTAATATAAGATTGAAACAGTAAAACTGCTAGAAACGAATGGAGGAAACTGCTTAATATTGTCAATGATGTTTTGGAGATGGCAAATGTCACAGTAAATGGAATAAAAAGGTTGGAAAGTATCAATCTGAAAACCTTCTACAAAGCAAAATAGAGAATATTAATTGAAATGGAAAACAATGAGAAGGGAGAAAATATTTGCATACTATATACCTTGTAGAGCTTTAATATTTTAATATATAATGTACTTACATTGCTGAATATAAATAACAAAAAAATAAAGTCAAATTACCTCATTAAAATGAATAAAAAAAAAAAACCTGGACAGATATTTTCCAAAGGAAACATAAGAATGGCCAATGTTTTGATGTTTATCCTCATTAGTTGTTGTGCAAGTGCATATCAAAAACCATAATGAGGCCAGGGGTACAGCTCATCAGCACAGCACCTGCCTGTCAAGTACAAGGCCATGAGTTCAATTCCTGGTACTGAAAAGGAAAAAAAAAAAAAAAAAAAAAAAAAAAAAAAAAAAAAAAAAAAAAAGAAATGATCCTTCATGCTTCTCAGTATAATCATGAAGATGAAAGATAACTAGTGTTGGTGAGAATGTGAAAATGTGGAGAAACAAGAACTTTAGGCTGCTGTGAGGAATGTAAATTACCACTACTATGTAGAAAATAGCATGGAAATTACTCAAAGGAAGGAAAAAATAGGTTTCTGGAATCTTATTTCTTGCCATACATCCAAAAGAAATAAAGTCGAAATCTCAAAAAGATACCTGCACCCCAATTGCCTGCAGTATAATTTATAATAAACATGATATGGAAATGATTTAGATAGATGGAAAGATGAAGAAAAATTGTCTAGATATAATTTATGTGTAGATATTAAACTGGAATATTATTTAAACATGAAAATAGTGGTTTTCTTTGACAACAACATGGATACACTTGAAAGATGTTATGCTAAGTAAAATAATCAGACAGGGAATAAAAAATACCATATGACAACTTCTATGTGAAAAAGTCCGAATTATAGCAAGAGAGTAGGACAGTGCTTAGCCAAGGTTAGAACAGGAAACATGTTCAATGAATACATATTTTGAGTCTTAGATGAAAAACCTCTGAGGGATATAGTGCAGTACGGGAGGTGGGGATAGATGGCTTCATTTGATTTTGACAATCAACACACAATGTGTGTGTGTGTGCGCATAATTTTCACATTGTGTGGACTGAATACTGCATACTATTTTGTCTGTCACTAAGTATTTTTATGTAAAAATGAAAAAAAGAAAAAAAGTGAAACCCAGTTCCTGGGGTGAGATTGCCAAAATGAATAGAAGATATAGGAAGATACAAGAAGTCAAAGCAATGAAATGATTTATGCACAGCTAGTTTTGAAGGTGGGGAAATATGTTACCACCAAAGAATATGGGAAGCCTACAGAAGCAGCATGTATTTTCCTCAAATTTCTAAAAGTGCTGTCTTCCTATAGACCTATTTTAAATACCTGAGTTCTGAAATTTCAAATGATAAAGATACTTTTAGAACACTAGGGTTGTGTTGATTTGCTGCAACAGTAATAGAAACTAGTACATGAAATAGTTTGTCAAAATTGTTAAAATCGTAGTTTGAAAGTATGCTTGTGGTATCACTGACTGAGAATTCTCTCTTACGGCTACCTAAAGATTGACTAAGAGCACTATGACAGTATCAAATATTTGTGTGTCTTTCAATGTTTGTTGTTTTGTTGAGATAGGGTCTCACTGTGTAATTCAGTATTGCCTTAAGCTCACTATGAGCCTATGCTGGCCTCTAACTCATGGCAATCCTCATGCTTTAGACTCCCAAGTGCTGGGATTATAGATTTGTGCACCGTACTTGGCCTATAAATCCTAATTTTTAGGATCAAAAGTTTAACAAAGACAAAGCTGACAAAAATCTGTCATTTATATGATTGGCAATGAAAATCTAGGGAGAAAAGTTAGAAGTCATAAAAATAAAAATATCTAAGTAATTAATTACTAAGAAGTCTGTAGACAACAGAATTGCAAAGTAATTTTTAATTTAGTATAGAAAACACACCTATTTAGCTGCTGACTCTCAACTTATTTTCATATTGATAAAAAATGCTCAGGAGTGTCCCAATTCCAAGGCCCAAGCCATGTGAGATGGACGATTTCATGCTAAGTGCCCTGTGTGAGTCTGCCCATAGTCATCTGTGAGGCACTAACATCAAAATAGAGTGAAGAAAATGTAAATAGGTTATATGTAACGGAGTCTTGTCTTTGGGAAAAGGAAAATAAAGATGTGTGCACCTAGAGAAGGTGATGAAGAAAAAGTTATTCCAGGAAATTAGTTCTCAGAAGAAAGCACAAAAGGAACAGTGTGATGTGCTAGTTAATGGAGGCTAGCTAAATACCTACTGCTGAAAGATCACTTTCCTGAAAAGTTGTTTTTAATATCTGTGACGGACTGAATAATTACCTTGACTGGTTTAAGGTTTCATATTTGATTGGAATTTCTTATAAAAATTCACAACTGGCAAGATTGATATTTTAATACATTCTTCAAACTTAAGGTAGGAGGCCAGTGAGTCTTCAAGAAAACAAAATATGCATGAATCTCATTAGCAAGAAACAACCAAAATTTAGAAGTGCATTTGACTTGAGAATTCATTTATCAACTATATTTTCAACATTTACAACTTTATTTTAGCACAAATAGTTTTTTTGCATGTATCAAATGTGAGTTTAACTGTTGTGAGCAAATTTAAGACAAAACATCCTGCCACTGGCGAATCTAAAATTCGAACACCAATTTGCTAACTCTTAGGCCAGCAGCAAAATTTACAAGAGGAATATACATGTTTTGTAGCATAAAAGGGGAATCAAAATAGTGCCTCCCCCCAAAAAAAAATCATACTCTTATCAAGAATGGAAAGACCTGCTATTACAAAACAAGTGGAAGATATAAGCATATACTGACAATTTTTGAGGTTTTTGTTTCTGATCTTTGCCCAAAATATCTTAAAAGATAAGCCACATGAAGACACTGTCTCCTGCTCAGAACTTTGCAAAGCTCAGGTCATTATTTGAGCCAAAGGAGAGCTGATCTTGTTTATTTATGAATACTATATTTGTGACTGTGTCTATGAGCTTTATTTGTGATCTATAAATCAATATTCAGTGCACACTCCACATTTTGTGTGTATGTATGGAGCAATAAAATATTTGAGACACCTCTTTTGCATGTTCCTGGCTAAGGTTTAGTAAGACAGCACTCTCCTATCTTGGTTCATGCATCCTACTGTGAACAAATTCCTTTCCCCATGGCCTACTTTGTACCACATTTAAGTATTTTTGTGAAGTTTGCCAGTGATTTTAATGTTTAAAATATCTGCAAGCATGGTATAGAAGAACTAAGTGTCCCTAAACTTAGGAAGGCTGTGACATGTATTTCACAGAAAATATACAAGTTATATAAATTTCACCCAGGTACAAGTACCAGTGCTGTTGGGCATGAATCTTGTGTTAATGAATCAAAATTATGGACATCCAGAGGGGGGGAAAATATTCACCAATTTACTATGTGAGATCTCCCTAGAAGTTGCTATAAAATACAATATAAGATGAAGCTATGTGAAAGAGAGAAAAGTGACCAAATTATTGAATTGTTTTGATGACAAATAATAAAGAATGGAAAGAATTACTGTTGTGAAGCCTAAAGTCAAAGGAATTCACATTCACATAAGCAAGTGCTGAAAAATAATGACCTCCTTCTATATTAATGCTGGCTGGCTAGCAGGCATATTCAAAATGTGTCAGGGCAAGAAAGATGTGGAAAATTAAGGAAAATATATATATATATATATATATATATATATATATATATATATGAGAGTGATAAGCATTACACAGAAAAGGGTAATGCTGAAAACAAGTTTTTTGATGCTAATGAGATTGACTGGTTTTCAAAGGCACAGGCAAATGAATCTATACAGTATAATACAAACAGTGTTTGGGTCATAATTATTGTGTAACCAGAGATTGGGAGAAACCCAACAATATTCTTTCTCTAAAAAGACGTGAAATGTGTTGGAAAGTAAAGAGTACAACGTTTGCAAATATTTAGGACAATAGTTTCTAGGTATTAAGGAGTTCAATGTAGAAACTGTAGCCCAACAATGCTGGTGCACCATTAAAATTACTAGCAATATTTAAAAAGAAACACAAAATTCTGATGTTGATTCACTGAGTTTATCTTTATGCAGATGGAGAATAAAGTTGTCCTTGTACAAAACTATATGTGTTTAAGTACTAAAGTGATTATTATCATTATTATGAGGATTACTGTACTGCTGATAAAAGTGCCAGATGACCAGGACAGAACTTCACAGTGGTGGGGAAATTGACATTTAGTTAGTTACTTTCATCACTAGAGCAAATGTCAGAGTTAATTAACTTATACAGAGTAAAGGCTTGTTTTGACTCAGTTTCACAGATTGAACCCTGTGATGATTGACCCTGTTTCTTTTAGGCCCATAGCAAAGGCAGCGTCATGCAGCAGACCAAAACTATTCACCTCCTGGCAAGCCAGGAAGCAGATGAGAAAGAGGAAAGGACTTAGATCCCCAAGTTCCCTTCCAGGACATGGTCCCAGGCCCCAGAACCTGCCACTAGGATGTATCACTTACCAATTGTGCAGCCTCCCACAGGGACCAGGTGGAGCTGTTAAACATGGCTCTTACACAAATATAGTAAAAATGATCACTATAGCAATGTTCTAGAAAATATGTTTTATCAAGTTTTCAACATTGTCAAATAGTGAGAAAAAGACATGGCAGGTAGCACTGATTTAAAATGGAAGATCTCATAGCAAAAGACCCAGTAGGTACGTGGTACCATTAGCAATTACAGTGAATGCTTAAATTAAAAAAAAATGAAAAAGATATTTCCATTAGCACCCTTGAAAATAATCTCCCTCACTTGGAACACACTGATCCATCATTTTTGCCATTTTCCACAGCTCTTCTGAAAGTCCTTTTTCTTGAGTGTCTTTAGTTGCGCTCTTGAAGCTGCCTCAATGTCCTAAACTGATTCAATGTCTTTCAACTTTCATAATCATTTTGAATTTTGGTAAAAGCCAGAAAGCACACAGTACCAGTCCAGTACATAAAATGGGTGAAGACAGGCTGTAATTTTTATTCGACAGAAATAATTTTGAGCTTTTTGAATTGATTCAGGACATTCAGGTATCCACCAAAAGACACTGACAAAGGAGAACTTCAAGAACTGCTTCAGAACATGGGAGAAGTAACTTTAAAATGAGGAGGAGTACTTTGAGATTGAGGGAAATTAGTCTTTTACAGTAATAAAATTTTAGAAACTATTTAAATATTTACTATAACACTTATCATATCTTGTCACGCCATTTTCCATCAAAATTATAACTATGCAGATTCTATCATGGAAGATATAGAAGCTGCTGTTCAGTAAGCACCACAAAGTAAATGCATGTTTACACCAGATATGGTGAAACTAGAGAAAGTGAACGTGTTTAGGAAATATTTTGTGGAAAAGCAAAAGAATTCAGTGATTGATAGAATGTCGAGAAAGAGCAAAGCTTAGGAAAAATGGACATTACGTGATGGCTTTTATTGTGAACCCAACACATTTGAAGTATTTGTGGTGTCATCTAGGCAGTTGTGGAGGACCAACTCACAGAAGACTCTACTGAGCAAATGAGCATTAAGTCACAACCCTGGGAAGCATATAACTGTTAGAGATTTACGTGTGATCATACATTATTATTTCCTTACATCTCTACCTCTAACATTTGGCCCATGTATATCACTTATGTGATTGTGCAGATTCTCAAGATACATAGGGCTATTATTTCACATTTAACATTTGCATTTATAATCTATTTCACACTATTATCCATCAGTTATTTGTTTACTATCTCCTCATTGAGACTGTGACTTCTAAAACTGAAACATTTTTAATCTTGCTCCTATTTATGTCACCTAAATATTGTAATGCGTAGTACTTGCTAGGCTAATGATTCACTTGAAATATTTTTAATATGAATGCAAAATTTATCTAAATAATATTTACTTATAACAATAATAGTAAGAAGAAAGTTAAAATTCTTGCTCTCTAATATTCATTTCCCTAGTAATTTTATTTTGTCTTTGTAAAAGTCAAATATCTGCAATTACAGCAGTCTTTTCTGATAATAAATGAGTATAAATTGCTACAACACAATTTGTAAAACAAGTACACACTATGAATATAGCTTGTTTTACTGCTATTCCTTACTTAGAATTGATGCTGATAATAGAATCAACTTTTCACAAAATACAAACATTTCTCTGAGAAAATCTTAAGAAATGCATTTTAAAAATAACTTAATTTCAAACCTTTATGCAAGACACAGAAGCAAGTGTAAAATAAAACTCATACTGATGAACATATATGCTACAATGTTCATATTCAGTTCTCTTAGAAAATGAAAGTCCAGTTTTATAGATTTAAGTGTACTCTGTTCCATGGAACACTGAACTAATGACCAGATTAAGACTTTTCTGGTAGATTTAACTTAGTTCTGAAAAGTATAGTAAGTATAATAAAATTATATTATATGTTATATAATTGAAATTTTTATTATTTCTTCTCTATGAATGATTTCTTTTTTATATACTCACTAAGGCACAATAGAAAATAATTATAGCAGGCATCTCTCATTGGCAGCTCATCTAATGAGAGTGAAAGGGAAAAGAAACAGCATGTTAAGTAAGACCAAGTTCTTGCCTAATTTTTAAGAATTGGATTTCACTTGAATCCGACTTACTCATTCTTAGACCCAAGGAGTTAAAATGTACTCAAATTTTTTTTTTCAGTGTGCTATGATACTAAGAATAGATCTCAAATATCGCACAAGCTAGCTATACAGTACTATGACCATAATATGTGAGAAATGATCACACTTACCAGTGGTTGCCTAGTGTTTTCCATGTATTTTACACTCATTTCTCTAATGAGAGAAGGGATGTACCTAATTGTCTCTCTTATTTACATTTTATTTTTCATTTCCATTCTTAAGTATTCCATTCATTTTAAATTTAAATAACTAATAACTTCATCAAGAGATAGAAATTATAATGCACTGCCATTAGTTACAGAAATATATGCAGTCAATAGCCCCATTCTTTTTTTTTTTTTTTCTGTATTAGGAATTGAACTCATTACCTCATATCTGCTTGGCAGGTGCTGTGCTGCTGAGTTATATCCCTAGCAATAGCCCCATTCTTAAAGGATGATAGTAGGATTATGCACTACTGAATCCTCAATCATTAGTTATAGTAAAGAGAGAAAAAAAAAACAACCAAAAAAAAACCCCCAAACAAACCAAAAAACAAAAGACATACAAACAACTACAAGAACAAAAAACAAAAAACAATATTAATACAGGATTTAAAAACAAGATAATAGGAATTTAACAGTGATTATAATATTGCATATTGTTATCTTCAAAAAGTTGCTTGATTACCAGATAGACAGAAAAAATTGGTCTTATCATGTGAGTTTTAGCTGCTCTTTTCCAAGAACTAGGAGAATTAGCAGTATAATCATTTAAGTTATATCTATATCTATATCTGTATATATATATATATATTTTTTTTTTTCTTTTTCCATTTCCTTTTTTCTCCTTTTCCCTATCCCAGTTATTTTCCCCCCTTGATCAGTTTCTTAGCCTTCCACAACATCTATTGTAGGTTTTGATCTTATTTACTCTTAATTTCTTACATTATGAAAATAATAGTACTTACACATGAGTCTGATTAATTTCACTTATAGCATGGTCTTAAGTTTTATCCATTTACCTATAAAAGCTTCTTTACAGTTATGTAGTACTCCATTGTGTAAAAATATATCTTTTTTATCCATTCGTCAATTGATGAGAATTTGGGTTATTTCCAAGATGTGGCTAATAGAAATTTTCTTCCCAAAACCACCTGTGCACATGTATTACTGTGGTGTGATGTTTTCAGTTCTTTTGGAAAAATGTCCAGAAGCAGGATAACTGGGTCAAATGAGACCTCTAATCCTAGCTTTTTGAGCAGCATTATGCTGACTTCCACAAGTCTACACTCCCACCAACTGTGGAAAACATTTCATTTTACCCCACTCCCTTCCAGCATTTGTTATTGGTTGATTCCTTGATCTCCTGGAGGGAGGTGGAATCTTGGTGTTAATTCACATTTCTCTAATGACCAACGATGCTGAACATTTTTATATATATTTATCACTTATAATTCTTCATCTAAGAAGTGCATAGTCTTCTCTGATGCCCATGTTTGGACTGGATCTCTGAATTTTGAGGGCCTGATCTTTTTTAATTCTTTATAGAATTTATTGTCTGAGGGACACTTGGCTAAGATTTTTTTCCCAATTAGTGATTTCTTTTTCACTCTGTTGGAGATTTCTATTGACATGCAAAATCCTTTAACAAGATAAAATCCAGTTGTTGATTGTGGGAAGTATTTCCCATGCAATTTGATTTTTGTTCATGAATTCTCTACCTACCCCTTTGTCTTCAAGATTTCCACCTACTTTGTCTTCTGGAAGATTTAGTGTTTTTCTTTCAATATTTAATCTCTGATTAATTTTGTCTTTAGTTTTGTGCATGGTGATAGGTATGCATCTAGATTTAGTCTTTGGCAAATGGAAAGCCAGTATTTTCAGCACCATTTAAGAGTCTATCTTTGAGTGAACTTGTTCGGTTCCTTTGTCAAACATAAAGTGACTGAGTGTGTTTGTAGTTGTGGCTGTATCTTCTAATCTGTTCCATTAAGGGCTACTTTTTTTTCCTAGTATGATCCTGATTTATCATAGTAATTTTGTAGTATAATTTCAAGTCAGGGACTGTGATGCTTCCTGCCTTGGCTTTGTTGCCCAGACTTGCCTTTGTTATTATAGATCTCTTCTGGTTCCATATGAATTTTAAGAATGATTTCTCTAGATCAGTGAAGTATGCTAATAGTATTTTGACTGGAATTTCATTAAATATGTATAAAAATTTTGAGAAAATAATCATTTGTACAAGTTTGTTCTATCAGTTCATGAACAAGGACTATCTTTCTTTTGTCTGAAATCTTCTTGGATTTCTTTTTTCAGAATAATGTAATTTTCAATGTATAGATCTTTTACTTAGGTTGATTCCTAAGTACTTTATTTATTTTTTTTTTTGAATGTTCTTATGAAGGGTATGGCTTTCCTTATTTCTCATTCAGTGTGTTTGTTTTTTGTGTACAGGAAACCTATTGATTTTTGAGTGCTGAGTTTGTATCATTAAACTACTGGTTTTGGTTATTAGATTTAGAAGTCTTTTAGTGGAGTTTTGGGGGTCTTTTTTGTATAGTATCATGTCATCTGCTATCAAAATAATTTAATTTCTTCCATTCATACACTTATTCCTTTTATTGTTCTTTCTTGTCAGATTTTTCTGGATAATGTTTACAGAACTACGTATAGTAGGAGTGGTCATAGTGAACATATTTGTCTTTTTATGCTTTCAGGTTGAAAGCTTTTATGTTTTGTCATTTAGTAATATGTTGGCTGTGGGTTTATCATATATGACTTATATCAGATAGAGATAAAGCTAATTTATTCCAATTTTCTCTAGGGTTTTTATGATGAGTGAGTGTTGGAATTTGTCATAGTTCTTTCTGCTCCTATTGAGATGATCATGATCCTTTTCTTTGACTCTATTGATATGATGAATTACATTTATTAATTTTTGTATGTTGAACCATCCCTACATTTCTGAGATGAATCCCATTGGATCATGGTGTCTTATCTTCTTAATGACTTGCTACACTCTATTTGCTGGTATTTTATTGAGGATTTCTGCATCTATGTTCATTAGTGGACTGGCCCATAGTTCGCTTTTTTGATTGAGTCTTTCACTGATTTTGGTATTTGTGTAATGCTTCTCCTAGAAATGAGTTAAGGAAATTTGCTTCCCTTTCAATGTCATGAAGACTTTGAGGAGTGTTGGCATTAAGTCCTCCCTATATATCTTTTAGAATTTAGCAGTGAATTCATCAGGACCTCGGCTTTTCTTTGTTGGCAAAGTTCTAATTATATTTTCAGTTTCATTAACTGAAATTGGGTTATTCAGCCATTTTACATCTTCTTGATCCACCTTTGTTAATTCATATGTCTCTAGAACTCAGTTCATTACTTCTGTTACTGACTGAGCGTATGAGAATGAACATTTTTGAAGTAGGTATTAATGATCTGTATTTTCACAGGGGTTGTAATTATTACATCATTTTCATTCCTCATTGCATGAATTTGAGTTATTTTCTTTATTTCAATAAGGTTGGCTAGTGGCCTATCAATTTTATTTATTGTTTCAAAGAACCATCTCTTTAATTCATTTATTTTTTGTATTGGTTTCTTAGACTTAATTCCATTAATTTCTGCTCTGATATTTATAATTTTCTATCTTCTTTGAGTTTGACTTGGTATTCTTTTTCTAGATATTTGAGTGAATATCTAGAGTGAATACCTAGGTATTTCTAAATATTCTCTTTCTAGATATTTCTCTCTGAGAACAGCTTCATGGCATCCCACAGTTTCCAGTAAGTTGTATTTGCATAGTCATTTGCTTGAAGATATTGTTTAATTTCTTTATCAATTGCCTCTGTTACCCACTGATTATACAGGAGGGCATTATTTAGTTTCCATGTGTTTGTGGAGTTTTTACAAATTATTTTATAATTAATTCCCAGTTTCCTGGCACTATGGTCATAAAATATGCAAAGGAAAATTTTGATCATTTCCATGTTCTGTGGGCTACTATATCATCTATTTTAGATAATGTCCCATGTGCATCTGAGAAGAATGTATAGTCTGTTATTATCGGGTGGAATAATTTGCACTCATCTACTAAATCCATTTGTTCAACAGTTTGATTCAGTTCTGTTTTTTCTTTGCTGATTTTTTGTCGTCGACCTATTTGTGACAATGGAGTGGTAAGATCATCTGCTCTGATTTTATTATTGCTTATTTGATCATTTGCATGTATTAACATTTGTTTTACATAGCTGGGTGCTCCCATATTTGCTGCATATACATTTAGGATTATTACTTCTTCCTCTCAAAGTTTTTCCCTGCTTTTTTCTGGGTTCCTATCACATTGAGTACTGTTTTCCATTCTTTATTTTCAACCTATGAATTTCTTTTTGAGTTAAATGTGCTTGTTTTATACTAAGATGTTGCTTCTTAATTCCCCTTGCCAGTATATTTCTTTTCATTGGTAAATTGAGGCCATTTACATGAACAGTTATAACTGATATGCATTGTTTTATCTTTGCCATGTTATCATCTGTCCTTGGTTCACTAATTTTATTCTTCTGTTTTGTTGCTTTTATTGTTTGTGGGTTGCTTAATTTTTGTGTTCTTTTTCTGGAAATGTGTTATTTTTATCTATTTCTGAATAGTTTTCAATACTCTTTGTAAGGTTGGTTGGGTTGTCGTGAAGGTTGCTCTTTGTCACTGAAGTATCTTATTTCTCCATTGATTTTGAAAGTAGTTTTGCAGGGTACAGCATTCTGAGTTGGAAGTTGAAATACTTCATTCCATGTTTTCTTTACTTGATCATTTTTGTTGAGAAGTTTACTGTGATTCTGATAGATTTTTCTTTATAAATGATCTGTTTCTTTTCATTAGTGGCTTTTAATATTCTGTTCTTATGCTGAATTTATGGGATCTAGATTATTATATGTTGAAGTGTAGATTTATTTTGATTATTGCTTGCCTATGTGTATGTCAGGTTCTTTTCCCATGTTTGGTAAATTTTCTGCAGATAGTTTTTTTTGGGTCATTTATGTTGTCTCCTTTTTCATTGACACCTACTAGCCTTATATTGTTTCTCTTTGCGTTATCTCCAGTTGTTGAATTATTACTTCCTAATTTCTTGTTATTTTAAAAAGCTGTTTCCTTTCATAGACACTAGTCACAATCCCGTCTTTGAGGTCTGAAGGTCTATCTTCAGTATCATTCATGTAGTTTTCTCAGGTTTCAATAGAATTTTTGATTTACTGAATATCTCCTTGAGTATGTTTCTTGTATTCTAATTGTTCACTGCATTGTTCTTTCAAGGTTTCCATCACTTTCTTATATCCTCTATTTTTTTTTTAAATCTATGTCTTTCTTTGGATATATTCATCAATTCTTTCATTTTGTTTATTATTTAAATTTTTATTTGAGCAAATTTTTATTTGCTCAAAAAGAGACAAGTTCTCACTATGAGGTTCAGGCTGGCCTTGGGCTCACTTTGTATGCCAGGGTGGTCTCAGATTTGCCACAATCCACCTGCCTCAACCTCCCAAGTGCTGGAATTACAGGAGTGTGCCACCATGCCTGGATGAGCAATTCTTTTTTATCTGAATTCCATTACAGCTTCCTGGAGCTGTTTGTTTGCTTCTGTTGCTATTATTTCAGAGATTAAGTTGTGTGAGTTCCAAATTAATTCATGTCTGTCTCCTGGACTTGATTTTTATGGGCTTGGAGTTTGAGGCACATTTTGTTCTTTGCTTTTGGGATTTTCTTATGTTCCTCTGAATCAGCCAGATGCCAAGTTTTAGTTGTTTCCTGTTTGGTGGGCTGTCCGGCAGCAGGTTTCCCTGAGGGTTGCTTTGGTTCCAGGTCACTGTACTCAGATACCCAATCCCTTGCTGGCTTCATTGAGGGTTCCCAGGTGAGTGCAGGTTGTTGGTCATAGGTCTCCAGTCTCTGAGGGCCTCAGAGATGATTCCCAGATGTTGACAGACCATTTGGTGCAGACTTCCATTGTTAGGAGGCCTCACCAATGGTTCTAAGATGACTATGATTCACTGGGCACAGGCTCCCAATCCTTGCAGGCCCCAGAGACATTCCCCAGATATGTGCTGAGGTTTCTGGGTGCAGATTCTAGTTCCAGTGAGCCTCACTGAGTATTCTTAGCTGTGAGTGGGTCATGAGGTGCAGCTTCACAGTTCTTGCAAGACTCACTGTGGGTTTGCAGATGACTTCAGGTCATTGGGCATAGATTCCCAGTCCCTGTGGGCCTCAGAGATGATGTCTGTGAATGACAGGCTCCTCAGTGCAGCCTGACAGTCCCCAAGATTTTCACTGAGGGTTCCTGGATGACTGAAGTTCTCTGGGAGCAGACTCACGGACCCCTTAGGCCTCAGAGATGGTGACCAAGTGTGAGCGGACCTCTGGGTGGGGCTTTCTGCTCTTAAATGCTCAATAATTTATTTCCATGTACATTAAATATTTACTGCATGATAGACATTGTTAATATTTTAACATGTTTAAATTTAAATAAGTAATAACAATAACAACAAAAAATTGAAAAAATGTTTTTAAACTTGTGGGTTTTTTTGGTTCTACAAGTAAGCCTGGAAATTTTTACTCCATCCTAACAAAAAGTAGCAAACTGGACAAACATGAAAGTAAGTATAGTTTCCTGAATTTGTAAACTAAACTTGAACGTGTTTACTTCAAAGTTTGAAGAGATTCACATCCAAATATGGGAGCCACAACTCATATAAACTGATATTTGGGATCAGAAGTCACTAGGATACCAGTTTTAGGATAAGAAAATGTGGATTCTAGTCAATAAATTGAGGGCACATCCTGGACAACTGTAAGAGTTAGAAATTATAGTCAGGGGAAAGGACTATGACTGCTTTTCATATTGCCCTAGTCTGAGTATTGCTGGGTTTTCAGAGTTACTATCAGTACTTTCCAATGTGCAACAAGCAGGGGAATGAGTAAAGGATCTGTTTGTTTTTTTTTTTTTTTTTTAAATGCCAGAGTACTTTGCTTTTCAGAAATTCTGAAATCAGGAGAAACTAGTAACTAAAGCCCACCTCTCTGGCTACTAGTGACCTGGAAGAAGCAGAATGCACCTCTAGTCCACTCTATCTATTTTGTATAACCAAAGGGAGAAGCAATTGTAAAGTTCACAGACCAGAGAAATACAGGCACTAAAATTCTAAAATTTAATAACCACAGAACACTTTAATACTTTCCCTCACTTTGCCCATCATCCCCATATTAATACAGGTGATTTATAGTATACATTTTAATATCAAATAATGGATTTTTATATCCAGATATTAAGAAATCAATTTCAAGACACATTAAAAGACAAAAATATTTGAAGATAGAGAAACAATGTCTGTCTCAGACATAGAAGGATATTAGAATTATTATGGAAAGTTAGAGTAACTAGGATATGTACACTAAGAACTCTAATAAAGATGGCAGTATTCAAGAATAAATGGGCAATGAAAACAGAGCTAGAAATCATAAGGAAGAACCAAATGAAATGCTATAGATTGAAAACACTGAGACAGAAATGAAGACTACCTTAAATAGATATTATAGTAGATTGTATACAACTGTAAAAAAAATCTCTGAAACTGAGGCTATTAAAAGAAACTTCCATAGCTCAAATCAAGGCGATCAAAACTGAAAAAACTGCACAACAAAATAGTCAAGGGCTATGAACTAGTTACAAACAATATAATACATTTGTAATGAGAAAGGGGAAAAAGAGAAAAGTATGGAATACTTAAAATCACATTGCCTGAGAATTACTCTAAATCTATGTCAGACACAAGGTCACTCAATTTGGTAAGTTCTCAGAAACTAACCTAACCATATCATTTTGAAACTACAAATGTCGGTGATAAAGCAAAACACCTTGAATGAGTGTAAAGGGGAAAATTTTAAGTTATGGAAAAAAAAAACTATGAAAATTTCACCTGATATCTCCTTAAAAATTACAAAAGGAGAAAGAGAATGGAGAAGTATACTGACAGATTTCAGAGCAATAGAGGAAATGGAAGCATTAATATGAAATTGTATATGCCACAAAGTTCTTTTTCAGAAATGAAGAAAAAAACAAGGAATTTTCAGGTAAATATCAATTGCTGGAATTCATGGCCAGAATAATTCAAAGTATTGTTAAAATATGTTCTCTAGAGAAAAGGACACATACACACACCCGTGCACACATACACACACAAGCACACAAACACACACACACACACACACACACACACACACACACACACACATAACCCCAGGGAAACAGGTCAGGAACTCGTGTCTACATAAAAGAGATTATGGTGAAGGAATAATTGAGGTTAAAATTTTTCTTATTTTTAATTGATCTAAGGATTACAGTTTGTCAAAATAATAGTAACAATATACCTATATGTTCACATGTATTCAAATGTGCCTCCATGTAGATATTTGCAGGGGGAGAAAAGAATTAGGATTATTTTGTTTTTATAAGACACTCACACTACTCATTACTTGATATAGTATTTTTGAAAATGGATCTGTATTGATTGTAATGTGTACTGTAAATTTTAAAACTATTCTAAAAGTAAAAAAGGAGTAAAACCTACATTCTAATAGTATATTACAACTCCAGAAGTCAGAAAAAGAGAAAATAAATTAGTAGTGACAAATAAGATAGTTATTATACAAATATACAATATACAATCACTTTGGTTGTCAACTACTATCTATAAATAGACTCAAAATTTAAAAAAAACTGCTATCATCTCAAAAATTATATTAAATGTAAGAACATAAATAGGATATCTATGGAAAATGTCAGATTAATTAAAAAGTAAGAATGGCTACCATTAAAATCAGAAAAAAAATTCACAGCAAGAAAAAATATAAAGGGCAAAAAAGCAATTATGCAAATGGCAAATGGGTCATTTCTCTATGAAGACAAAAGAACAGTTACTATTTATGTCCATAACAATGTGTTAAATTTTGCAAATACCAATAAAATAAAATAAAATAATATAAATCATAATAACATAAATTATATGATCATTTGAAAAGACAGAAAATAAATTTGAAAAAAATCTGGTATATTAGCTGTATTTAGGTTACTATTACATTTAGTACATTCTGCAAGAATACTTTACAGTCTTAAAAGAAAGCATTATTTTGTTTTAATTTTTTTCTCTCTTTTTGAGACAGAGTCTGCTAAGCAGTTCAGTCTGGTCTTGGGCTTACTTTGTAGCCCAGGCTGGTCTCGAAATTTTGATAGTCCTCCTACCTCAGCCTCCTGAATGCTGGGATTGAAGGAGTGTACCACCACATCTGGCAAAATCTTTATTTTAAAATTAGAATTTTGGCAAAGTCAATTCAACTTTAATTTTATAATTAAATATTATTATTAAACTTGTCAATTCCTTTTGATTGGTTTTCTTCCAATTCTTTCTCTCTTCACTTCCCTAATTTTTTTCTAAAACAGTTTTTGTCAAAACAAAAATCTGGGATTTTTTTTTTTTTTGGTTAAATAGTAAATAAACTAGAAATGCAATAACATTTCTTCACTTTGATAGAGAAGCACATGTAAAAACACTAACAGGTAAGATTGGATTTAAGTTAAAGATTGGTTGTTTTCTCCTAAGATAGAAACAAATGAAAGACACCACCTTTCATAGTTCTGTTCAACATTTTACTTTATATTCTTGTGAGGAAAATCAGACAAAAGTAAAAAAAAAAAATATTAGTACTACAACTACAACTACTGCTGCTGCCTCTGCTACTGCTACTTTAGGTACTCAGACTGGAAAAGGCAGGTGTACATAGAAAATATCGAAGAACTCACTAAAAAATTAACAGAGAAAGTTGTATTCAGCAACATCTGAAGATATAGAACTGATATTTTAATTATTTATTATATATGTTTACTCTTTCCACAAACAAAATAGAAATGATTGTAAGAAAGCAATACAAATAAAATAGTTTCAAAACAGCAGAATACCTAGGAAAGGAATTAAAAAACAAGTATAAAATTTATGTACTGTAAACTGCAAACATTGTTGAAGGAATTTAAATATCTAAGCAATTTTAAAAATTCTCAAGTTCATGAATTGGAAATTTTAATATTAAATGATCATAGTCCCTACATTAGTAAACTGGTTTAATGAAACCTCTGTCAGACTCCCAGGTGACTTATTTGTAAAATATATATAAAATATTTTACAAATATTTGATAAATATTTTAAAAACAAAGTATAATTCTGAAATTTATAGGAACTTTAAAGGGACATACAATTTAAAGGGAAATTTATACAATTTCCAATATAATCTTAAAAAAAGAAAGAATCACTAAAGTAGAAGTTCTCATGTTTCATATTTTAAAATTTTTTCTAAACCATGTAATCAAGAAAGCCGGTAATGCCATGAAGATGGACTACACCAGTTGAGATAAAAATACTGTGAATTTATAATTAATGAAATTATTAGAGGAAAAGACATATTGTCATTAATCTCCCTTAAATTATTTCTCCTCATTTTGAACACATATATCCAAATTCAATGTGCTCTTCCCTGAATATCTTTAGCTGCTTGTCAAAGCTGCATCTGTGCTGTGAATCGATTAAAACTTTCACATTTCTTGATCTTTCATTTTGGGGAACAGATAGAGTCAGACAGTGTCAGATTCACCGAATATAAGGTCATACGTTATTGTTTTTACTAGTGTATTTTGCTTGGTTTGCCCCTGGCAGTAGCACTTACCATATTCTTGATCATATCTTTTAAGACAATCATGAAAGTAGATTTTCAGAACTGCTACAGAAAACTGTGAAAAATAAATGGGGTAAATATGCTGGAAACAAAGAGTATTTTGAGGGGATTAAGGATAATGTGTCTTTTAAAGTAAAACTTTTTATTTAAACATTTACTGTATAATTCAACCATGCCTCATAAATCAATAGAACACAATGAACTCAGAACTAAATCTATACATTTATGGTGACTGCCTGTAAGAAGGGGTTCCTAGGACATTCATACGATAGGCCATGTAGATAATTACATACATATAAACCTCTTGACCTTAACTCAGAGTGGACCACATCCTCCAAGTAACAAATAAAACTATTACACTCTTAGAAAAAATATAAAGATACATAAGCATGATTTTGCATTTCAGAGAGATTCTTGTCCATGTCATGAAAACATAAAAAAGAAAGCAACTCTTTTATATATTCATATAATATATTATGACATTTCACAAATTACTACCTAAAAGATGAACAATCCAACAAATGCAGAAAATATTTTAATAAACACTCTATGTAGAAAAAACTGTTAAATGGCAAATAAGCAAATATTTGACAACATTTGTCATTAGGAAATTACGCACATTCAATGAGTGAATATATAAAACAAAATAAACCAACAAATCTGACAGTATCAAACACTGACAAAATAAAGGATTAAAAGAAACAATTGGATGTTATTGGTAAAACTTCAAAATAAGATAGAAATTTGAATAGCATTTTCAGTTGCTTAAAATGTTAAATTATGTTGTAATGTCACACAATGATCCTACTACTTAGCCATTACTCAGACATATAATTTTGTATCACATAAACAAGTGTTTTTGTGTATAAGTGACATACCTAAAGGAATTCTATAAGCAGCTTCATTCCTACTAGCCCCAAATTGTAAATAACTCACTTGCTCATCAATTGGTAATTGCACAAAGGTTTATGGTACACATAAAGGAGAATTACTTAGCAGTTAAAGCAAAGAAAATGAACTACTTGCAACAATGCAATGAATTTTTAAACACTTGTCCTAAATGATAGAAGCCAGGCAGAAAAAAACTGCACACTATAATTTGCTTCATGAAACTTCAGCAACACTGGAAACAGATTAAATTTTGACAAGGACAGAATTCACATTAATTGAAAATTTGGAGAGAATTTATATAAAAATTTGGTTGGTGGTTAAACACTGTTGCATTTGTTAAAAGTATTTAATTGTTTGTTTAAATCTTGTGCTTTTTGTGTGTTCATGATTTAGGTAATGCTAAGTGATATAAAATAGAGAGATAAAACTTGTATATATGAATTCTGTTATGGTCTCCAATCCATTGTTTCTCTATTTCTTCTTTTCACTGAATAAATTGGAGATGACATGTTCTTTCCTTTGTGCCTAGTCACTACAGAATAGACAGTTGCTACATTTTAGAACAGGCTCCTTCCTTTCGATTCCATAGCAATCTACTAATCTAAGATACTCTCACAAAACAAGCTAAATGTTTCTTTTGAAAACAGAAAAGACGATTTCATTTTAGAGCATAATTATATGATTTTCATATCCACAGTTAAATAAGACCATAATAAAGTATGATAATTTGCCCAGTTCATCATTTTGGTACAAAACAGAAATGACACTAGGGTTTTGATGGACATATTACTCCCACCCAGGTAGTCATTTTACATTAAATGCAAGTCATTAAGTTTGTTCACACTTAATGCTTTGAAAACATACCTTTCAAAAACAGCCGAACGCAATGCCATACGAACTTTTTTTAAGTAGAATGTGAAGTCAGACATCATTGATGGAAAGGATCATGTTTGGGATGCTAACTCATTTGGAATTATATGAACAGAAAGGAGAGATTCATACAAGTAAAAGTTAATAGCACATATAAATTATTTTACAAAAAGGATGGATATCAAATTATGGATTTCAAAATTGCATACCAGATTCCTGTCAGACATATCCATTACTAAATGTACTTTGTTGCTAAACTTAAAAAAAGTCTTAAGATTCTTTCTTGTTATGAAATTACACACTTTGTAGAACCATTTGGCCGTTTTTCGATGTCTATATAAACCTTCTTATCCTGTTACAAATTTTATGAAAACATATTGAAAATTGTAGTGAGGACTCCAGGATACAAATGAGGCAAAGACGTAAGTTCATATTTGCTTGTGTGGAAAGCAAGGAGCTTCCCATCTCAGAATTTGAGCATTTTGTGACTGTATAAAGATGAGATGTCAGATAGTCTGTAAAATACCTCTCCAGGACTGTAGTCTGTAAAATACTCTAGCAGGACTGTAGGTGTGGTGCCATGTGCTCAGTCTCTTAGAGATCTCTGCAACACTTTGTTTAAAAATAATGGCTAGAAAGAGGGAAAAAGTAGAAGTAAAAAAAGATCATGGTATGATATGTGTGTTTACCCATATCCCAGAGTGAAGATAGTTATTATATTTCACAATGTATTAATAAAAGAAAGGAAAATAATGACATAAAGAAAATGAATAAACCCATGAGAGTTACAGCTGTTATTATTCTAACATATGCAGAAAGAATACTTTTATTTACCATTTAAATGTAAATCGTATTTAATATTTTAGAAAAGTTCACGGACAATGGAAATCTGCAGAAATTAAATAACCATCTATATTAAGTTATCCTAAAGGACCAAAAGCGAGGGCGCCTCCCTCCATTCCATATACATAGCAATGGCAAGTAGACATAAAAGAAGATTGTGGCAGAAAACAGAGTTCTGATCCCAAAATTGAGTTGTTTTCACGTCCTTAATTTCTATGCCAGAGTTGACAATTCCTGTCTTCAACCTTCTTACATTTTAAAACATGAATTGAAAATAAACGGGCTTTAAAGGAGCTCTCTCCTCTATAGTAGAGAAGAATCTCACTCGGGCTGTTAACTCTGATTATTTATCCCATCATGGTTTGTTTTGCTTTGTTCTCTCTGTTAGAGAAATGCATCATACAATGATCTTTACATTCAGACACTCAAACACAGCTTCCCATTCTGCAGTTCTTAGCTCTTCACCCCACATTGAAACCCAGCCTATGTGAAGCTAAGATATTATTTCTTCACTATCATACATAATAAAAATTACAATTTGTTTGTCTATGATTAATTACCACTTTTCCCAAGAGATGCATGGCCAAGTGTTTTCATATGCTAATATATGCCAAACTGCCAGTGCTAATTCAACTCTCTAATCCTAAAACTCACCTTAAGTGAAAGAATACCACTGTTTATTGCCAAAGTTGTCATTTCCCCGGAATTGAAATAAATATCTAAGAAGTATTTCAATGATAGAGCTGCCTTTCAGCTGACAGATCATTCCTCGCTATTAAAGGCAAATATATGTCAGCGTGTGCATTACTTAAGGCTCACGAGATAATTGCTTCAATTTGCCTGACAGTCTGATAATGTCATTTGCACAACTGCAAATGGTGTCAACACTGAATGAATGTTCTTGAATATTGCTGAAGGCATGATACTTAGGGGGGAAAAGGGCTTCCACTGAAGTGTCTTCTGCCAGATAAACTATGAAATAGTGTCCTATCTCTTCAGTTTGTGACTTTGACTCAAATATTTGGATTAACCACAAAAAAGTCAAGAGTATACATGGCCTTCTCAATATGTAATTCCTTGATCACTGCTCTAAGTTAAAAATCATTAATTGATAATTTCAAAAAAGGCCATAGAGTAGCTCCGCTGTATTCGTAATAAGCTATATGATAGTTGGGAAAGGAAAAACTCCTTAGGATTGGATAGTTCTCATCTCACATTTGCCTTAAGTTTCATGACATGACATGCAATTTGATATAATTTTTAAAAATTTCTCAAACTCTAGTTTTCTCACTTGTCAAAGTGAATATAATACTACCTATTATTAATGAGTTTTATGGAGATTAAATGTATTGTAAATTTAAAAAAAATAATGGTTTCTTGATACTACTTAGGTCAAATACCTGAGATAGTTTTGTTACTATTAACAACTAAACGCATATTTAATCAAGTTCTCATTTTTCTAAAACTCAAATTATTTGTCTACCAAATGGCGCCAATAATAAATTCTTTACAAGCCTAATTTTCTTAAAGTATTGTGATGCTCACATGAAAAACATAAGTAACATATCCATGTGTGTAGCATACTCTGGAAAAATAATTGTGTCTTTATTTTCCATAACCAACATGTAAAATAGAAAAATATTATATATATATATATATATATATATATATATATATATATATATATTAATATGAAGGCATTTACAGAGTCCAAAATTAACTGTAATATATTTCTATTTTACTATTCACCTGAGCTGGTGCTAGCTGTTGATTCTGCCTGCACTAATTGTTCAGATCAGTGGTCTATGGCCAAGGACAGAAGAAATGAGACATTTAAGACTTTTAATTAATACAGAGTATAAACCAGAGAGATATAATAGTTGAGGCATCTGCTACACTATAAATCTCTGAACAGAAATAACCCTTTGTTTGAACACAATATTTGAAAATTATAATATGCAACTTGAAGTTAATCTCAAATTAAGAGTTCTTATTTAACTTAGTATGGGAACTTACCATGCATTAATACATATCCAAATGAATTTTATTAATATGAAATAAAAAAGAGGCTCAACATGTTTTATTAAATGCATGCATCCATTATTCGAATATGTGCTACGTCTTATACTGATAGTATAAGACTTTTCTTTAAAAAATAATGCTTGAGTACTTGAAAGATTAAAATATATTTGCACAGAAGAAGAGGCAACACATATTTGGATGACTTATGACAGCTATGTCATTGTTCACTTTCTCGACAGAATGTAGAGATTAAAAGTAAAAATGTAGTGGTATGGGAAGAATAAAAAGTAGCTCCACTCTGGGTTATTCCAGTAAAATCTAGAAATTAGAAGCAAGATTATATGATAAATGTCTGTACCTGAATGATAAAATTCCACGTCTGCTACCCATTCAGGATGCTTTTCTTCCTGGAATAAAACGAACCCAACACTGTCATGGCATAGAGTGCAATAGATAACTGAAGAATCAGAATCATAAGTACATGGATTTCTTAAGAAGTTTTCACTCATTGTGCTATAAAATTGCATATTTTTCTGCTCTTTATTTATTTACTTACTTATTGGGTACTGGGTATCGAACTCAGGACCTTGCGCTTGCCAGAAAGTGATGTGCTGCTGAGTACATCCTGGCCCTCTGTGCCATTTAGAATCTAAAATCCTGCCAAACAGATGACAAAGCCCATTTTATCAGTTTGGAAGCTCTCTCCCTTTTTATTGAACACTGTCTTCCCAGGGAAAATATTTTCATTTTTTCTTTTTTGCCATCCAGTGAGTTTTATCAGTTGTTACATATGGACATTGAAGTGGGGTTCTCCAGAAAGTACTTAGCAATTATTAATGGTGAATAGTAACCTACATTTCTTCAGTCATTTGAAGATTTGAGAAGTCATTTGAGATCTCTGTTACTCCAAAACCAATGGGAACATTAATAGGTTTGAAGAAATGAACACAGCCTCTGGAAAAAACAACCAACAGCTCACATCACTAACAATATATAATGTTTTTAGTAAAAGGAAAGGTATTTCAATCAAGAAAATTAGAAATAATACATACAAGAAGCAAAACATGAGCTCTGAGACATTTGAAATATGATAATAATTTTAAAAAATCAAAATATTATGCAAGTATTGGATGAAGATATCAAAGAACCACTTAGAAAGTAACACAAAAACAATCAGGGAAAGTAGATCAACAATCAGCATCACATAAGGGTAACACAGGATTATTGCTTGCTTCAATAGCACACACATTAAGAATCATACACACAGATCTTCCTTGTGATGTGTTTTACTATAAAAATACTAGAAACTATCCAGGTGACTAAATACACCATATAGTCACAATCAGAGACAAACGCAAAGACAAACATTGCATAAGGCTAACAGTGTACCCAAATAATTTGTAAATATGATCTGTTGGGGTTTAAATTCTCATACAGAAGAGTTTCAAATATCTGCAAAGGATATCTAACTATTAACAATGGTTTCCACTGGCGTTTTAGATTATAAGATAACAAACACTATTATGTTTTTAATTTTCAACTTTTATAAACTGTATATAATTAATAATTTACTTTGACTTTTAATATATATCGTATCTCATATGTAAAATGCATATTATATATTAATATATAGATGAAATTTACAGTAACAAAACATAAGATAATAAAATAAAAAATTGCATATATAATATATAATTATCCAATATGTATTTATGATAATATATACTATTTACAATAATATACATATGCATATATATATATATATATAACTTGTTAGAGATTTAGTTTTTAAGTTTTACATTATTCATGTCCTATACTGATCTCACTAAATGAATTTCACCTTTTTATCTAATAAGGAAGTTTAACTCTGTGTCCAATCTTGTGTACCACATGTACTGAGAACTTAACTATATTCCAGATTTTGTGTTTTAGCCATTGAGAGAGTACAGTGGTCACAAGCCAAGCCTTTCTTTGCTATCACAAAATCTGCAGTCTAGAAGTGAGGCTAAGAACCAACAAGCTCACATAGAAAATTATAGCTTGCAAAAAATACCTTGAAGGAAAGTACAGATTGATAATAAAGAATACCTACTGAATAGCTAAGGAATATCTCAAAAGAAAATTTGACTATTGAATTAAGAAACTAGGTTTTAAAACTATATAAAAGAAACGTTAGGAAAGAAAAGAAAAATGACACCAGACATTAACCTTTAAAGGCAGAATTATGTCAGGATAATCCAGAGCCTAAAGGAAGGTAAAAGCATAGAGCAAAGGAAAGAGATGACGTGATAATTGGGGTAACATACGAGCAGGTTTGAGAAAGGAACATAATTTTGATCTTGTTCAGTAGGCTATTTTGATTTTAAATCTGGATTGATATCTCCCATTTTGCAAGACTGGTCTGCTGCCTAGAGATGAACAAATGAAAAGATTTGATAATGAAAGCAAGAAGCACCGGGAAGCACTGCCTTACCCCGGAATGGCGTGATCACCTCCCAGGGTTTCTCACTGTGTGCCTGGGAGTCCCACTTCATCACAAATGGGCAAAACAAAAGGCCACACAGAGGTCCCTGCTCCAGGTTCTGGTTTGGTTTGGTGAGAGTGGAGAGAGCAGGCTACACCACTGCAAGTGACTGTAAGTGAAAAGCTCCTGTGCTTGAAAACACACCAGTTACTTGTTTTGTGCTAATCTTTATAACTATGTTAAGCTGCACAGCTGTATGGTTCAGAGAAAAGTCTGTGCACAGAGACTATTGTTTTCACTTTGTTATCCAAATCAATCTTTTAATGGTATTAATATTATGATAACATGTAGCTATTATTTCAGGACATAGAAAAGCAAACCAACTTATACACCAGAAAACCTTCAAAATTTCTAAAATTATACAGGTTTTAAAGTTCTATGTTGCAACTTTGGAATCATATTTGCTAGAGCTAACCATGTGGATGTTGAATTTTAATACCCTCACCCACATCTGCCCCAGGAGGTTTGCCATGCAGCAGTGAGAACCACTCTTCCAGGCCAGGTAGCAAACTGTTCTCACGCTAACAAGTCATGGCCTTTATGATATTTTTTTGAAAAATCCCATCATAAAGAGTTACATCAACAAAAGAGTGATTAAGAAGAAAAACAGAATTTTATACCCTAAATGCTCTATCCTAATCTCTTGTGTGTTTTTTTTTAAATGTACTTTTTTCAGAATTAATCTAGATAATGATCTATACTCAGTGCAACAGCAAAAAATAGTTAAGAATTTCTTTATCCAAATAATTCAAACTCATAAGTGCAAATGTAATTTCTTTTGAAACTTGCCTATCTGATTCTTAAGGAAAATTTAGAGACTTACTTCAGGTAAATGTTTTATTAAAAAAGGATGGCTTGTAAAAAGGATCAAATGTAGTACTCTGGAAGTCAACATAATCTAGGTCATGACACTCTAGAAATTAAATTATTTGTCTTGTGTTTGATACATTGTGCACTCTTTAAAGTGTAAGTAGTAGGAATTTGAACAGATATTCAGCTGCTCAAATAGATAAAGCATCACTTTAATGGGAGCCATTAGAGACTACACAGAGCGATTGCTCCTGGTCCCAGTCATCAAGGGAAAGACTGTACGGCTGTTAAAGATCATCCCAAACCTAATGTTCTCCGATTCTAACACTATTTTGTCCTGAAAAATCATATGCTCATTATAGGTCATTTCAACATATAAAACATAAATTAATATATACTGAGCACAAATGTACATTTAGTTTAGTCTACATACAAACACTAGTCAGCGCTTTCATGTAATATGTCACTAAATTATAAAATTGAAAAACATAGCAACCATTATTCTGGCCATCTTTCACAAGGGGAAATTGAACCTTAGTGTGGTTGAATTATTTAGCCAAGGTCACACAGAACAGAGGAATATGTAACCAGCAGAGATCACCAGGCTTGTGTAAAGACAATATGGCATAGAATTTATTGTTACTGGGTTCAAGCAGAATGTACAATAAGACCTTCTGCAAAGACCAAAGAGAAATGTGTCTCTGCATAGCAGTGGGGAGAAGGTAGGGGACATTAGGGAAAAAGATCCTAAAGAACTTCTATTTAGTTCAGGTTTTCTGATCATCTAGCATCTCAGTGAGCTGAGTCTTGGAGTGTCTGTTTTAAATCTTGGCGGTGTTTTCCAGATGTCCTTGGGACCTGCAAACTTCCTTGTACTAACTTATCTTCATTTCTGAGTGCTTCATTTGCTGAGCACTAAGATGAGGTCCCTGCAGAGAGTGGTGCTTCTGCTGGCAAGCAGGCTAGGGGCTGGGAGAGTCAGGCCAGGTGGGAGACTTGCATTAAATATCGACTTCTGTCTATTTGTATAACTCATGTGTTTCCCTGCTTCCAAAATAGATTATTTTAAATTTTCTTTTCTGGCAAATTAGCTAAAAGATTTTGTATTAATCTAATGCTCCTCAGGGACATAGATGGGACAGTCATGTGTTGTTCATGTTTTCTGCTTTATGCACTACAGTATTGCTACATACTGCAACACTGAATGGCAGTGTGCAATTGGATGCATTTCATTGCATTGTCACTGCAATGAAAAGGACCAAGCTTCTGTAAGGAGGATGATAGCTCACATTATAGAATAAAGAATCATGTAATTCCTCATATTAAGATTAATCCCTCAAGGGAGAGTAAATACTTTTTAATGCTTGCAGCAACTCTAAATCCATGAATACAACCTCCAAGGAGCAATATATTTAGAAAACTGCTCGTGAGATTTAGCAGAAAAGCATAGCAGGATCAATCAATTTCTGAGATCTAAAATGTGAAGTCAATGGGAATCATGACATTAATTGTGGCAATTCACAGTTTTTACTTCATCTATAATATGATGGCTACTACGTGAATTCCTTCTTTCAGTTTTCCTTTTGGTGCCATTAACATGATGTTGATATCTGCCTCTTAATGTCTTGAGAAAAATTACGTTTTTTTTTTTTTTTGCCTTAGATATAAACAGCTTATACTTTGCAAAGTTTCTGCAGAGCTTGGCTGAGAACGTGCTTCTTGTGTCATTCGGTCTACCACAGGCCTAACATAGTATACTACCTGCCTCTCCAAATCCAAGTACCCCTTTAAGGAGCACCTATCTCCCCACATTTTCTGAGCTAGACTTTTGATCCAACACTACTAAATTTTAACTCGATATCTGCTACAAGATCTGTGTCTTTTAGTAATTTATCTTACTTCTGAGAGCCTTGGTTTTCTTCCTCTATTTCCATTTATTAAATATAGTTTGTAATAAAATAGCACACATTTTTAAGGGTAGTTGTAAACATATATCCAATCAAATGGCCAACCTTCTCTCTACATTGCACCTAATGTCTAATAAAATGGGCTATCATAATGAAATGATGAACTTATACATATATATTTCATTTTAATATCTGATCATAATTATTTTTACTTTTATCAATGCTATCATCATTATCATTCCTAGGCACAAACTTTTAAAATATGACCCACAAAAGAAATTTGCTTCTAGCTCACACACTCTTTTCTACTCTAAACTAAAATTCCAGTTTTAGCTTTCAGTAAGTATTTCTTAGTGGGTTTAAATTTATGTTTTATATCAAAAATACTAGCCTATATTTTATTATAGTCTTAGATCTGGCATTTAAGAACAATCAACTTTCATAAATAAATGAATGAAATAGAACCATTCATCTTCAAAAATCCAATATTCTAATGCTAAAATGTTACCTCTACAGATCTACCTTCTGCGTGTACTCCATCCCTAACAGAAATGCTACCTATTTAGATTGTGTTAGTTTCATAGAATCAATCTATAATAACCTATCAATTATCTTCCTGTTTATTGTTACTCTGTGGCAGAATTTGTTGTCCATAAAGACAATAATTCATCAACTTACTGTTTTCATACTACAATGTAAAGCCTCTTCTGAATGTTTTTTATGTTGCCAGGTCATAATTTTAAAGTTATGTAAGCTGAGGTCCTTATACTGAAGATGTAAGGTTGGTTCTGAAAGCAAACAGCAGTGGACTGGTAACACTGAGGGTCACCAACAGAATTGAATCCTCAGGAAGTGATAGAGAACAACAGCTGGTTTCTGGACTCCACTGGTTCCAGCTGCTAGAGCAACAGGGAGAGTTGGTAACATTGAGAACAGGGAGCCAATGGCAGTTTATTACTCTGAATAGCTAACATTACAGAAGCTGCATTTTGGTTATTTGTAGTTCCTATCCCACTTGAACAAAAGGACCCTCAGCCCATTGGTGACACAAGTTACCCTTATTGTTTTCTACATACTGTGACCTAGTGATATGCAAACAAATAATAAAATGAATAAAATACAAAAAATAAAATAAAATAATAAAACCCCTCCATTCCTTTTCCGAATGTTAACTCTCTAGCTCCTGATAAAAGCATTTGTCTATAGCACTAGCCTTCTTGATCTCTTTTCTGTCCTTGTCTCTGTCTCTGTGTCTCCCTCTGTGTTTCTCTCTCTCTCTCTCTCTCTCTCTCTCTCTCTCTCTCTCTCTCTCTCTTTCTCTCTCTCTCTCTCCCTCCCCCCTCTCTCTTTCTCTCTCTCTCTCCATGTCTCTTTCCCCTCCCTCTCCTCCTCACTACCATTATTGGTCCCATTCCTTGGAAACCCCTCCCATAGGTTTCCTTTGAGAAACACACAACCCCCTCCATCATTGTAAGCCTTCTGAATAAACTAAACTATTTAACTTCAAATGCTTCTCCAAGTTCAATTTCTACAGTTGCTTTGTAGTTATCACTAAAATCATCATGAGGGGAAAGTACTCCACCACCCATAATACAACTTTCAGGAAGTAAAATGTCTACACAGTAAAATGCATTAATTCTGATCTTAACTACTAGCCGGAGGAATCTTGATATTCATATTATCTCAATATTTCTAGAGATGACATATTAATGCCAAAGATCTTTTGACTGCTTCTCTATTCATGTATCTTCTTGCTTGTCTTTTACATTTGTGTTTCCAGAGGAGGGCATTTTCTAAGTGGCTTTCAGAGGAGAGAGGTCTTCCTAAACTAGTAATGACTTACTGCATTTATGTCTTTAGAATATCTCAGATTTTTTTCTTGATAAAAATATATAAAATATACAATTCTCAAATGTTAATATAAAGTAAGATCTGGGGAATTTCAATTTACATGTATTAAATATAATTTGTATTTAAATATTTGTCAAAACAATATGGCATATTTTAAAAATGCAATTATTTATGCAAACAAGTTTGCATGGTATATACAAATTATGCCAGTTAAATGCTATATTCATAATAGTGCATTTTTTGAGGAAATCAGACAATTATTTCCAGATTTTCATCTTACATGAGAACTATGGCTGTTCTCACACTATACTAGAGCTCTGATATGTGGCTAGGAAGACTAATTGCAGCTCGGTAGATTAACTAATGGTTATTTTGTAACACCGAGAAGAACTAAATCAACATGGTTTTGTGTGTGGAAGGCCCATCTGAGGATTGTTGCCAACATCATAAAAGCAGGGGTGGAGAAGAAGAGAGTGTACTGTTGATTCTCTTGGAAAAGCTTTTCACACTGGTTTTCCTGATATGAATGCAGCTGTTCTCATCATTGGAAGTCCTCATTTTCACTGAGGATAGCTGTAGTTCTTTTCAGGGGGCCCTGTGATCCTTTCCTTGAACTTTGTTTCTTTAACCTGCTGGCTCGGACCTTCCAGCTTCCACTAGTAAACTTTTGGCCTTCCAAGTGCAGATCCTTGATACAGACTTGCATGAAACATTTTGGTAGAATTGTACCTCGAGGTGGACTCATCTGAACTCATGTAGAATATTGGTATCCAATCTAGGCCCTCAGCTATATTCGGGTTTCTAGAGTTTGGACAGATCTGCTGCACTCTTCAGCATTTGTATCTTTGGGTGAATATTATAAAAAAAAAATTAGGTGTTGTGTGTCCTGTGTTAAACACATTCCTTTGCAAACTCAGACTACAACAGAATCTGTATGAAAAAATAAATCCAGAAAAGAGGCGATATCTTAAAACAGAAAACATACACTTTAACTAGTAGTTGTTAACCATTACTAGTGTTTCCAGGACTTACACTGCCTCATTTATACCTCATAAGAGTTTTTTTTTTTTTAATTTAATTTAGACATCATTTACCCTTTAATGTATTATTTAAATATGACATAGATATATTCTATTATGGACTCAATGTCTGTTTCTCCTCCCAAAATTCATGTGTTGAAATTCTAATAATATGATATGATGCTATTTGGAGGTGAACCTTTGGGAATGATTATGTTTTCATAGATGATCCTTTATGATTGAAATACTGCTTTCCTGACAAGTGAGAGTACAGCAAGAACCAACAAGTACCTTACCAGATACCAGACTGTCAGGGCCATACTAATGAGAAATTAATGGATGGTTGCATAACTCTGTTACGTCAACTCAAACTTAATGAAACAATAATGTCTTGGTTATTTTTCTCTCATGGCTGAGGAAAAATACTTGTTGCCTAAAATTAGGGAAGAAAAGGTTTATTTAACTTACAGTTTTTGGAGGTTTCAGTCCATACTCAGTGGGCTCCAAGGCAGGGCGGCAGGGCTAAGCAAAAACCATTCATGGTGGCCACAAGCAACAAGAGCAAAAAGGGCAAAAATGAACAAAGCATGTGTAGTTCCCTCCCTTATATAGTATGCTGGTTACCTCTTCCTGGGCAGGTTTAACACTCACATTGCCAATCACAGCACTGGAGAATGAACCAACCGCAAATTCTAGACTCAGACACATTTATGACTGTGTAAGGCTTTGGAGAGGGCACACTTGTGTCACCTCTGCCATCCCAAAGACTCATGTACATTCATCCTTTTTGCAAAAGACATTTAGTCAATCTCCAAGAGTTGCAAAAACAGTCCTAACTATTTCAGAATTCCTGAAAAGTCCACGTCCCAAGTCTCCTCTAAGATCTAAGGCAGAATCTTAGCTATAACCCTGTACAGATGAAAACAAAGTTAAACATTTCCAACATTTAGTGAAACAAGATAAATGTTACCATTCCAAAGGGTACAAATGGGGATACAGAGGAATGAGACCAAAGGGAAGCCCAAAATCCAGCACAGTAAACATTAAGTCTTGGAGTTCATTTGGCATCTGAAGCACTCTGGTTGTGAGCTCCAAAAGGCTTGAGTGACCCCACTCCCATGGCACCTCCAGGGGTTTTAGCTTCCCCAGCTTCTCCCTTTGGCCTACTTTGCTCAGACCTTGCATCATCACTTAGATGATCCATGCTCCTGGCTTTTCCAAACTTTTGGGTTCTCCACTGCGCTTTTGGCTTGACACTCACAGCTTCCTACACTGTCCTCTCAGGGGTGCAATGCCTAGTGTCCACAGCCCTCTGAAATCTGGGTGAAAGTCTTTTTAAACTCAGAATTCATGCATTCTGCATGTGCTTAAAATCAGTACCATGAGGATGCTGCCAAGGTCCACTGCCAGCTGGAGCAGTAGCTGGGTTTCCCTCTCTCTTGACTGTAGGGGTAGAGTGCCTGGATCACTAAGCATTCTGAACCTCTATGTTGCTGCCATTCTGGAACCTGGTATGGCCACTGCCATTTTGGAACCTTATGTGGCCTCCACTATGTTCTGGAAAATGGTTCTCTGCAGCTTTCTCATCCAAGCAAAGTCTTTCACTTCTGCAGTTTTGAGGCTGCAAAGGATGGAGACCCACTGCCACTTCCTCTGATGCCTGCAGGTCATGGCTTTTTATTTTCCTGTATCTTCTCAGCAATTGAGATCTCAGCTCTAAATAGTTCACATCTTTCTGGCTAAGCTCACAACATTTTAAATCACCCTGCTGGGCTCTTTGCTCTTGATTCACAACATAAATCTGGCTAAAAGCCCTCAACAATAGCCATGCCACTGCCTCAACATTTGACTACCTTGAAATTTCGTCTACCAGATTAATCAGTCCATTGTCCTTAATCTTCGTCTCAGGCAAAGTCTCTTGACCTGAGCAAAATACAGACATACTTTCTGTGAAGCCATGTTGTCTGGAGGCCAGCACCTGATATAGTCTTTTTTCCCAGCAGAAACCTCCCAAGTCTGGTCTTTACTGGCAGGATTTTGATCAGCTTTCTGAGCTCTGATCAGAATCTCTCATGCAGAACAGCCTAAACTGTTCCAGCTCTACTCTTTGAGGTGACATCTCTGAACCTTTCTAAACTCTTTCCACAAAACATTTCCAAACAACTGTTGAATCACATAGTCAGGTACTGAGGCACAGTCACAGCAACAACCTCAGTTCTTTGGTACAAAATTCTGTCTTGCTTACATTTCTTTCATTGCTGAGACAAAATACCTGTTGCTCAAAATTAAGGAAGGAAAAGATTATTTATATTACAGTTTTTTTTGGAGGTGTCAGTCTATACTAGGTGGCTCCAAGGCAGGGTGACATGGCTAAGGGGCAGCTGTTCATGGTGACCACAGCAATAAGAGTGAACAGTGAAAAAAGGGGGAACAATGTGCCTCCTTCCCTACCTTATATTGCATGCCTGCACTAGAAAACGTACCAATTACAAATGCTAGAATCAGCCACATCCATGACTGCATGAGGATTTGTGGGGACACTTTTGAGCTAAGAAAGAATGCTAGGATTGAAATTCGAGATATTTAGTTGCAGTCCTTATACTGTATTCTTCCTTCATTACTACATGCCATGTACCTTCAAATCTTTCATTGTTTTAACCTCTGTATTTTATTTTATTTTTATTTTTATTTTTGGTACCGGGGATTGAACTCACAACTTTGAGCTTGCCAAACAGGGGCTTATGCCACTGAGCTAAACTGTAGTCCCTAAAGCTCTGAATTTTAAATTCTTTGTTTCATTAGACATTTTCCAGATGTTTATATCTGTGCCTTGATGTGGGCTGTGTAGTTTTCATTGCTTATCAAATAAATATAAGAATGCAAACAACAGATAAGCCACGAGGAAAGTAATAACATGGGGCACTCCATAGTTTTTAGATTGATTTAATTAAAGAAATGTTCTTATTTGTTGAGCACTTACTACAAGTAAAAATACAAGTATTCAGTTAGTTAAAAAATGAATACATATGTGCTCATAAGACTGAGAAAAAAGAGCAAGAAACAGACAGTAGTCATATAAAAAGATGAACAATTGTTCATGATTAACGCTGACAGTTTTAAATTTAAAATCTACATTCTAAGATTAGACAGATCTTTGGTCACCTTGTACAGAATTGCAGCTGTGACAATTACTAAAAAGTAAAGAAAGATGAAGATACAGGTATGTATCATATGGAAATATCTGCTCAGAGTTCTGAAATGTATTCTTTATAGAAAGAACTTGACATAATATAAAGAATAAAGAGCTACTAACCAGACACTGATTGAGGAGAGCTGCCCAAAGCATTGCAATAGAGTTACAAAAAAAGTCATGATATGTCAACTTGTTTAGTATATCCCTTCCTCCTTCCCACTCCCAAGTACCTCGTTTCATTTGAGCATTTTTTTCTGTTTCCACATATGGGTTTAATTTATTTTACTTAAAATTATGTTCTCAAGGTGCATACATTTACCTAAAAATGTCTCAATTTTATCCTTCTTTATGGTAGAGAAGTATTAAATTACATATAAAAACCATATATTTTTAAAAAATCTCTCTCAGTGATACTTTTCTTAAAATAAAAGAATATGAAAAAATTTGTTGGAGAACATTTTCTATGTGTCTCTCACGTTCTTACCAGGGTTGATATGTGACAGAATTAATGCATTGACCACTGTTTACTGGGCTTCTTCTTGGATTGTGAGTTTTGCTACAGTAAGTAGCTAAGGAATGAGATGACATCTTCTTCATAGACAAAAGTTTACTTGCTTACTGCTTACTTTAAAACACAAAGTTTCAAATCAAACTATACAGTACAGTCCACTGTATGGGCCAGAATCTGGGAATATCCTCTGTACCCATCTTGGGGGCAAGAGGAATTGCTAGTAACATGCTGGTGATTATTTTGACATGTGTTAATGACATTCTTTTTCTTTGATTGAGGCATTTGATGCTTTTTCCTAACACTATAAAATTATATCAGGGTTAATTTATTACACAATAAATAAAAAAAGTCAAATAACAGCATGAGGTGCTGTTTTTCAGAAACATTCCAAGTTTATAACTTGGAATAATATTTTCCATATATTTTGTTAAATTTTTATAAAACAATATTCTTATTAATGATGCAAATGAAAAAAAAGATTTTTAACTTGCACAATACTTTTTAAAGTTTTAAAGTCTGCTTTGGTTTGTTCAAAATTCAGTGTAACTACAGAGGATATAATCATTGTCATAAATATAAATGAAAATCATTGCTCAGAGAGTTTTTACAATTTTGTCAAAGCAATAAGCTGTTTGTAAAACTAGATGCAATACTTAAGTTTGAAGATCGCCTCTTTCTGTTCTGCAAGAACTCAAGGAAAATGCACAGCTTCAATATTCCTTACTCATGCCTTCATTCACAATATTTTTCAAAGTGTTGATGAGTATGTAATTTTATACACCTGTGTTCAGTGTGCATTAAGCACTTGCACAAAGTGCATAGCAGGCATGGTAAAGAATAGGATTAGAATTCCTGAAACCTTTCATAAAGTCAATGCATCACAGTCGGGTCTTTATTTCTGTTTTATAGGTCAGTTATGTATATAAAGGCTAATTTGGATAACTTTAATTACACATTTAATGTGTAGGACAGAAGATGAAAAAGGAAAAGAAAATTTTTCAGAAAAAAGTTGCCTGAAAATTACCAGTATTTACATAGAGACCTAGGTTTTGGAATCTCAACTTGAACCATCCTAGATTCCTATGTTTCTTGGGACAGCAAATCGTAAGATTTATTTAAAGTACCTGTATATTTGTTTGCATACATAAGAATGCTCTGAACAAAGCATTTCAAGTTTGTGAGTAAACTGCATTGTCTTCATAGTGAAAGTCTTGGATTCCTTATTGAGATATAATTCAAAACTGTTAATTATTTAACTGTCAACTGTCAAATGAAGGCAATTGAGGGAATAATTTGATAAAAAAAACTTTAGGCAAAACATAAAAATTGGCTCATTTTTCTTTTTTTCAGTGCATCTTTAGTGTCTTAACGCAGAGAAGTCACGCAAGTTCACTATGTGCACAGAAACACACATACACACAAAAACATATATGACACACAGAAACAGAAGAACAAAAAAGATTGAATAGAAGGTTTGAATGAAAAAGGCAAGGACATGGTAAGAAAGTTAAAGCAGGCAGAAGCCTCAGATAACCTTCAGAAGGATTTCCTCTCATTTGATCAAAGTTACATCACATCTGTAAAATGTTAACCATGGAGGAATAATAAAATTCTGTGTATTTGTCTACTGAGAGAGGCAGGAGAAGAAAACAAGCAAATGGATTGAGCTAGGTGGGGGAAATTACAAACAATTAAAAGAGAACCTAATGAAATGTTAAAAGGAACAGATCAGAAAGAGAACCACTTTGACAAAAAAAAGTGAATCTGGATGAAAAAAAAAAAAACAGAGAAATAAGAACATAGAAAGTCAAACATTTATTATAGCTCCATTTTTATTCAAATAAAATTAGTAAATAAGTCAGAGAAACTGAACCCTGCAGCAGGAAAAGAAAGATGCAAATGATTGGTTTTGTGCACTGGTCTTATCCAGGGCTGGCCCCCTCTAGCAGTCCCTGCTTATTCCCCTGACAGCACCTGGAGTGGATACCTGTAGAACACCAAAAGGGCGTGGGAGACTCTGACATGTGACACTAGGGCAGGATCTGATCCTCGACAAATGAAATCTGTCAGCAGTCTCCTAAAGGCTGCCACCTTTCATATCCCTGCTTGGCTGAGCAAGCTTTATAGAGAGACTTATTGTATTATTCAGCTAGTTTGATTTTCCTTTTTATGACAACCCTCCCCTGGAGACCATCCATCTCCTTACAATCTGGGAGAATGACTCTAAGTGAATGATATTTCAGTGTAATTTATATCTTGTCACTGCAAACACAAATGTGGGTTGTTTCTCAGGACTGGAAAGAATCCTAATGGCCAGTCTTAAGTCCTGTTAGTTTGGATGAAATTAGGAACAAAACATATAAGTGATTTAGATTGGGAAATTTAATGGAATTGGAAAAAAGGAGAAAAGTAAACAAATATAAATACTATTCAAGAGCAAGAGGCAAGAGGAACTGTCAGCTTTCTGTGGTCATTAGTTACATTTGTGTTCACAAACTTGCAGGCAGATATGAAGAAAGTGTACATCATTTTGCAATCAAGACTTATTAGCAATGTTGTAGGAAATAGCATGCATAATTTTGTCACCCTAAAATAAAACTTAAAATATTTCCATTCCATCTGAAAACCCAAACTAATATCATTTTATTGTTTAGCCATTGAATCATAAGAGTTTTACTAAAAATAGAAGGGCTTTATTCAATTATAGAAATTTGCAAGAAGAGTATTAAGTTTTATGTGAGACTACAAAGGAAAATTTTGAGGTAATCTTGAAGAAGGAAAAAGTCAAAGGCCGACAATACCTGTTTTTAAGTCCTATTCTAGCAACAGTGATTTAGAAAATATGATATCAGCTAAGAATCAACCAAAAAGACCCAATAAGTTACGAATTAGCACAATATAGTCATTTGTTTTACAATGCAGCCACCAAAGTAAAAGAAAAAAGGCTAAAAGTTCTTTCTAATAAATAGCATAGGAGTAAAATTAGGTGATAAATTATGTTTAGCTTCAAAAGCTGAGAAAACTTTTTTTGTAAAATTATGTGTCAAGAAATCTCAAAATACCTTCCTTATCACGATATTTGGCATTTGATATTGTATTGGCTCATTTTAGCCTTTCTATTGGCGATGAAGTGACTTTACATACCAGTTTGGTACATAATCTCTAATATTAATGGGATTGATTGACTTTTCATGCCATCCTTACCCCTTTGAATTCTGCTCGTGTAAAATGCTTTAAAATGTGCTATACCTACTTTCAATTGAATTATCTACCTTTTCCATATTGATTTGTAGTTCTTTCACCTATTCTGAATATAAGACACAGAGAGTGAATATCTTCCCTCACTCCATTAGATTGCTCACTTTCTTAATGAATCCTTTTAAAAACCGAACTTTTCGAATTTAATATAGTCTGATGCCAAATTTCTATTTTTTACACTTAGCACCTTTATTATACTCTTAATGAAAATTTTTGATATTTTCAAAGCAGTGAGAATGATCTTTTGTGTTTTTTTGTAAAGGTCTCATGGTTTTCCCTTTTATATTTAGTTCCTCAATATGCTTGGGATAAATTTTTATGGTATGTGACAAGGGCCAAGACATAGCTCTTTTTTTATTTTATGTTTGTCCCATTGACCTAAAATCATCTATGGAAAAGGCCTCCTTGATGGCACAGTATTATTTTTATGGGGCAATAAAGAGGTTAGAAGAAAAAATACTGATTATTCTTTACAGAATTCATACATGGCTTAGAGACATAACATTAAACAAATGAGCTAAAAGTTCACTAAGATATGAACTAAATATTTGTGTACTAATTTGCATGCAATTTATATTTCAATATAGAAATAATTTTGTGTATAAAATCATATTGATCTTTAAGATAGTTTGTTTCATCCAACTTTGCGGGTAAAAAAGGATAAATAAAAACCCACTTATTTTAAATGTAAGAAGATATGGTCACAATAATTCTTCAAGACTCACTTGGACATTTTGTTTCACAGTGAGAATAATGACTTTATAGACTGGGATAATATAGATGTTTGTAAACCAAATAAATTTCAGTACTTTTTTCAGCAAACTACAGAAATATGTAATTGATGTATCTGATGAGATACTACCAAAAAACAGTTTTGATGACCATGAGATTTTTGAGTTACAACTTAGAAAGGGCTTAAAGACTTGAAATACTTTAGATCAAAATTCTATTTATTTTCATTTATTTATCTTTTTACATGAGTACTCAGCTGTTATCTCTGCTAAAATTATATGGGCGTGGTGTTGGCCTCTTTATCATTCTACACATAGGTGTTCTATGGATATGTGAAATGCTGATAAAAATTACATTATCAAGAGATAATTTTAAAATTTATACAGCATTAATAAACAATAAGATACTAGTATTAATCAAAGTGTAGGTAACAAAAACTATGTACATACTTGAGGCTTTTTGGACAGGTTGTTATACCCTTGAAGTGTATTTATTTACAAAATATATGAAGATGATATTTTAAAGTCATCATATGGTAAAGTGTAAAATAACTTCAATGATAAACATTTACATTAAGATAAAGTTTTTGAAAAAGCAAATGAAAATAGGAGCTTAAATTTAAAAATTTGCTGACATTTATGTGGAAGAAAAATTTCTCAGTGAATATTTGACTGTGATTAACAGTTTGCTATAGGATTTCATTGGCTATACTTTATTGGAATGATTTAAATGTCCACCTCCAAATGGGCTGCAAAATACAACATTTGCAACTATCTTCATTTAAAAGTAAATGCCATTTGCCTATTTTCAACACATAAAAATGAGTGTGATTTTAAAAACTTAAAATACCTTAGCAAAAACATTTGAGGACCATTGTCGAAGAACATAAATGTGGCTATCTAGGTCACTAAGAGGATGAGCACAGCCTCCCTGACCTTTTAGCAAAGTCCTTCTGGGATTGCCCTGTAATTCTGAGGACAAGAATGATTATATCTGCAGTGTCACTGCTGAGTGTTAAGTTTTGTAGTCATGCAGATTAATGCACAAAAATAGAACTAAATAATACCTCTCTCAAAGTGCCCTGCATACTATACAGGAAGGCCTTCTACTTTTGCCTTAGATTTTTTCTGCAAGCCAAATGAACCCATTAGCAATGCCCACTCCTCAAAATTTAGCTAAGCATTGTTTACTGCTCTGGAAATGCTCCCTGGTGGTACATAAATAATGGTACTTTTGTCAGGGTTACAATCATTATTTGGCTCAATGTTTAGCTTCAGTAATGTCAAGGTCTACTTCTTCATCAAAGTTTGTAGTTTTTATCTTTCTCTTTATCACACATTTTTTACTGAATACATAAATGATTACAGAATGAATTAAAGAACAATGTTGAATCTACTTTTGTTTTTCAAACCAGAAGCTCTTTCATTTGAAGTTACTGAGAAAGACATAGCTTAGTTTTTCCAAATTCTTTATGGTATTTGAAAAGCAAACTTGTTTCATTTTCAAAATATTCAAAGTTTTTTTCCAAATACCAATTAGATGGAATGCCTAAGAGACATTGTTAAACAGATCACTTCATAAATACAGCCCCACAATTTGCTAGTAAATAAATCTTCTTAAAATAAGGAATCTTCTAAATAATTTGAGATAACTTCTGCAAACCTGCTATGGTCTAATGATCAGATATTACAATATTGTACTACTTTAAATAAACTATGTATTTGAAAAAAGCTATGATGGAATTATTTGATTTGTTCACCATATTTAAAAGCATTAAGATCATTAAAACCTAGATTTTTTTTTAAAGAAAAAGTCCTACCAGGCAATCGTCCCTGCAGTGGCTGTCAGAATTGAAGACTGATGATTGACAAACAGCTTGGATGCCTGACCACCAATCTGCTGGGAGCAATTCATTCATTCACTCAATCTCTCATGGGATCAGGGCTTGAGCAGCTGGATGCCTGGTTGGCAGGAAGACTGGCTAGTTAACTTGCTAGCTGACTGGATGACTAGCTGCATGCATGGCTAACCTGCTAGCTAAGTGTCTGAGATGACAAGCTGCTCAATGCTCTGCCTGTTGTGGTTGGCTGACGGTCTGACGGACAGCCAGCTTGCCTAAATTAAAAACCAGCAGGCAAGATCACATATATTCTAAGGTGTTTTCAACTGCCTATTTAGAGATGCTCAAAGGCTGCTTGATCATTTAGAAATTGTGGCCACATTTCTGTTGTCTGGAAATGTGTAAAATTCACAATCCCATTACAGAATACTTACTATCTCTGAGAAATATCATGTTCTAATGCTTAAGATTTCATGGTCAGAGACCACAGAAGAAATAGGGGGTCCATCTATAAACAGTCCCATGTGCCAAGGCCAAAATAAAAGGAATCTCTCAGTTACAGTTTTGCCATATGGAAGGGTCCAAGCTTAGGTGGTCAGGATATAGACAGTCATTTGTGAACTGCTTTATAGTCATCAGAATTTTCTTTTATCATTCTACATTACATAATTGGGCAATTAATTTCCATGTAATGACATAGATTCATGAAATCTGACCTCTCTGAATCTGGAAGGTAGTGACTCTTATCAGCATAAATAATTAGAGACAATTCAGGCAACATTCACCTTTTCATTAGGCAACTGCTACACCTTCTCCCCTTTTTTTTGTGACGAATTTATGCACTAAACTGCCTTAGCCACTTACCAGGTGATGGTTCTGTTCCAAGATCATTTTGCAAAGACTTGGAAGATAGATATACTTATATAGATTAGGATATATTTTAGTGAGAAATTCCCTACCTTTAAGGATCATTTTATTATCAAGCTTAGCGAAGATTTCCTGCCAGATAAAATAAGCTTGTCAGCAGAAAATCCAGTAATGAAGAAGAGTACAGGGTGAGAGAAAAAAAAAAAAAAAAGGTAAGAGATACAAAATGAAGAGAGATGTCCCACTTTTCCAACTTCAATTTTTTTTTTATTTAGACATACACAGATCTGCAGTTGGGCTTTCTAATATTGTAGTTAAGTAAATTAACTCTTATGCTATAGTAGCTTTCTCTCCTTTCACTTGAAATCCAAAACGTCCCAAAGAGTATGGAGGCAGTTTTGCTAAATTCTGTTAACAGTTTAATTGTTTCATCTTTTAAATATATATTTATTAAATACCTAGAAAATGCAGAAGTACAATGGATTGTATGTTAGATTAATGGGAAACTATATAAGAAAAGTGAAAGTCTCACTGAATGAAATGCACCTACTAAAGATTTATAACAATCATTGTTGCAAAGTGCACACCACTAGTAGAACTTACAAAAATAGAAATGGGATTCCCAAAGGATTTGACAAACACACCTGTGCAATGAGAACTTTTGGGATCAAAATGTGTTGAATAGAGACTATTCTATTTATATTTTGACTGTGTCAGTAAAACTAATGTTTTATTGTTTATAATGTTCTGCCCTGAAATAAATGAAAATATCTAGAATTTAATTCATATAACAGAAAGCTATTAATTTCTTAGATGTACCCTTACTAACAAAGTCCTTTTTCATCTCCTTTACCTACTTGGTATGTCTCTTATTCAGCATATGCCTCTTACTAAACTTAACATAAATATCCCTCTTTTATGATGTTTTATGTCAATATATCTCTATCCACCCATATTTCAAATTACTGTGTGTTCCCTTCGATGTGTTTCTGAATCATCTAGCATTATGAGTCAAAGGGTAGCCTTATGAGAATACACTCAAGCTTCATATTGTACTACTTACCTTCCACATTAATGAAAGAAAAAGAACGAGTTAGGTTGTCCCTTATGTTTCAAACCAAAAGTTCAAGCACATTATCTCCTTTGTACTTCTGAGTTATGTTTCTTTAGGCACTATGGTGAACTGAAAACTGATGGTCAACTTAAACACCAGCTGAACTGAATCAGTGTGGTGCTGTGTGTAGATGGCCAACCTGAGGATTGTTGCTGATATGAAATAACTGGAGAGTCAGCACTATGGGTGCCCAGAAGAGGTTTTTTTTGGAGCTGTTGGTTCTGCTGGAGATTTACATGCTTCCTTCCCTGATATGAACTTGGCCTTAATCATCAGAGAACTTGGGAGCTTGTGGCTGAGAATGGCTGTGATTCACAATGGAGGAGCTCTGGTTCTTATTCTGAGGGTTGCTTCCTGGCTTCAGTACAAAACTGTCAGCCTGCTATGTAAGCCTTCACTATACAAGCAGAAGGACCTTCACTCTGCTTACATAGACTTTATAGCTTCCACTGCTGATATTTGGGACTTCTCAGTGAAGATCCCTGAAACAGACTTGTACGAGTCATTGTCATGAGCTCTGTGCCTCCAGCTGGACTCATGGGACGCATTGTCATGGGCTTCAGCTGGACTTGTGGGAGGCATTGTGATGGGCTCCAGGTCTTCAGATGGACTCATGCAGGATATTACCATGGAACCCAGGCCCTTGGCAGGATTCTCTAGGTTTTTAGTGTGTGGACATATTTCCTCTCATCCTTGTATTTGACTCCTTGGATGACCATTATAAATAATACTACAAATTATGTCTCATGTATTGTCTTATTCTCCTTGCGAACACCTGATTACAACAAAATTGGAACCAGGAGTTTAGGGTTCATTGCTGTAACATTGCCTGGCCATGTGTCTTAAGAGCCTTGTAATTAATTTGGAAAGATTTTGTGAGCCCTTCATGCTGTTAACTATCTTGGAGACTGAGGTAGCAGCTTGGAAAATCACAGTACTGATTGAAATGCTGCTGGGTATAATGAAGCTCAGCTGGCTTCTACTGAGGACTACATTGATTCCTGGATTCAAGGTTGTCTATTCTATTTTGGCTGAAAATTGGCTTGCATTTTGCTTGTGTTTAGAGATATTACCTGGGTGGCAGAAAAGTTTTAGTTCAGTCTACTGTAGGGATGGTAGCATGGTTACTATTGAGAGCTCTCAGCCTGATCTATGTTGGAAATTTAGAGTGAAGAGGCAGTAGACTAATTTGAAGCATTTGGTCAGATGGAAGCCTCCAGTACAACTGTGGGTTGCAAAGATAAAACAGAGGAGAACACAGTTGTTTAGAAGAAAAGGACAATGGAAAGTGAATTTAAGCATTTTGTTTGAAGATAAGAATGTATTTGAGTTGCTGGAGGTCCTTGTGTTTTAGTCTTATCATGCCATGTTAAAAGTTTAATGGGAAGGAAGCACTGTGATTTTAATAATTTTTTTAATAGAATTTTAGTGCCATTTTTAGATATTTTTGTAATCAGATTAATCAAAGTACTGTGTTTTAATCCTGAATTTTGATCATCCTTTTGGATACAGGAATGAGAGCAATACGAATAGTATATATGTAACTGTTATAGTAATGTAAATATGAATAGATCAAGACACGTAACCTTTTTCACAAGACTATGGTTTAAGGAAATGGTTATGAAGCTGGTCAGGGGTGGATTGTGGTGGATTGAAAATTTATGGTCAATTTAAACACCAGCTGAACTGAATCAGCATGGTGCTGAGTGTAGATGGCCCACTTGACTTGAGGGTTGTCACCAGCATAAAAAGGAGACCTGAAGAGGAAGTGTTGTTCTTTGACGCTGTTGGCTCTTCTGGAGGAGTTTTTCAAGCTTCTTTCATGATATGAACTTGGCTGTTCTCATCATCAGAGGAGCTCTGGACTTCATTGTTGCTGAGAATGGCTGTGATTCACTTTGGGGGAGCTGTGGTCCTTATTTTGAGCATCACTTCTTGGCTCTGGAGGAGATGATATTTGCTGTCCAATATCTAGTAGAAGCTTATCATGCTGGTTTTCTGATATGAACTCATCTATTATAACCAGAAGAGCTAGAGACCTCATTGTTGCTGGGGATAGCTGTGGTAATTTTCAGAGCAGATCTGTTTCTAACTTTGAGCATTGTTTCCTGGCTTCAATGCAGAATCCTCAGTCTGCTGACACAGATCCTTCATCCCACTAGCACAGACTTTTTAGATTCAACTGCTGACCTTTGGGCCTTCTTAGGGCACATCTTGGAAACAGACCTGCAAGAATCATTGTCATGGGCTCTGCGCCTCCAGCTGCACTTGTGGGAAGCATTGACATGGGCTCTAGGTCTTCAGCGGAACTCATACAGGATATTACCATGGGATTCAGGCCCTTGGCTCCATTCTCTAGATCTTTAATATGTGAGTTGATTTCCTGTACTTCTTGTATTCGAGTTCTTGGGTGACCATTATAAATAATACTATAAATTATGTGTCCTGTATTGTCTTGTTCTCCTTACAAACCCCTGACTACAACAGGCACCAATGAAGACTTCTCAGAATTAAATGTGTGGCCCTCAGGTAAGGTTAAATAAAATTATTATATCACCCTGAAAAAATGAGCAGGAATGAATTTCTAATCAAAAGCATAAGAATTCAAAAGAAAAAAGGGAAAACAAACCAAATATTTGAAATAAAATGACTCAGAAATTTCCAAAACTGATAGTGGTTACCAGACCACAGATCCAGGAAGATCAGAGATCACAAAGCAAAATGAATACATAAATACAGTGCAACAAATTTAAAAAAATGAAAAATTCATATCTCACACTCAAAATCTAGACTCCAAGCCCACTGACTCATGTCTCAAGAGACCCTGAGGGAGGTTGAGGCAGGCCACAAATTTGAATCTTATCTGTGAACTCAGTGAGAGTCTTCCTCAAAATTTAAGAAGTAAAAATGAAAAAAACTCGTGGTATGTAGCTCAGTGATAGAATATTCCCGGGTTAGGTCTCCAGAACAGCAAAAATAAAAATGTAGAAAAACAAACAAAATAGAGCATTCTGAATGAAGCTAGCTCGTGGTGAAAGATACCTACATTCTGAGAACAGGAAAAATAATAATGACGGTGAGTTTGTATTCATATTACAGGCAACAGAGGATGCGTTTAATGAAATATTTACACTATTGACTGAAAATAAAACATTAATGTAGAATTTATATTTAGTGACATTTATCCATCAAAAAAAGTTAGAGAAAAATAAGACCAAATCAAGCCAAACAGGCAAAACGCAAAAAGACTATAGTTGACAGAATAATAGTACTAGTCAACTTCATTTAACTGATATTTGCAGAACAATTTCTGCCACTAACCAGAAGCCAAAACAGGAAGCTCACATGGACCACCCACTGAAGCAGAGTAAAATCTATGCCACATATTAAACTTTATCAAATTTAAAAGCATGGAATTGTACAAAATAATATAAATATATAAGACAAAGTATTAAGTTCCCATTTCCAAAGAGAAACAATAAAGCCTAATTCTCAAAATAATTCTAATAATTACTTTGGATATTTAGATTTTCTTCTGGATACATATACATACTAGCACTTTTTTAATTATTTAAGAATTTTTACAGTTTTATTGGAATTACAATAATCTATATATAACTTTTGGAAATCTGAAAACTTTGACAATATGCTTTCTGCCTATCCAGGAATGGGAAATATATTTTCAATTTTCAAACATCTTCTTCAATTTTATTTTGCATCCTATACTTTTATTTTATAGATTAATTGATTGAAATAGTAAACTAAATAAATAAAGTTAGTCAATGAGTAAATTAATTCACAGGTACTTATGTTATTTTAAAGATGCCATAAACAGGATTGCTTTTCTGATTTTGGGTTCATTATTGGTGTAAAGGAACATTATTTATTTTTGTAATTGATTTCACATCCTGCTACTTAGCTGAATTTATTGATCTAGAGCTACATTTCTCACTTCACTATGTCATAATATCAAATCAAAATGAATCAGAGATGTAGATATTCAAATAGAAACACTGAATCTGGTGGGCTATAAAATAGGAAAACCTTTTGAAGATATAGGCATAGGTAAGGAATTTCTAAACAGAGCCATAATTGACCAAGAAGTGACACCTGTATCAAATCAGAAAGCTTCTGTACAGCAAAGGAAACAATCAACAGAGTGTAAAGATAATCTTTAGAGTAAGAAAAGGTTTTGCCAGCTATTGCTTGGGCAGTATCCTAATATCTATAATACATGAATGACTAAAAAAATTATCCTAAATATAAAAGAACTAATCACAAAATGAGAATTTCAAATTTACAGACATTTCTCAAAAGAAAAAGTACATATAATCAATTGGCACATGAAAATATGTCTTCCTCAATTTCAGGTCTTGAAGACCTAAAAAGCCTTCGTCATCCTGTAATGATTTGATTTGTTCTATAATATGAAGTATGTATTTAATGTGCATAAAGATGGGGACAACTATTTGGAAGAAACTAGAGACAATTAGATAAACAGTGAAGATCTCCAGTGGACTTGCTTTGAAATCTGTATTTATTTTATTTTTTTGAACTGTTTTTTTTCTGTTTTGATATGTTTAATCTTACCCTCTTTAAGATAAAAAACAAGTGTGTAGGGCTGATAACCATATTACCAAGTTTTTGCTAGGTCATTGAGCAGAACTGTTGGTAGCTCACTATTTGAATGTCACTTTATATACTTTAATTTTGTAACCTGAACAACTACTTCTAGGATGACAATATGTAACTTATCAACTGGTGATTTCTTACCATTTATTTTTCTGTAATTCTGTATTATTTCTACCTTTTTTTATCTCCATGTATTGTTTTTGTTTGTTTCTCGTTAAATTTAAAAAAATAAATTTTGGCTATTAGAGAAATAAAAATAAAATTTAAAAAACAGTGAAAGTCAGGCTGGGGATTTAGCTCAGCAGCATAAGTGCCTGCCTTGCAAGAAGGCAGTCATGAGTTCGATCCCTGGTACAAAAAAAAAAAAAAAAAAAGTCTGTCTTACTCTACCAAAAATGGCTGTCTTCAGTGACTGAAAAAGTAAATGTTGGAAAGATTGTGAAAAGAAATAAAGATGACTATATGGTTGTTGGAAGTGTACTAGTATATCTTGTATGAACAATAAGAATATAGATTCCTCAAAAACTAGAAATAGCAATTCCATTTGATCCTGGTATAATTCTTTTGGGCATCTTTCTTAAAGAATTAGACATCATGTTTCTGTGATACATGCATACCCATGATTCTGGCAGTAAAATTCTTAAGTTTAGTATTCAAACTAGTACATAGGCATATCAAGAGAAAATATGATATATATACAATACAATAGGTGGATAAATAAGGCTGTCAGTTACAAGGAATGATAAAATTGAGTTATTGATTAGAAAATAGAGAAGCCTTGATATAATAATGATAAAGGAAATAAGTAAAAAGCGTTTTAAATATCACATGATTCCTCTAATATGAGAAGTCATTTCAAAATATCATTGAAAACAACACTGAAAATAGCAACTAGTTGAGTAAGACAAAAATAGAAAGGATACGTGTGTAGAGTGAAAAAATGTGAAATGAAATCTTTTGTGCAAATGACAGGATTGTCAAAGTGATAGAGGAGACAACTGAAAAAACTTCCAATGAAAAAATATGAGGCACAAAAGAAATAAGGAAGTACTACACTAAATTTCAAAGCATAAAATAAAATTTCATGTGACCAAATTTTCATAAAATTTGTTGAATAAATGAGAAGGAATAACAAATAGTCTTAGTAAAATGCCAAATAATAAAATGACTATGCATAATTGCAATTCACTAGGTAAAGTATACATACATGGTAATATTCTATACACAATACTGTGTAAAAATAGAGAAAAGAAGAACGACTTTATAATGAAACAGTAAGGCAAATAATCCCTTAAATCAATAGATCATAGTTACTATACATCGGGATACCTTGTAATGCCTGGATTTCCCTGTATATGAGGTGTCATGGTTTATGTCTGTGGCCCCCAGGTGTCATGAGTTTGCATTGTGCATTTGTGATTGTTCATTGTCTAGTGCTTGGATTGATGGTGTTAGTGCTACACCCACTTATGAGTGGAGCCAGGATGTGATGTAATGGCAGGAAGAAGGTGTGTCTTGCTCTCTTTTCTGGTTCCTGCTTGCTGTTTGCAGCCGCCATGAACTGTGGCCCAGCCATGCCCACCTGCCTTGGAGCCAGCTGAGTATGGACTGAAACCTCCAAAAACTGTAAGAAATAAACCTTTTCTATCCCAACTTTGGGCATCAGGTATTTTGTCTCAGCGACGAGTAAAATGTAACTAAGACATGAGGTGATACAAGTAATATTTTCTTACTTATACATTCTTCTTCACCGTACTTAGTCTAATCTGAGAAAATTATGAGACAAAAATGTCAGTTGAAGCACTTTATAAAATACCTGCCTAATAATCCTGGAAAATGTCTACATTTCCAAAAACACAGGAAATTTAAGAAACCCTCAAAACCAACAAGATGTTCCTGAATGGTTTTACAAATAAAAACCAAACATTCTGAAAAAACAGGAAATTGAATAGAATGTGGTCTTCCTTACTATGACCAATGAAAGATAAGATTTTGAAAATAAGAGAAAACAAATGTAGGATACAATTTCCAATATATCTTTTAGGGTTGTTTTGTAAATCTAAAATAATTAAAAAATATGAATCTAAGTGTCTATATATTTATAAGCTATTAATTTATTGAACAACCTCTCAAAAAAGAATGCTATAAAAGAAGATGATGAATGTTTAATGTAAGAAATGTAAATGGAGACTTCAAGTAGAATGTTCAGGAGCATTTTGATGTAAAACTATATCTTATAAACTGAAAAAAAATTGAGAAGCATGGAGAGGAATGCCTGAATAATTATGTGGCAAAGGATATATTTAAAAATGCAAAGTAACATTATTTCATGAAAGATTTTATAATCCCCATTTTAAGGGACTTAGACTTTACCTGCAAGGTAATGAAAAATCTTCAGTGAGTTGGAAATACATAAGCAACCTGATCAGAATTTTATATTGCATGGAAAATTTTCACATAGAAGACCTGAAACAGGTAAATCATGGTGTAAGACCATTCACGATAAGTATAATCAATTTTAAAGTGTAAAATAACAGTAGGAATGCAAAAGAATGGATATAGGAGAAAAATACATATGATAGTTTTAAAATACTGAAGATGAAAAGTGAAAAAGGCTTGGAGAAATCAAAGGTGATACTTTCCTGTCTTAAGCAATTAGACTCAAATGTGTGCTTTGGGATCGCAAGCTTTGTCACTTATGATGAGTGTGTCTAATTCATATTTCTCTTTATCATCATTCTACCATAAGCTTTATGCGTGTAGTATGTTTGATGATGGTAAAAAAGCAGTGGACTGTGCATTTCTTGATTTCCAGAATGCATCACTTTTCTGTTTCATGACATGAATGCCAAGATTTGAAAGTTTACTGACTCATACACAAGATGCAATGCATCTTGAGTAAAAGATAAGCATTTAAATATATATTTACATTTATATTTGTAATGAATTTTGTAAAGCAAATATGGAAATTTCCATTTATAAACAATGTAAACAAGTGAATGGATAAATTGTTAAGAAGTGAAATTATTAATTGTGATCATTTGACATGTCTGATTTACTTAACTATATCATTTTATAAAACATCACATTACTTTTCAGTAATAAAATCATTCAGTGTTGCAATAAAAACAGGAAATTGAAAGAGAATGATTTGTAAAATCTTCAAAGTTTTGAATTAGATACAGTGTTGAGGAAGTTTGAACAAAAACTAGTGAATGACGTCTTCTTTTTTGCATGTGTGTGTAAGTGGTACTTCCTGAAGTCTTCTTCAAATAGCTCAAATCATTTCTCTGAGTGGTTCTTGGCAGAAAGAATGAAAGAACTGCATGATGATACTGTTTACGAGCTGCTGCATAAGTCAGGGAGCACAAATGTTCCCATTATCTGGTCATGGGTCTCTGGCTGTGAGACACTTTGCTAGAGGTAAAACATCAGATGCATCAACATAGGGAGGACTTGCTAAAAGTCAATGCCTAACTGCAATATCTGACAGCGGGATGTGTGTGGTGACACAGACAGATTAGAGTCCTTTTTGCAACATTCATCACTTCAGATATGACTTTGCCATGCTCTAAAAAAAAGATAACAAAAGGAGAAATGACAAAGGTTGAGATTAAAAGTCCAAATAACATTAGGAAGAATGTTCAGATACTCAAAGGGTGGAAAACATCAGCTCAGATCTCAGGGCCAATGGAATAAAGTACATGAGACCCATGAGACAAATTTAACATATTTGGCTTAGACCATGCAATTAGTCATTTAAATAATGCAAATTAACTTGTTTTTTTTTTAAAATGTATTCATTTATATCACTAAAATGAGAATATCAAGATGGGATTTACCTCATCTATGTTTCAAATTAGTTTCATTACGATAAGGATAAGAAATACTGACCTTAAAGTAGCAGTATTATCTAAATGTTGATTAGGTACATAGTCATCTAGATTTTGTGACTTTTAGGATTTATCTTCATTAAAAAGTATCTCAACTTCCCAAAATAGGTATACATGACATTCCCTTTCAACAGATGAATTGTGAATACCTAACATGCTGTACGTGTTAAAGCCAGAATAGATTTCAACCAGTATCATCTGAGATTCGTAATTAAAATTTGGTGACCATATTCACTGATGTCTTCCTATATGTCAAAGAATAAATATTATGTTTTTTAATTGAAACTTTTCTTACTCTCCAAATTTTTGTGCGTTTGCATCATAATCTTCTTAATATGCATTATGCTCTATTACAGGGATATAGTCACAATGAGGTCTCAAGAAATTCCTAGTAGGGTAGATTATTCGTCAAACTAGTTTTTTATTAGTATCACTGCCTCTCAAAAGTTATGCCTTTGGATGACTTTACAGTTAATAAAAGTTGCATGTTACCTGCTGGACACTTGATAAAGCATGTTTATATGCTTCTGTCACTTTGCATATGGACTTTTACAAAAACTGTGAAGTACTACATTGTTAAAGTATCTTATTTCTTTTTATTTTGACATATCCGTTGTATATTTGGACACTCAGCATTGATTATATGAATGGACAGATGTGTAACAGACTTGGAGTAAACACAAGTGATTTATTCCAGAGCTACTGATATGTTTATTTGTTTAAATTGCGAATTGTATTTAGAAACCACCACATGGACAGAAGTGTGCTTTCTGTATCCAGACCTTCTCAGTTCACTAGGTTGAGTCTTATGTTGATGTACAAAAGGTGTGCATTCACAATTGTTTGTATATAGGTGAGTTTTGCAAAACTAAGATTCCTTTTTAAACAAAAGTAAATGGTATATATAATGCATATGTATTATATGTATATTTATGTACATAGGACATGTAAATGTGATTGTATCTATTTACAGACATACCAAGAATACACATATGTATATTGTTTGAAGTGTTTTTTTCGCCCAAAGGTCATGTATTTCTTACAGATTTTTTCCTTAACACTGGACTGTCTGAATGAAAATAAAATGGTCAATGTTTTTATTTATTTATATATTTATTTATTTAAATTTGTATTGCTATAGTTACAATGAAACCAAATGCTTTAATGCTGAAGATTTGCTAACCTTTTGGCCTTGCAATGATAGTGTACTTACACCTAATACATGCAAATTCAATATAAAGTTTTAATATACACACACTTATTTAGTATTCAATGAAATTCTACATTTATTAATGATAGAAATCTTGTTACTGACTGCTTTGTATCAAAAGCACAGTGAGAAGGTAGTTCATTTCAGAAAAGGCATTACAAATATATCAAGTATATGCAGATTGTAAGAAGGTGCTATGCCATTTTGCAGAAATATAGAAGTAGAAATTCTAGTTCATATAATTTACAAAAATCGGCCTTTGGGCAATCATTTCACCTGAATACTTGTGATTTTTCATGAAAATATTTTAGAGGGATGATATATACAGGGTTACAATTTGCTTAATCTAAAGCATATATGTACTGATGACCATTATTTCAGGAAATAACCCAAGCAATTTGCAAACTGAGTAGTATCCTGAGGCTTCTCATTCCCTCCACTTTTCAAGTATTATCTGGATTTCTGTTCTATGAAAATGTCAATGCAATGTGATTTTCCTTTGTTCTGTAATTTTTTTTTTACTTCTTGATTTACTCTGATTGTACTTATTTTTCATATACTTGGCATACATTTATATTCCCTTATGTGACTTGTCTAGTCATATAATATACCTACTTTTCTTAATTTCCTGTCATTTTTCTTGGTTTACAGCAAAACCTTGCAAAATGCAAGTTATTAATCATTTGTGGCTTTAAATTTTTCAAGTAACTTGTCCCAACTTGTCACTTGTCTATTACATTTGTCTGTGTTTTCATTTTTTGAACATAAATTCTTAATTTCAATGGAGACTAATCCATCATTAATTTAGTTTATATAGCTTACATTTTCAAGGGACTGATATAAGAAATTCTAGCTCAGTGAATAATGTTATTCTACTACTTCATCTATTACTTTGCAGTTCAATATTTTATATTTAAATGTACAAAACTCTAAAGTTTTAGTTTTGCATTTTGAGAACTATTTATGTTCTTATTTTTCATGTAATCAGCGATATTTCTATGTACTCACAAGTGATTCAGGTAGTTCCTATATAAATTCAGATTCTCTCCAAGGATCAGAATCAGTAGAAAATGTATGTGTACTTATGCAAGGGGATTTATTAGTCAGGCTTACAGATTTGAAAGCAAAGTTTCCACCAGGGCTATCTGCAGGATTAAGGCAGAAAAACCCATAATGACCCTCTAGGCTCTGCAGAGCTAGAAGACACATTTATAATAGAAGTTCAAAGCCTTGAAGGCTCACTATATATTTGAAGGAATCTTTCCTTCTTTCCTTTTTTTTCCCTTTTTTTTGTTGGTTCGGGCTACAAGCCTATTGGTTGATGCCACATGCATCTGACATAGTTCTTTATGCTGGCCTATGTATTGGTTATCCAAGGCACGCAGAACTTTACTGTTGCTAGTCAGTTCTTACTCAAGTCAAATTGACATTACAACTAGTGATTGCAGTCCATGTGTGAATTTTGATTTCCATTAGTTATCATAATCTAAGTGCTTATACATGGAAAGACTCAGTATTGCTTTCTATTTAAGTTTATTTCCTTCCTAATAAAAGTAATTCTTTTTAATATCACTGTAAAAATGTACTAAATCTGATAACAAATATTCTCAATAAGTTCATGATTAATCTTATATTTCATGAGACATTTCCCTGCACAAAATTTACAGAGAAATATAGTCAAAATTTTATTAGACTTTCAAAGATTTATAATTTGAGGAAAAATTGGCAAATTTGTAATATAAAATATTTCTTTTCATCAACCTGTTACAATTTTTGCATTCACCAATATTTGTTCAATGATTCCAATTATATTGATCATATAAACTTTCAGTATTATTAATCATAGTCTTCATAGAATTTTATTAGATAGTATGTCTAATATTCTTAAGTATCTGAGTAATACATTACTTATGATCATTAGAGAAAAGAATATTATTTGTTTAGAATATGAGGGTGTATGAAATTTATTCCTCAAACAGTTGTGTGACTTTGGAAAAGACATTGTAATGCCTGTGCATTAATGTTTCTCTGTATTTAATAGATGAAAGAGACACTTGAGAATTTACTGTTAGATTCTGATTAAAATATATGCATGCCCAACATGTAGAAAACTATCACCAATGGCTAATAATAAATAGTCATGCTAATTATGTTATTATTCTCTATGAAAACTACCATTTAATAGCAGGCTAAATTTTTCAAGTACATTAACATTGGCATGGGTAATACCCTACTTGTAACAATTTTTTATTACTGTGACATTACTGTTATTGCTGATTATTTTAAATGAGTACTCACTAGTTATATGATACACTGTACATATAAGACTGTTTAATGCAGTATTTATAAAGAGATTTATTGAAGATTTGTGCTAAATGTGTTACAGCAATAATTGATCAAAATTAGCAGACATGCCCGATGTGGTGGAAAGTGCCTGTAATGCCAGCACTCAGAACTCAGGAGGATCACTGTGAGTTTGAGACCAGCATGTGATACAAAGTTAGTCCAAGGCCAGCTTTATTTAAACACAGTAAACTCTGTCTCAAAAACAATAATAAATAAATAAATAAATAAATAAATAAAGCAAGCCTCTCATGAATTAAGTATAGATATTGCCACTATTTTTAGGGGATTAAATTGCCCCAGCAATTTTTATTCAGATGCAATTTCACGGTTTGTTCTGAGGTTTAAAACCAGTTCTCCCTGAATCCAGAACTTCTATGCTTCAATACTGTGCCAAACTATTAGACAAGACAAAGCAAGGGCATTTTCCTTCTGCTATGGTTACTGTAGAAGGAAAATCATTTGTGCAAAATTTTCAACAATTAGGGTGAAAGAAGGGATGTGTGTTGTTTAATCTCAGGCATCAGAAAATTATCAGAGATTTTCACGTGGATTGTGAGTTCTACTAAATTAAAGGTTTTCATTCCTTCTTTCTTCTGTTTAAGAGTTTTAGCTTGTTATTACACTTCTATTCAGAGACTAATGGGAAAAAACAGACTGGAATGGAATGTGTTTATGGAAACGCATTCTACGTTGCTGTCAGCTCAGTAGCTTATGTTGAAGAACTTACTATGTGAGTGAGAATTCATCGCTAACACCTTGGGACTCATTGCCCAACCATGGGTTTTTGTCAGGCAAACATATAAAACCTCTGGGAGAATGCATGAATTTTAGCAAGAACTTTTTAGAGTCATAGTTTGAAACTTTCATGGGCCTAAAAGTGTCTCATTGCCTTCTTCTGTAAAACACTGATGACAGACATAGTTCTTTCAAACTCAGTGCAACATTCATTCATGATTTGTGATATATTCTGTCATAAACTTCCTGACATATTTTTATTAGACTTACTACAAATAGCTCACTAAAGATTACACTCAGATGCAAAAGGGTAAGCATATTTTAGTCCAGAAACCCATTTATTCTTTTTGATTTCAGTTCTGGTGTTTAGTATATTATTTTCTACTGCCTTCTTAGAATAGTTTTGCCATAGTTATGTTATGCCACATGACTTGCATACCTTGAAGGCAAAATCCAATAAGACATCAATAGAGAAATAGAAAAAAAAAATCAGTCTTGTGTGTAAGTTACTTGAGTTGTAGATTTGACTCAGCTACTAAGAGGTGCAGTATAGCGTGAGTGTCATTATTTCCTTGTATAACTTAGTTACTTCTTGTAAGTTCCCTCTCACAAGTGTAATTCAGACACTAGTCGAAGTTGAACTTGTTTTAAAATTGTAAATAAATAGTGTTCTTTGGTTCTATCCAAATATCCCTAACATTCAAAGATTCCTGTCTGTTCCCAGATTTATTTTGATTAGAAAAGACTTCCTAACAAAACAATTTATACTGTTGGGTTTTGTCTTTACTTTCTTCATGTATATTTGTTTTGGACAGTATCACAAAGTAAAATTTACACTCTTTCCTGAATTCTCACAAGAAAACAGCACAAGAAGACACAACAAAGAAAACAATTGCAAAAAGAATAAGATTTTGCTTTGTCCAATTGTTTGTGTAAGCTGAGAAGAATATATAGACTCACATTCTTAAAATCAACAGCATCAAAATCAATATGATAAATATTAGGTACTCTTTTTGTTAGACATTTATAGGAACACAGTACATCAACTATTAAGTAATTGGTTAATTGTACTTTGTCCTCTCCCCACTTTAATGAGTTCTGCTCATTGTCATGTGCCACACCTAAAGATCTACCACCTTCTAACTCAAGCTCTCTGTGCAACTTTGGGGTCAGTGGACCAAAGTATATGATGTTGGTTCTAAAACTTAATCGTTCTTTGACTTGTTATGCGGATTAGTGGCTATTATTTATTCTTTATTTTTCTTAGTGTTTTCATTTATAACCTGAGATGATGACTTAACACTTGCATAATTCATAAATGAGTGAGAATGAACAGAAAACCTATACCAGCCATTTGGAGAAGAAAGCATTAAATTTGCTATTAAGATGATATATTTTGATAACAGATAAGATATACTTCATATCTTCAAACAATATTAAGCATCCTGTATTGTTTCTTGTTCTGTATGAAATGACAACTTTCCAGTCAAGTGGCTTTAAAGCTCCTTAAAATTACTCTGATTTTAATCAGAATTATATGAAATCCATGTCAATTTATGGAGAATCAAATTTTTTACTAATAATTAGCCAAAGAATTTAGGAAGAAATACCTTATTTTCTCAATTTAGTAAAATATTTTTAATGGTTTTAAACAAATTATATATGTCTTTTATATATGTTATCCATATTTCTTGTTATTGTATCTATGTTTACTTTTGGAGGATTTATTTTTATATGATTTCCAAGGCAGTTTTTTAAAAAATGTGTAATTAAATGATGGCTTTACCTTTAGGTATGTATTTCTAAAATTCTCTGATTTTATATTATTAATATACGTATATTCCAGTTTTCAGTCATATTTGTCAAGAATACTTTCCATTACAAACAACAAAATTTGTCTCTTGTCTCCACATCAGTAATTGATTTCTTTGTATTTCCTCATAATAATTTAGAAAGATCAAATAATGTAAATTAAAGTACACAGGAGCCATAATTCATTTTGCCTGATTATAAGTTTTCTGTTGCGAATACATTGAATACCATAAAAAATAATTTTATCACTTGATATACTTTAGAGAGCATACATTTTTAAAACTTACTTTGTTTAGAAGATGGTACAAAAGTCACAAATTAATGTACACTCTCAAATAAAGCTACCCTTTTGGCCTATATAAAAATTAATGTACTATATTGAGGTACTACACATGGTGTAAATTCTGAATCAATTCAATAGTTAATGGATATTTGTTCATTTTCCATTCTACTTGCTTAAGTTTGTGTTTAATACAATAATACTAATTCTACTATTCTTTGCAGGAGCAGATCTCATTCTACTTTAAAGATCCTAAAATGTACAATGAATAATATTCTACAGGATTAATGTATTGAAATATTGCATAAATAGTGAAAGCCATATGATTTTATGTAGCAAATTCCCAGAAATTAATATCCAAGTAACTATAATTCTTTCTCCCTGGAACAAAGAACAAGAAAATGTTATGTGATATCCTAACATCAACTGAGTTAGGGCCAGTTGACAGTGAAAGACAGCTCATTTTTTACAGAGAAAAATTTGGTGCCCCACTCACTTAAGTAAACTGATTAAGTCATCTACCTAGAGAGCATGACATAAAGGTGAATTCATGGTGTGGAGCATAGCACATAGTTTTTTCCTAGATACAGATAGAAGATAAAGACAGTATTTGCTGTCTTCTGGAGCATTGGCAATGATCTCAAAGGGTGCTTCCAGGAGCTAGAAAAAATATTTTCTTTCATGTTGGCTATTGAGAAAGTGAGAAGATTTAATTCCAAGGACACTTTTGTTTCAGAACTCAAAGAGCAGACTTAAGAGGAAATGAATTGACTCAGAGATACATGGAGTTCACTGAGACCACTCAGTGCAATGAGGCTCTAGGGTGTCTATGCAGGAAATCATATATGAACTAAACAGGAACTAAAGGAGTTAAAATTTGTAATGTTTTTATTCCACTCAAATTAAAGTTACTGGATTGACCCTGGAGATTATGTAGTTCAGTGGTGGAGCACCTGTCTAGCATGCAGAAGGCCTTGGAGTCAATACTCGGCACCACAGATAATTTAAAAATTAAAATATAACATTAAATATAAAAATTTTGAAATCTTATCGGCATAAAACTGTTTTTCTTATCAAATAAAACCAAATTTTTGAAAAAAAAATATGCTTGTGAGCTTTAACACATGCAAATATTCATGTAGCAAAACCACAATCAGGAGGTTTTTTGGTCCCTGAAATATGTGTTCATGTAATTCCTAATACCTCATCTACTGGCAGTCTGGAATGTGTTTTTCTGTTTTTTCTCCCTATTTACCTTTCCTAGGTGCTGTTTCAAACATTATGATTCTCTAAAGCATTGAATACCAAAGGGTTACAGCAGTTGATTTCCAAGTGTTGTTACAAAACTGACATCAATACTATAACTAGAAAATCACTGGAAATTCTGCTTCTAGTTTCCTGCCCCAGACTTACTTTATTGAAACACTGAGGTTAGAGGTCAGCAACTTATGTTTTAACAGAATTCCTAGGAGATGACAGTGAAAAGAGTTCATCAAGCTGCTTCAATTTCCTTTGGAGTTAATATGAACTTTCTATGAGGAATCCTAGACAAACATGGACTTTATTCATTCCTGGATAGAATTTGGTGCCTATGCTCGAGGTTTTTGTCATGGTAGCCAGAGAAGATTATTTGATTCAAAACTACTGATGCCTTATTAATTTACCCAAATAAATTAAACGTGATGGAGAATGAATATCTAGTCTGCCTTAGATGTCTAATTTTATAAAGTTCTTTTTATTAATATTATGTCATGACCCATTGCAATACATCAGAGGAGGATGCACTATGGTTGCATAGAAATCTCTGAGCAGTAGAATGGGGTTCTATTTGAGAACTAAATCATTCACTTACTGCTTCTTTTCCTAATTCATTCATTCAACCAATGTCTTATGTGAGATACTCCATTAAATGCTGGATATACCTTGAAACACAAAATGGGCATATTGCCTTTTCACAAAGAAAGTATACACACTGTTTGACTATCCACCTGTCTAACTAGAATTACTCTTCTAATTTTGATGAAATAATTCACACCTCATTCTGGGTGAGAAATCTGGAGGATCCTTGCTGGGAGTTCATTTGTGAGTGAGTCCTGCTAAGACTTCTTCTGAAGTACTTGGAAAACATCATTTTTTGACTCCAGGGCTCTGGTGCATGAAATGGGCAGAGGCTAATTTCTATAGGTATTTGAATGAGCAGAGCTAATAGCAAGTGATAATGATAATGACACCCATGTTAATTAATGGTATTTCCATGGAGAATAATGTCCCTGTTTACTTTCAGGACCAGGACCTCAGAATTACTGAGGGCTGTCTTATTGTGCTTAATTAAAGGCAGGATCAGAAATGGAGGTCCTGGTAAGCACTGTGCATCTGCTATCAAAATAATTCATGTCTTTACTTTCCCTGCCCCTCTGATGTGTCCTGACATGTGCCAATTTTACTCAATACATGCAAATATTATATATCATAAGCATAAGGGAAAATAATATCAGTAAGAATGAAAATAGGGAAAGGGGATTTAGAGGAGGAGGGTGAGTAGCAATAGAAAAGGGATTCAAGAAGGATCAGCTTTTTATGTATATACACCTGCTCCCTACGATGAATGTAAACAAACCATACTGCAAGCATGTACTAATAAAATAAAAATAAGAATAAAATCTCAATTTGTAGATTTTTTTTTAATCCCAAGAGGGTAGTGAAGTTTAGCTTGAAAATTCTGGAGACTTTTTCTCCAACATAAGGTTTGTGATGAGGTTAGACACCATGTTAACAGTTTGGAAAAGCAGAGGCATGAGCATTTTTCAGATCAAGTATTAAATGGGAGAACACTTATGCAATTGATGCATCTTCAAACAAGTGACTGTTCTTTACTACTATGGATCCTGGATGGACAATCATAATGTATCCTGACAATTAGTGAATTTTGGTGTCAGAATCCATTCTTAGTCTTAAGTCATACTTAGGTCTAGGGTGTGGATTAAGCTAAGAAGATTCAGATAGACAACATATCTGTAAAAGTGCTGTGAAAGTAGACCTTTACAATAATATAATTGTGTTCAAGCAGAGTAAATAGCACATGTGTAGAACAAGCTGTAGTTGCAGATTAGGCATGGGCCAGTGAGATAGCAGTTATGTTATCTGTGAAGACTGAGAGGCTCCAGAGTCTCAGGAATACATATTAGTCATCCATGGGTATGGCTATTCAGTAGATGAAAAAGTACATCCTAGGTTTCTGATACTGTTCGGTTTAAGTAACCACTGTAGCTTTGAACTCAGAGAAGGGGATACAATACATTAATCTAGTGAATTATTTTGATATCATTGGTTAAGAATAGCTCTTGTTAAAGAAAATGCTCTCTTCCATTTTTCATATCATTTTCAGCTTTATGATGCTGTATATACACTTCTGAGCTCCAAAAGAGAAATTCACATTGTGTAACTCATAAAGTGACTCCAACAATGAACTTAAAATTACTCCAGATATTTGTCTGTGACAAAAGGTTCCAGACAGAATGATGTTTAAGTCTTTTAGGTGCATGTGCTTTCTGTCTTCATTTAGTTGAAAATGCTTGTACTTAACGATTATTTGCATATTATATAGACATTCCCCTTGATATTTTTAATCTTTGACATCTTGTATCATTATTAAACTAATCACCATAACACCTACTTCAAAAAATGATACATTATAGCCCTTGAGTTTATCAATCATGGAACAATCTTAGTCCATCATCGCATGAATTACTACAAAACTGTTTGATATGTGTATCAAAAAGGGAAAAGTAGTTCCTTGTCTTTGAGCTTTTTAAGACAATTACATTAGAGCTGAACTGTACAGCACTCTTCTGTCAATTATAAAGACATTATTCATTGGCTGTACTCAATCCATTTGACTTACAGTTAACCCCACAACTTTTACTATTAACTTTTCTTTCTGTATCTTTAAATATTTGACACTTACATACCTAAAATATTGGAAGGATCTTTGGAATGGAATTTGAAATCAACTAGAGGAGGGTGACTGAGTGGGGGATGTGAAACTGGGTTGTAAATCAGAAAGATTTTTTCAGTCACAGAAGGTGATCTTAGAGAGTATGCTGGTAAGACAATAATTAACCTTGAATCTCATAGCAAGAAAGTTATTCTCATCTCAACTTGTTTTCATTCCCTCTGGGTACATCAAAGAGAATGAATCAGTGTGTTGTTAATGTGTCTTTAACACACCTTCAACACTTGTCATTTTAACCAAGGTAGACTAGATTTCAGGCACAAGCCTTTACTAAAGGAAGCTAAAGTCATATGTCTTGTTCTTTAATTTTAATGTCTTATATTAATCAGTGCAACTGCTTTCTATTTATTGTAATGATGTAATGTTTCCTTTTAAGCACATTGTGAAGTTAAACAATAATTTGAATCATTATTATTAACAAATAAAAGTGAAGTGGGCAAATGGAAATAACCAAAAAACGATGAAAGCATAGAATATTTAAAGTTTGAGAAACATTAATGTAGTGTAACACATACAGTTTACTGTTGAAAGGACTGAAATCTCAGCTGAACAAGTTATTAAAGAATAAATTGTGCCTCCTTTCCTAACACTTTATAATTTACGCACTAACCCCTAGGAATTAAGAATGCAATAGTATTTGGAGATGTTATTTGAAAAGATAATTAATATGAAGCAAGGTCATACGGATGGGACCTAACTCACTGACTAGGGTCCTTAGAATAAGAGAAAACTTTTTTTTTTTTTACAAAAAAAGACATAAAGCACAAATACCTGAGGAGAAGAATGATCTTGTGAAGACAACACAAGAATATTATCATCTGCAGACAAAGAGAGAAAGAGAGTATCCTCAGGGGAAACCAATCCCACCTACATTTCTATACGAAACTAATTCCAGAATTGTAGGAAAATAAAATTATTTCATGTATGACACGCCATTTATGAGATTCTATTGTGGCAGCACAAGTAGTTACGAGTAACAAAGTATTTATAAATGTAGTCAAAGCAGGAGAATTTCAGTTTTAACACTTATCGTGATAATTTTCTATTCATGCATTGAGAATTTTTTAATAAGTTTTTTTGTGTTTAGATGTTGGAGTGCCTCAGACTCTGGAGAAGCTATTGAAAATAAAGAAGTCTCTGATCGTGATTATATTTGAAAATAAATGCTAATAATGAATTAATAAAAAATACGAGCATTGATAAAAGACAGATCTATTGGACATGCAATTACATTTATCAAATTCTTGACTATGGATAGAATGTAATGTCTCAGCAATGCAAAAATTTGTTTTTAAATGGAAGTGCTTTTCCTTCAAAGGATCATTTGGCAGCCTCTGTAGATATTTTGGGCTTTCACAACTTGGCGTTAGGGGACACCAATAGCATTTAGGAACTGAGACTGTAGAAGCTACTGAACATACTATAGTGGATAGAACCCCCATTTTCCTAAACAAGGGTTTTACTGATCCAGAAGGTCAGCAGTGTTGGAGCTAGGATGCTTAATATAAGCCGGGTGTGGCAGCACATGCCTGTACTCTCAGTAACCTGGAGACCAGCCTGGAGGCGAGGACAATCACTACAACATTGGCTATGTAGTGAATTCGGTGTCAGGCTGAACTGTATAGTCTCAAAAAATAGAAAAAAGAAAGAAAGAAATAAGAAAGAAAGAAAGAAAGAAAGAAAGAAAGAAAGAAAAGCAGGGAGGAAGGAAGGAACAAAGGCAGGGAGGAAGAAAGGAAGGAAGGAAGGAAGGAAGGAAGGAAGGAAGGAAGGAAGGAAAGAAAGAAAGAAAGAAAGAAAGAAAGAAAGAAAGAAAGAAAGAAAGAAAGAAAGGTAGAGATGTAGAGAAACCCAATGGCAGAAAGTAATCAGGCTCAAGTCTGTGTGAATTCCACATGTACACTCTGTGGCATGTAAAGAAATATCAATACAGATTTGAATATGTTACAGATACAGTAGTTAGATCAAATTTTGTTAGACCCAAATCTTACCATTTCTTATGTTTAAATGAGAAAATTATATAAACATATGCTTGCAAAAGAAGTAAATATCTGTACTTGTTTCTTTGAGTGATGGAGGGTTTGTTTTGAGGTCACACATGTAAAAGACGTGTAACCTTATGCACAATAATTATTCCAAATCTGTACTTTCAGTTTTTAGGGAGCTAGACACATCTGTTTTTGCCAAGTTATATACTTGAAATAATAATAAATTATAAAACTAATGAGTGAGTAGACTAAGTAGACAAATGAAGTAATACTGATTTAAGCTTCCTAGACTATTCCTTCATATGTAATACCAATCTTTAGCATGTCCTTTATGAAAGTGATATAGGAGAAACATAGTGTCTGTCATAAGATAATGAATTACATTAAGTGAAACTGTCCTTATTATGATAAACACTTTTAGTAACATTTACTTACAATGAAATTGTGCATTGAAACACTTGGTTCTGTAAATAAAATATACATAACTGTTGCATATCTTTTTCACCTGTACTTTAGAAGTTGATATTGATAGTTTTAGAAAATGTTAGACAGTTGGTCAACTTTTATTTTCATTTATCCAGTGTTGTTTCTATCTGAACAGATGGTGGATCTGTGATCTCATCGAAGCCACAGTAATGTTCTTCAATTCTGGTTTTTTCACTTGCTCTGTGCCTTTGTGCTTCCTGTGTGTCCCTGTAGTAATCTGAAGAAATACTCTGATAGTTACCCACTTTAAGATTTATCAGCAAGTAATACTCATAAATAACATCTACAAAGAAATGCATCTAAAATAGTTTTAAATGTATGATCTAAATGGTACTATAATTCAACACAATAGTACATTTTAAATTCTTAATGCATAATTTATATGTATGCACTAACAATATGGATGATGAAAATAAAAACACATGCAGATATAAAATTTTATAAAATTCCAGCCTTTGTTTAACACTTATGTGCCTGACTGTAATGAGTATTTTCTTTGCAAAATTTCACTGTATTCTCACAACTATCAAGGTACTTATATAATTACTATGCCCATTTTACACTTTAGAAAGCTGATTTTTGAATTAAAATATGTTGCACATTTATGTGCATATATCAGTAACAAAACTTAGTGTCAAATTCAGAAAAAAATGTTTTCATGAAATACTAACATAATGGACAGAATAAAAAGATAATGAAGGAAAATACTAAAAATATACAGACATTGTTAAAACATATTTTCTGACATCCAAAGAGATGCTATATTCTGTAATATCAGACCCTTATTTTCACAGATGTGTTTTCTGAACCTATGTTTGTTATTTTTATTTATATTTCTGGGTTTTATTTATTGTATGACAATTGTAATGGGTTAAGCAGATAAGTGAGTGCAATAATATTCAATTCTAAGATTACCAAAAAATGAGTACAGGATTATGTACACTTTATTATCCAAATGCGATTTTAAATATTGAAGATGTTGTTTAAAATTTCAGTCTCCCTGGACAGCTACTTTAAGATATATCATATTGGAAATTTCCAAATTTGGGTGATAAATTACTAAAGAGACATTTTCTATATTTGACAGCAAAACACACAAAAAAGACAATGTAGTGTCTACACATAGTGAAAGTAAATACTCTCAAAAAGTTCTTGGTATTTCCTTCATCTCATACTTGTATTTTTTAGTTGCTTTATAATGCACTTATTGAAGTTGTGCTCATAAGCTTGCCAAGATTGACCTTTACAGCAGCAACATTCCAAACACGACGGTAACAAATCTAAAGATACCATAAACATTGAGCTAAAAATTAACAAAAGTTTTTTATCTTCTACTTTAGAATGGATTTTGAACATATTTTTGTTGTCCTGAAGGAGATGAATAACATTTAGAAACTTCACCAACATTTACTGGCAATATATTTTCCTTTGCATTATAAATAATGCTTTGCAAATCCACCATAACAATCAAAACATACATATTTCTTATGGTGTGCAAAAACTATATAAATGAATTATAACTGTGGATTTTCAGTAAATTGGCTAATTGTATCCAGAAGTTCAGTAACATAAGATGTAGCAATAACTTTATTGATATGTCACTTGAAATTACAAAGAGAAGAAAATATAGTCTTGAGAGTAAAGAGCTCCAGGTTCATATCCAGTAGAGTTCACTGAGTGAATTCAATATATTGTTTAATAACATAAGCTCTGAAGTTAGACTGTTTCAACAAAATACTACATTTTTCAATTCTTTCTATAACCTTGATGGAAATCCCTAAATATATCTGGAGTTAACTTCCTCATCTACAAAATGAGGATAGCTGATAATATCTTCCTCATTTTGTGAAATATAAAACTTGCTCAATTCAATATTGGGTATAAAATTTTTAGAACAGTTACAGAAATAATACGATTGTTTCGTGTCTATTAAATAATAAATAAAATAGCAATTATTATGTTCATTATATCAATGCTACTTTCTTTATACAAAACAGACAAAACTGGGCCAAAAATTCTCTAAGTTATTTCAACTGACTTGTAATATGGTGTAAAAATTTTTGGTTTTGATTTTTAAATTTATTTTGTTATAATAACTATTGAAAATGCACAATAATTTGTGTTACTCATGGCTAATTTTCAGTGCTAACAAATGCATCTGTTCACTCATTCAATGAACATTAATTAAGTGAATCCAGCTTCATGGTTTCAAAGTGTATATAATCAAATAAGAAGTTTTGAAACTGAGTCATAAGATTTTATTTTCTAAACAACATTATAGGCACTTTTAATGAGATTAATCTGTTAAAATGTAATTTTAAGGATCAATATGGAGGTGATTATAGAAGTATAAGTAGTACTGTCAAAAGGGAACTACTCTGAACTGGGTTATTACTGATAATTACTAAAAAAAAAAAGACATTAACCTGTATTTTCTTAATTGATGGGGAAATGTAAACACTTAAAATTATAGCTTTGAAATATATGAAAAAAATGGATGGAATACAATGCTTGACTGATTACAAATATGCATATATATAAGATATTTAAAAGTTTCCTTCCTCTCCTCTCCTAAGTCTTTGATATCCAGTAAAATGACAAAATTATAAGGTTTGAATTTTGACAAAATAAAAGGAATCCTAGTATAATATTCTGATTCAAGAAACATTTTTAATCATAAACAAAGAAATAATGGTTACTGAAATCAATCAATGACATAAATGTGAACTCACATGAAAATATTTTATCACAAACTATAGCTAAAGATCCAAGACTGACAAAAGAAAAACAAACAAACAAAAAACTTTCAAAGTTGTATCCTGCAGTTCTGGAACCTTATATTCTTCTTTGGCACTTAAACTACAATAGAAAATACAAATTTTTAGGGCATCCCTCTCCACAAACAACTCATTGGTGCCTTTGGGAACCTTTGTGAGGGTTTGATACTCTTCCCAAATTATTGGTATCTTCCAGTGTAATCACAGCTGTTTTTATTCTCTATTCTTCAAAATCCACTATTCCTCAAAGCAGGTAGACATGCTGCAGAGGGGTTCTGGAAGAACATGGCAAATAGATAGCAGCAGATATGGAGGCTCTTTGAGATACCCTGCTTAGAATCCAGGAATGCTGCAGTACGAGGAGTCCTAAGCAAGGGGAGATACACCCTGCTGACCCAGGAATGAACTAAGCTAAGAGAAACCAACTGGAAATCCAATCCTGGTGCTATAACAGGACCAGATAAAATCTCAGCACAGAAGCTAGAACCCATGCCACTGGAAGCCACGATCTGAATTTCCTGCTTCCAGTGCTGCGTCCAAATCTGCAGGGTAAGGAGAGAGAGGCGAGAAAGCTCTGAGAGTGGGAATCTGCAAATGGAGTTGAGAGCAGAACTAGCAGGGAGCTCTACATCGACTTGCAGTGAGTGAGGAGAACGGGACCCTTTCATAGAGTAGGAGGCTCCAGCAAAGGACATACTGGGATGGGGCAGACTTGCCGGGACACTGCAGTGACTTCAGTCACATATTCCCCTCTCAAGCGGGATTGGTGGGGAGTGCCTGGCCTGCATGACGCCACTGATTTAGACCCAGTAGGCAAGACCAACACAGGTCCCAGCACCTGGAAGTGCACCCTAGTGGTGAAGCCTTTGGGAGGTTGCCCTGGAGAGGCGGGCCCATCAGAAGCTGCCCAGATCTGTGTCTCCCTTTTACACTGCAGTGGGTGGGAACAACTAGCCGCTGCAATTCAAACAATCTGTAACCGAAAAAGAGAAAAACTTTGGGCCTCCTACATTTGCTTGTATGGAAGGAAAAAAAAAGGTATGGGAAGAGGAAGGAACAAGAAAGAGTCCTCAATCCCCAATCCTAAGAACACTGATCCAGGAAAGGGACATGCAAAGGAAGACAGAAAACAAGCAATATCAGACAGGGCACCAATAGACATAAAGCGATATCTCCAGAGCATCAGAGATGAGTTTAAAAATGAAGTATTTAATGAAATACAGCAAGAGATAAGTAGAATAGTTAGAGAAATGCTAAGCACCACCCAAGAAAAAACAGATGGTGGAATGGAAGAGCAGAAAAAAAGGGGAGAATTGTTTGATGGAGAAAATAGAGAAAACATACCTAGAGAAAATAGAGAAAACATACCCTACTTCTGTTTTTTTTTCTTTTTCCCCTTATTAAAAAAAAAAAGAAAGAAAGAAAGAAAGAAAGAAAGAAAGAAAGAAAGAAAGAAAGAAAGAAAATGGACCTGAGAGAAACATAAAGCTATGTGTGTGGAAAACACCAAAGCTCAGGTCAATCTTATCAAGTCCAATTCAAGTACTGTAATAGAAAGGAAGTCACCAACTAGAGCATATGAAGACATTCAATGGTAAAATTATAGCAGCCCTCAGCAGATTATCAGAATGTTTAAGATCTACATCACAATGTGGTTAAAAATGTCATCTGGTGAGTATTTGCATCTTGTGTAAAATGTGTGTATGTGATTCATTTTTTTTTTCTAATCTTTTCTAAGAGACATAAGTCCATTTGTATTTGTGTTTTCAATATAGTATTTCATAGCTAGTCAAAATGAGAATATAGAGACTGCTTTAGCCATTAGTATGAAAAGAAACACACACCTATAATGAAAAGCAAAGTGGAGCCCATCAAATAAGGCAAGGAATTGCATAACATAGTTGGTCATTGGGAATATGTGGCTAGTCACTGTTTGCACATAAAATCGTTATTTCTGCACAGAGATTTTTTTTTATTTTTCTAGCAGTAATAAATTGATCCAAGACTTGACAGAATTTGATCTCAATATACAAGCCATTAAAATTTGAAAAGAGCAACTTTCAGAAGCTTTTCATGTATTTTATGGCAGCAGGAAAAAGTCTGCCCTTGATATCCACCTGTTCAACATATCCAAGTAATTTTGTGCCTTTCTTTCAAAAAAAAAAAGTTACAAGTGTGTTATTGACTAGTTTCACTCTGTGTTTGTATGTGTATGGGTGACTATGAGACAGAGAGTTTGAAGAATAAAGAAAGAAAATGATTGTAATTCAGCTGAAAATTTTGTATGTTTAACAAGTCTTAAAACTGAACCATATTAGGAAAAGGATATATACTGTTTATATTGTTGAAATATTATATGCATATATTATATGATTATAATACATTACATCTGTGTAACTTTATGTATCTAAACATACGTATTTTCTGGATGGGTTAATGAGATCCCTAGCATCTATCATGAAGAATTACTTTGAATTTATGGTTTCTCATTCATTTATTTAGCATGTATTGCCCTGCTGAAAAATTAAATGCAAGTAAATCAAGAATTACCCAAAATTGTAAAACAAAATATACTCTGTATCTTAAAAGAGTTTACAAATGAATATGGAAAACCAGCCTGCAAGTAGCTAGAATAAAACCAGAGTGAATAACTCCTAAGTTACTGATTATATTTATCACTTAGTATAGTGAAATAACTGAACAGAAATGGGTCCTTAAGCAGAGATATTTCCTTTGTTTTTTGTTATGATGGTTCTTCACTACTCATGAACTTGGGTTACAATATGAAATTGTTCTCCTTCTTGTACTGACATTTTCCAGATACCAGAAACAGTTTCAGATCACAAGTGGTAACTTATCTCAGTTTGAAAGTATGAGTAAAATTTCATATAAAAAAGTCTCATGGAAGAATAAAATTCTAGCAAATTGGAATAATCACAAGCAGGGGATTGAAACATTGAGTTGAAAAAAAAAAAAACAATGAATATGATGCCACAATTATCTCCAGCTAGATGTTACAGGGCTGCAGAAAACAAAATTATGGCATTTCAGTCTTCTCAGTATTCAGAATGATGCAATTAAACAGCTTTGCAAAATCACAGCCTGGTTGTTATCCATTTTTTTCTTAAAATTCAAGACAATGAACTTTTGGAAATTCATTTTCTGTTAATTTACAGCTATTTTTCCATCTATAGGTTGGTTAGAATAAAACTTCATGGCTCTAGGAATGCTTCTTCCCTGATGTGTAGAGTGTTGAGTGCTTTAGTGATTATGTAGGGGTTTTGATTAATGAATTGAAAACTGAAAAGCTCAAATGCAGGCAACTTCTGATTCTTTCAGTGTTTCTGAGTATTTTCTAGAAGTCAAATACCATTAAGAATTGAATGAGTGCCTCTTGGATCTTAATTGTTAATAATTTCTAAGAGCACTGGAGTGAAAAATAACAGATTTTGATATGAAAAAAACTCAAGCTCTCTTCAAGAAGCCAAGTCTCAGAATATTTAGAGAAGGTTCAATGTAGTGAAAGGCAAAATTATAAAAGTTACCTAAAATGAACTGGTTACTTATAGCAACAAGAAAAAAAAAGTTGAAAGCACTATCATTAAAATGGGGTTAGAAATCATGTATTGTGCTAAGATATTAACCACTTAACCATTTAGCCCAAGTGTCACTCGGGTGAGTGCATTTGTTTATGTACTCTATCGAGCATTACTCAGGCAGATATTATCTCGCTCAATTAGTTCTTGTGTTGCAAAAATTTGATAAATCATTGTTTTTATATTGCCTATTATCTTATACAAATTAGTGAAAAAGTTATGTAATTTTTTAGTCATTCTTTATTTTAATAATTGGACTGGGAAGCAGCAGTCCTAAAAGAAAGGTGATGATGATGATATTTATTACCATACTTTCTCCACTGTCAGAATGTAAAAAATATTTTCTATACAACATTCACAATTTCAAAAACCTTCCCTTTAATAAGCCTCATTGATTGCTTTCCTCTGTTACAGCCCTAGTCAACCTGAGTATTTATTATCTAGTGGCTTGCTTTTCTTTTCTGCTAGACTAAAAAGGTTTAGGAAGACAGATATCTTCCTTCCACCTAGCTCAATATGTGAACTATGGTAAGTCCTGATTATGTTCAGATTTTGGAGCAAGGAAGAAACCTTCTTGGTGACAAAATTATTTAACATATTAGATAATTTTTCTTTCAGGAGTACATCAATATTTGGGTTCTATTTTTCCCAAGTATAGGATTTTTTTCTTTTAGAATTAAAGTTCATGATAGTAACTGCATCAGTTTGAGCAGGAAATGCCCAGTATCATTAGCAATGTTCAGGGTGTGATTAAAGATATTTACTTTAGGTAATTTAGGAATTACTAGATGTGTGACAATAGCCACAAGCTATGAAAAAGTAAAAGCTCTATTTCTTTGAACAAACTCCAGTCCTTGGTTTGGTTGTTGTCTCCTCACAACCAGCACTGACTTTTCAGCCTTCCTGTACAGAATCTGTTCTCCTGAGCAGGACATAACAGTGAGCTCCACATCTTCAACTGACTCCTTCAGATCTCCAGCAGACAGACCGCCCTTTTACACATTTCCACACCTGATTCTGCAGGAGACCAAAGCAATCTTCTAATTCCTATATGTTTGTATAACTCGCAATACAATTGTTTTACTAGTAAATACTGACTGATGCTGATTTTGGTATTAAGAATTGCTGTAGAGTGGACAATTATAAAAATGCAATTCTTATTGACTTTAGTCGTTTCCAAAATTGGCTCTTTAGTTTGATTAGACCTGATGGTGTCATAGCCTTTTCCTCTGAGACTGTGCAGAATATTGCTAGTTCTTGGAATGAACTCCTTAAAATAATATGCTGTGTGGATCCATTAGATTTTTCTTAGTCACAGTTTGTGAGATGTAAGAAATTCTGCAAATCATATATCTAACTTTTGAATATTTTTGACAGAGTGGGAAATATAATGATGGTGGTTGGTTGATTTTAGTATTTCTGGAAAAACAAGTGAAGAAAAGCAATGAGCTTAGAACATCCATAGGAAATCTAAAATCTGCTGTGAGAACAAGGTAACAAAGGAAAATAATGAGCTCAAGGATTCAAATTCCAGCTCAAACACACACACAAAATTTAACAGTTTCTAAGTGCATCCTAGAAGAAAACATCTCTTTTAATTGCAGGGCCAAGATTGCAGGAACCCAAGTACAAGCCCTCAAAATTTGATTGGCTGAAATACAGCATAATGTTAAAAGTCAGTTTCAAATGGTATTTGTAGGAAAGGTAAAGGCATCAGAAAAGAATGGGATCCCATAACCTGGGATAGAGACATTTTGGAGTATCCTGATGAGGTTAAGGTTGTTGAGCTCTTAGGCTCTAGTGAGATTATTTTGAATTTCCTAACAAAAGTGACAGAGGTCTTCCCAGCCCTAGTCCCTGTGGTGTTAGTCTTTCCTAGTACACCACAGGAAACTATTTCTATGTGGACCAAGCACGATAATACTTACATTCCATGGCACCTACCCTCACCACCCACATGCCACTAGGCCAGTAATCAGGCTCATATTACAGAAGAATCTTCAGGATGTGTATATACAGAAACCAATGAGAAGTTTCAATATCCTCCCAAAATACTTTTGAGGCCTACTGAGCAACACGGCAATGGCTTAGGCAGATGTGAGATAGTGGTAGTAAAAATATACACCAGAATCAAGCTGAGTTTATGGATATGGTCCCGTTAAGTACAAATTCTGAATTTAATGTTGCAATTTGTGAAGTGAAAAAGATGTTTATAGTTTATTTGGTTGAGTGGTAGAAATATGGATCTAATGACAAACAAGTGCCTGATATTTAGTGGTTTAGTGTTAATGAGGAGATACAGAGATTTAGAGAAATAGAAATTCTTGAGTGGATTTTATCATGTAAATCTAGCCCACCATACTGGGATGATCCAGAAAATATACCCTTCACTAAACAGCTTGAGAAACAGATCTGTGAGAGGAGCACCAACCTCCCTGAAGAACTCTGTCATTTCTTTTCTCTATGCCAGACCTTACATTGGGGACCATGATTACTAAATTGGGAAACTTAATGGAGAATGGTTTAACTGGATCATGGATTAGCAGGAGTCAAGTGGAAGCACTTATTCACCAACACAAGGAGCATACACTTAACATAATGGACATCAAAAGCCAAAAAATGATCAGAACGGTCTAATATATATATATACCTATTTCACTGGCTGATCAGTCATAGTATTCACAAAAGTGATGGGAAGCCTACAAGATTTTTACCAGATTGATATGTTCCAAAACACTTAAGGATATGTGAACAAAACCTACCACAAATCATAGTAACAGAAAATCATGAGTCCTCATCCAATCCCCAGTTTACATATCCAGAACAACTGAAGGAAGGCTCCCTTGAGGAACGAGCCCTAGAAACCACCAAAAGGTTATATGGTCAAACTTTCCCCATCCTTCCCCAAAGTGACATAATCTTTTTACTAGAGTAATCATATATTTGGGAAAGGGAAATGATCAGATATTTCAGCGAACACTGGCTCTGAACTGACACTGATTCTAGGGGATCCAAAATGTCCTTGTTACCCTCCAGTAAGAATAGCAGCCTACAAAGATTATTTGATCAACTCATAGTAGGTCCAGTAGATATACAGATGCTGTAATCATTTCCCCTGTAATTGGGATAGACATGCTTAGTATTTGGCAGAATCCTCACATTCATTCTTTAACTTATAGTGTGAGGATTATTGTGGTTGGATAAGCCAAATAGAAGCCATTAGAGTTGACTTCACCTAATAAAATGATAAACAAAAATAATATTACATCTTTGTTGGGATTGTAGAAATCAGTGCCACTATCAATGCCTTAAAAGCCTCATGGGTAGTAGTTTTCATGACATCTGATTTTATGCTCCTATTTGGCTTATGCAGAAGATGGCTGGGTCAGGGAGAATGATGGGAGATTACTGTAAACTAATTCAAGTGGTGACTCCAATGGTATCAGATGTGGTTTCCTTGCTTGAGCAGATTGACACATCTCCTTGTGCTTAATATGCAGCTATTGATTTGGCAAATTTCTTCTTTCCCACACCTACCCATAAAGCCCATCAGAAATGATTTGTTTTCAGATGGCAAGGTACTGTCCTACCCCAGGTATATATTATTTTCCAGCCCTGTGTACAATTTAGTTTACCAGGGCCTTGATTATCTTTCTTTCCCACAAGCTACCACAGTGATCCATTACATCGATCATATTATGCTGATTGCACCAAATGAACAGGAGGTAACAACCTCCTAGTCCTAGATTTGTTAGTAAAGCATTTGAGAATGAGAGGATGGGAAATAAATTCAACTAAAATTAAAAGGTTTTGAACCATAGTGATATTTCCAGAAGTCCAGTGATGTGGCACATGTGGAGATATCCCTTCTATGGTAAAAGATAAATTGTTGTTTCTGGTTCCCCTGCAACCAAAAATGAAGCATACTGCCTAGTGGGCCTACTTGAGATTTGGAGGCAAAATATTCTTTATTTACTCTGGCCCATTTACAGAGTGACTTGAAGAGCTGCAATTTTAAAGTGAGATCCAGAACAAGAGAAGGCTCTGCGGCAGATCCAGTATGCTGTGGAAGCTATTCTGCCACTGGGACTCTTTAATGTAGCAGATCCAAAGGTACTTGAATTGGCAGTGGGAGGCAGGGATGTTGTTCAGAGTCTAAAAGAGGGCCCTACAGAAAAATTGCAGCAGAGAGAGGCCCTTAGGATTTTGGAACAAGGCTCTGCTATCATCTACACACAACTGATCTCTCTTTGAAAAACAGCTAAGGTCTGCTACTGCACCTTAGTGGAAACTGAACACTTGATCATGGCACACCAGGTTACCCTGCAGGCCGAGTTTCGTATCATAAGCTGGGTATTGTGTGATCCACTGAGTCATAAGGTTGGGCGTGCACAGCAACAGATCATTACTAAGCAGAATATACGTGGTCAAGTCAGAGCAGGTCCAGAGGGTACAAAGAGGTTACATAAGGAAGTTGCCCAGATGCCCATGGGTCATCTACCTGCTACATTGCCTTCTGTTTCCAGCATACACTTATGGCTTGGGGGGTGCACCATATGATCAGCTGTCAGAGGAACAGAAGGCTAGGGTCTGGTTTATAGATGGTTCCGCATGGTACACAGGCACCATCTGCAAGTGGACAGCTGCTGTGTTAAAGCCTCATTTCAGGACATCTGTGAAGGAAAACAAAGGAAAATCTTCACAGTGAACAGAAGCAAGTAGTGTATCCAATAGTATACTTTGCCCTGAAGGAAAACTGACCAGATGTGACCATTTACTGATTCATGGGCTGTAACCAATGGTCTATCTGGATGGTCTAGAATTTTGAGGGACCATGACTAGAAAAGTTTTGACAAAGAGATTTGGGGAACAGATGTGTGGATAGAGCTAAAAACATCTGTAGCTCATGTAAATGCTCACCAAAAGTGATCTCACCAGAAAAGAATTTTAACAATCAAGTGGTAATTATGGCCTGTTAAACTGATAGCATTCAACTCCTTTCTTCACCCACCTCTGTTCATGCCCAGTGGGCTCATGAACAGTTTGTATATGGTGGCAGGCATGCAGGGTATGAATGGGTTCAACAACATGGACACCCACTCACCAACACTGATCTGGCTACAGCCACTGCTGAATGCCCAATGTGTCAGTAGTGTAAACCGACACTGAATACCTGATATGCCACTATTCCCCAGCCTGATATCAGCCTGTAACCTGATGACAGGTTGATTATATTGGACCACTTGCACATGGAAAGGAGAGTGTTTCATCTTTGTCTTTGTTTTTATTGGCAGAGACATTTATTCTGGATATAGTTTTGCCCTCCTTGCACATAGCACTTTTGCTGAAACACCATTTGTGAACTCACAGAATAATTTACCCACCATTATGGAATTCACATAGCACTGCTTCTGACCAATTAACACATTTCAATGTCAAAGACATGATTCAATGAGCTCATGCTCATGGAATTCACTGATGTTATCATATTCTTCATCATCCAAAAGCAGTTGGATTGATAGGAAGGTGGAACAGTCTTTTAAAGACATAGTTGTAGTGTCAGTTTGCCAGTAATAGCATGAAGGACTGAGCAGAGGTAATTGAAAATGTTGTACATGCTTCCAATCAGCATTCCCTACATGGTACTGTTCTTCACCTGGCCAGGATACATGGGGACAGGAATCAAGGGGTCAAACTGGGAATGGTTCTACTCACTGTTATCCATAGTGGCACACTAGCAAAATTTTTGCTTCCTGTTCTAACAACTTTCTGCCCAGCTGGATTTGAAGGCATAATTTCAAAGTGGCGAAAGGTTGTGCAGGAAAAAAAAAATTAATGATACCATTTAACTAAGCTAAGACTGCCCCTAGTCATTTAATTCTTCTCATGAGTGAAGACGCAAGCTTAAAAGGGAGATACAATGTAGACAGAGGTTATTGACCCAGACTGCCAAGGGGAAGCTGAAATTTTAGTCCACAATGAAGCAAAAGAATATACTTGGAGGGCAGAAGCTCCCTTAGCATATCTCTTAGTGCTACTAGGTACCTCCGCACACTATGTTCTGTTACTAAGACCAATTGGAAACTACACAATTCAAGGAGGATGACAGGTGGTCCACAACCTTCAGGAGTGAAGAAAGGAGTAACCTGACAAGGGAAAGAAACCAAAATCTTCTGGGGTATTTGCTGAAGGGTAAGGAATTAAAGAGTGGGTAGAAGGAAATAGTTCTAAGTATCAGCTAAGATGCCAGTGATAACCTACAGAAATAAAAACTGTAATTGTTAGAGTTCTCTCATAAAAGTTGTCCAATGTGGCATGATGTCAATAAACGTTATATTGGCTCTCAAGAATTGTTAAACCTATGTTATGGTGTTCCAGTTATGAAATGTTAGGCATTAACATCAGTTAAAAAATTGGCCTTCTAATCTTGTGGGGTATGAGTACATTTCCATTTGTATGCAGGATAATTATAACATGTTACAAACAGTTATGAACTTGTCTTTGTATGTGCAGACTGGTTTAAAGGAATGCATATGGCAGTCAAGTTGAAAAAGGGCTAGATTGTGATAGTTACCTGATTGTGTGAATTGGGTAAGAAACACCCAACTTAGTTGGTTAGCAGAAGGATTTATTGAAGATTTTTCTGGCATTTACTGGATGTTATTGACACCAAACAATTGGCTTGGTCCCTGAGTGGTATAAAAGGGAAATGAAGAATAAAGTTTTACTGATGGTTATTCAGAGGAACTCTGGTCTTTACCTTGAGTTTAGATATCACTCTTGGCTTCCAGTGCAGATTCTTTAGCCTCCAGTGAAGACTATCAGCCTTCTGGTGCAGACCCTTTGGCCTGCTGATACAGAATCACATATGACATTGCACTGAACGTCAGTCCTTTGACGGAATCTTTCAGATCTACAGTGCACACAGATCTGTAAAAGTTCAAAAGCTCTTTGAACTCTTCCACACCTGACTCGGTAGGTGATCATTGTAAGGCGATCTTGTAAATTCTTATATATTTGTATATCGTGTATTTCTCTGCACAGACCATCAAATCACGAAGAGCATGGGGGGAAATAATTCAAGCTTTGAAAGATAATAATCTCCAGCCAAGATTGAGATATCCTGCACAACTGTCCCTGGAAATTGATGGAAAAACAAGGTGCTTCCAGGATAAAGAGGAACTGGGGGAATTTGCAACCACCAATTCAACTCTACAGAGAGTATTGCAGGATATTCTAAAAAAAGAAAAATACAAAGAATCCAGAAATAATGGCAGAGAGGCCACAACGAATGGAGCAGAGAACAAAGTGAAGAAGACAAACTGACAGCTACTGACAGAAAAAGAGCTCAACAGAAATGAGGCAGAGAAGATTGGATGATAGGAACAGCTATTTAGGAGAAAATGACATCTTAATAGGTAATACTGATTTAGTATCATCTTGTTTTGAAGTCTCATCTAGCTTTTGTCCTTCTGTCTCCAATGGTCTAAATAGGCTGTATCTTATTGGATTTTATTATGTACGATAGTATAAGCAAAAACCTTTTAAAGACAAGGAGATTATACAGAAACCATTGTTCATTTTTGTTAGTCGATTCTAAATACTCTGTAATGCTGTCATTCTCTTGAATGGTTTTACATTGTTTTGATATACTTAATGCTACAGTATACGAAGTTGTACTCAAGGATTTCAAAGAAAGAGACAATATGGTAACTACTTTTAGGTTAGGATTATCTGGTGGTGAAACACTATTCTGCTTAAATGGTTATGTTTTGATCTGCGCTGTTTCATTGTTATACCCTCTTTTATCTCAATCTCCACTCCATTATTTACTTTTTTATCTTTATCCTTTTAATTAAAGGAAAAAAATAGCAGGATATATTATAGTAACTCACTTTGACTTTTCATTACCTTGATTTAAAGCCCTGTATTACTCTCACCATATGGTTTTTAACTGATGTTCCCCTATTCTGTTTTGCTGGATAGTATCAGGTTCGAAAGTTTAGGCATCAGCTGTGAAGATAATGAGATTCATTATGACGCCCATTCTTGTTGACTTTTATCTACTTTTGAAGACCTACAATGTCTCCAATGTTTTGGTTTTGTCGGTTTTATTCTTTACTGTTTTGTTCAATTGTATTATAACTAACGATATAGGCAATTCTATTAGAGATAGTGGGAGGCATTATGGTAACCATTGTTGATCACCTTGTATTACGTTTTTACATTATCTATTATGTCCACCCTTTTGACTTGACCAATTCTGTTCTGTTATGTCACATTTGGTTTTACTCTCTTCCAAAAAAGTAATAAGAACCGTGGGAGCAATGAAACCCAAAATGTGTAATAGTCATGGTACAAAAGAGAGGAAAAGAAAGTGCTCCAAACTATATAACTGCATGTATATTTAAGTGTATAAGATAGAAAATGATATCACAGAGTTTTATTGGATCAATGAACAGAACTGTTTGCAGTATCATTGATGGAATGTCCACTTTACAAGCTTTAATTTTGTGACTTGAACAATTATTTATAAGATGATAATATGTAATCCATTAACTAGTGATTTCCTACTGTTCATTATTTTTCTGTAAATCTGTATAACTTGTACCCTTTCCCTGCTTTTTTTTCTTTTCTCCTTAAATAAAATTTAAAAAATAAATAAATAATTTTTTAAAAAAATCTATTTCCCTGGGAAGCACTGATCAAGACAAGGAGTAACATTTTCATGAATTACTTTACTCAAATTCATATTTATTTAGTACTTAATTCTGAAAAAGTCTCCATTCTCTTGGATAAAAATAACACTGTCTCTATGCTTGTACAACTAGAATCATAATAATGGTTGGAATTTCTAAAAAGTTTAGGTAATCGGTAATATAATAGTTAATATATTGAAATCAATTTGCATACTCCCCAAGTGCTTGTTTTAAAAAAGCAAAAATAATTTAATTTCATTAAATTCTGGATCTAACTGTTAAATATCATCCTTTTGGACATTTATTTAATGCATGCTTAAAGAAGAGTTCCAGAAGTTGCCTGCTTTTTAGCAAGGGCTGACATATTTCCAAGTGTGGTCTTTAATGATGAATGTTTAGTCCTAATGAGACTTGTCAATTTTCCTTGTGTGATTTGAAAATAAACTATTTGCATCTGGCTAAATGTCCTTAAAAATTGTCATCCTAGGAGCCCCAAGCCCCAGGAGAGTAGTACTTTCACTTGAATTTTTCACAGATATTAACACTTAAGCAAATTAGGCTATTACTCCAACTTCCAAATTAGAGAAGAGCATTCCTTTCAAGTCAATAGAATATTCCATGTGTTTGAGATAGCGTGGTTATCTCAGTATTATTAGTTTGGATTTGTGATGTGTATAGCAGAACCAAGTAATACCAGTATTCATTTATTTTATTCCAAATGCCCACTTTGTAGCTAGTTTGGATATTCACATTATTATCTTTTCTATCCTATTACTTTACTTTGAGAATGTTGTCTGTAGAGAGATTGTCTGTTCCCATTTTCTGCTTTAATTTTTGAGCAAATTAAATTGTGCTTGCAAATAGATAAAACAAATAAATGGCTTAAAGCATCACAGTCAAATATGATAATAGCAAACTGTTATACTTTTAATAAAGATTAAGAATGGTTGTAATGCAAAGATTTATTTCACAGAACAAAAGCACTTAAGTAGGAGTTTATATTACCATTATGCTTCAATGCTGATAACATTGGGACTTCAACCTGCATAGCTACAATGATTAATTAAGGGCCTTGTTCAGGATGAGTGAGCACCATTATTGTTCTTAAATAGGAAAAGCAGATAACCATTACTGATTATTCTTCAACTCCCAGTCTTACTTGTTAAAAACGAAAGATTATTAAAATAGGTTGTGCAATTTCCAAGCTGCTAAGAGAAGCAGAAATAATAGAAATTCAATCATATATATATGGATCAGTCAAAGACATTCAACTTGACAGGCAGATTGATCTCTGATGGTCTGAATATAAAATGTATGATGATATGAGTATAAAATTTACCTATATTATATAATTTGAACATATTTAAGGAAAAGTAATTTAGGATAACAATACATCCTTTATTTTTATTTCTAGAGCAACTGTACTCTCTCTCTCTTTCTCTCTCTCTCTCTCTCTCTATATATATATATATATATATATATATATACACGTATATGACATAAAATAATCTTTAAATACTTAATGAAAATAATATATAGACATGGGCTGTGTTTTTTAAATCTTTTATCAATTTGAAAACATAAGTAAATTATATGAGGTCAGGGTTTTTATTCATATATATATATATATATATATATAAAACGGCAATTACTTTTCTGATACAAATATTTCAGAATAAGTTCTATCGTATTTGAAATTGGTTTCCTTCTGCATCTTGGCAACTCTTCTGGAAAATCTCTTTATTTACTTTTACCAATTTAAAGATGTGAAGGAAAGGCTTTTGAAAATACTTCAGGATGTATGCTCTCTTTGAGACACTGTGGCTGGCACTGTGTACAAATTATACTACTTTAATATTTCAGTGGGCCCTGAAATACTTCTGAGCTGAGATGCCCAGATCCTTTGTCTATCTTATTCATATCTGTCCTGTAGTATGGTGTATTTTTATTTCAATCCCCAGGCACTGTCATGGTTAAATGCAATATGGGGAGTATTACCCAGTATAAATCTGCTTGGATTTTTGTTAGAGTGCTTGATTGAAGATTCCAGTAGAAAGATGTTGACTGCTTTTATTTTTTAATTAGTAATACTTTTATCATACTTCTTCTATTTCAGGAGAGCTTATTTACATATTCTTTTTGTGCAATGCTTAGACAATTATCAAAACATTTTTTAGGTGAGGGAATAGAAGTTGGGATAAATTCTCCAAAATTGCACAGTAAATAATCAAAGACACAAGACTCAAGCAGAGGTCACTATCTTAAAGACTAAGATTAAATATCTGGCTTTCTTCTATAGCATTTGAAGTGTCAGAGAGGAACTGTTGCTAGTTTATTTAAAAAATCATTCTCTATATGGTTCTAAAAAATAACAGAACCTGATTGTAAGGTATGAATATTAAAAGGAACATTTATTATAAAAATGACAAAGACTGAATTTATTTAACTTTAAGAAAATTTAGAGGAATTCTTAGGTCAAAGGCATTCATTTGATAGAATTTTATGTCTTACAACAAAAAAGAATAGGGAGAAGTTGGTCAACATGTAAATGAAACAGGAGGAATGAGATGGTGCAGCAAAATGAACATAATTAGCAGTAATGCCTCTGCATCTCAAAATAGGCAGAAGAGGAGATTTGAATATATTTATCAAAATGAAATGATGAAAGTTTATGTGGATGGATAGTTTGATGACCATGAATACTTAGGACTCAATGTATACATGAATCAAGACATTGTACTATAAAATATAATATATGCAAATGTTATGTCAACCATTGAAATACAATGAAAATTACAATATATTTACAGAAGCGTCTCTGGAGACACATGGGTACAAAGACTTTAAAGATATAAGTGAATAAAGCAAAGCTAAAACTAAGAGCATATACTTGCTTGTTTTCTATATTTTTGCCTACATGTTTGTGTATATGTGATATTTTTTTCTGTAACTGTTCATAAGTGAAAAGATTTTTTTTTGTTTGATACCATTCTAAAATTAATGGTCACTGGAGTGAGTCCAGGCTGTGAATTCCAAAATATTAAAGTTAGTTAAACTTCAGCCTGTATTCTCTATCACTTTAAAATCATGCTATTGTTCTATTCTTGACCCTTATATTGCAGGCAGTTACCCTAAAGAATAAAGATGAGAATGTGTTCTCATTGACTTATAAAAATTCTTCAGGAAATAGACCCTTTTGCTATGCCTCTCTCCACTACCAGCTTCCATGTGGGTAAAAACTTTATTTTTTCCTCCGCTTGCTACATTCCAAAGTTAAATTTTTCTAAAACCCTAGAACCCTGCAATGAGAGTGTTTTGCTGAGTACAATGCATGGAGGAGAGTTTTGAGAAGTTTGACGTTTGTCTGTCTGGTCTGACACCCAGTCAATGCTTGCTTTTGTAATGGTATTTTGTGTGATACAGTGATACCTAATCCTCACTGTTCTTCAGAGTTGTCTGTGTATCACTGAAGAGCTACTAATGGTTTTGAGAAGTACATTAGTAATTTAGTTTTCTGGATGGAAAGACACTTTGAACTCATGAAAATTTGGGAAACATCATAAAAATCATTGACTTTTAATTATTCAAAGAATTTCAGATTATTATATTCAATCACTTACTCTTAAAAATGTTAAAAATGAAGTCCAGAGCAGCTAAGTAAATTTTCCAAGGTCACAGAACAAGTTATTGGAAATCATTGTTACATACACCAGGACATTCTCCTGTTTTGTTAGACAAGATATAATGAATGAAATTTAATCTTCTTGTGAATGTTAGGGCTTTTGCTAGGTCTGCAATCATTACGATGAGTACAAGAAATTAGCATATAAGAAAGTAAGTTAAAAGGTGGGTTAATATTTGAAATATTTTCTCTTACTTTTTAAGGAACTGACTAGTTTTTGCCCCAGATACATTTCTTGCTACATTACATTTTCTTCTTAGAGATAAGTAAATAGAAGTTTTGTTTGTATCAAAGAAAATTTGACGTGAGGCAACTTCTAGAAATTTATATTTCTACCTTATAATTAAACTTCATAACATTTAGAGTGGTGTAGAAAAAGAACCTGTAAAAATCACTTCAGTGTCATTAGCCCTCTTTCCATCAGATTTCTCTTTATAATTTGTTTTCCAAACAATTAAGTCGTATTTTCCAGGACTAAACCCATTTCGGGTGGTAGTAGTTATTAGGTTACTAAAGAAGCTCACAGACGCTGAAACATTATTTTCTAAACTTGAATTTCTGCCAGCTCCCCAAAACATTTTGCATTAGTGAAGTGTGCATTTGAATAGGAAGGCAGATGTCTTTAGATTTTTCTACCAAATGTACATCAAGGCTAAAAACCAATTTACCTAAATGTATTTTTGAAAGCAAGCTGATGTTGTCACTGGCACCTTGGTCAGTCTATAAGTATATATCGTATATCACTCTACAAGTGTGTATCATGATAAACAAGTGCACACCATGTAGGTAGACATTGCCAGTTGCAAAAATCAAAGAATCAAGCTTTAAAAAGGCAAGGAATCAGTATTAATATTTGTAACAACATTTTTAAACATGAATGTATTATAAAGCTACATTGTACTTCCCTGAACTTACTTTCATCAGTGAATTTTTAAATAGTTTTAAATTATAAAATGATAGTATTTTATTTTTTTCGTCATTGAATTTAAAGAAAGCATACCTTTGTTTATGTGCACCAAGGAAGTTCTCATCTTTCAAATCTCAGATTTCTCAGATGTGAGGTTGACAATCACACACAAACTACAGGAATTAGGCTGTAGGATCTATAATCATAAATGCAGTTTTTTCTTTTTTTATAACTTGCTTTGAAAATCATTAATTAATCTTCATCTTTATGTCAATGTAAATTATGTAACTCTTTTTTAGTTGTTGCCAATTGTTTTGGTACTGGGAATCAAACTCTGGATCTTGTGCTTGCAAGGCAGGCTTTGTGCCACTGAGCTACATAGTCAGCCCTAAATGACATAATTCTTGTTGTCATAATTCTTTCTGAGGAATGCTTTGAGCAAGGTAGTGTGTTGCATGCTAAACTAGATAGCTTTGAGACATCAAGAAATCACAAGAGTGTGATCACAGCTCTAAAAATGATGGAGTATGTGAGCGCTGTTTATGTCACTCAGGACAGAAGTAAAAGCAACTAGTTTTCTCTCCTGTATCATTCTGTGACTTCTCCCTTTCTGTCTTTATTTTTTTTTTTAACTAAGGAAAGGAGAAACATATATAACCCAAGATCTAAAAGAGTTTTAACACTAAAACCTAGCCCACAGATGTACCATAGAATAAAATAACACTTGCTATGTCTAAACTATTGCTCATCAACAACTAATGGATAAGAGGCATCTTGAGTATTTTAGGAGTGATAATCTTCATTTATTAATACGTTTTCTATTTAGCCTTTTAGTCTGTCAACTTAGAATCTCTAAATTGAACACTGTGGTTTGCACATACAGGGTAGCATTAGAGTAAATTAGATACTTTTGAAGTTATGAAAAAGTAATATTTAAACTGTCTTTTAGATTTGGGCATACATGGGGTTTAGCAGATTTGACAGTGCAGAATGTCACTTAAAAAATTCCAACAGCTAGTGAACAGGAGATAGTCCTTAGAAGATTGATTAAGCCAGAGTCTCAGAACTAAAAAAAATTTACCTACAAGAATGGCCTTGGTCTATTTTTCTTTTGCATCATCCATTTATAAATCACCACATCCTAATCAGTGGAGAAGAATGAGCAATTGTGCCCTGTGTATAGGGGTGTTGGGTTGAGCAGTTCTGTGAATGAATAATCAGTGATGTTGCTAAAACCTACAGGGCATGCCACGGATAAAGTGTCTGGATCTGAAGCCAATGATTGCTATGATGTCCACTGGTCTGAGCATACTCAGGTTGAGGAGTTTCTTCCTCCTTTATATGCTTGATCATGTACAGACATTTAAATTCATATGTAAATAATTCCATCTTTCAATATTTGATCCAGAAAATGAAGACAGCAAGGTATAAGGTAACTCGCATACAAATGATACCTCTAGACCAAGTTGTTTCAGCTAAATGTTCTATTGTAGTTATGAACTTTGAGAATAGTACTGCCTAGGAATGCATCTTCCTTTACTTACTAGAAGTAAATAATTTGAGTAATACAGACTAATATGTGTTCTCTTCATCTATCATGAATGATTATAGTTGGAGCTCGCTCTGTGATCCACCTGAACTTAGTCTTTGTAAGAATCCATGTTCTGTCTGAATTTCAGAATAAGATTTCAAGAAACCAAAATTTTCCCTACATCATCAATTCCTAACTTATTAAATTTGCTATGATATTTATATAAATTTTAACCTAATGTGCATCAATGAATGTAAAAATGAATTCCCTGCTGTGAGTACTCATGTATAGTTCTTTTTCATTTAATTTAAAGAGAATAAAATAAAATAGAACTTCTAAACAAGATGATTTTAGGGTAATAAATGTTAATGTATTGTGTATTTTAATCTCTAAATTAGTTACACAGTCTACAAAATATCTGCATTTAATTGTCCAAAAAGTATTAGCACAAAATTTTCTTTTCTGTGAACTGAGAAAAATTAATAGTATATCTACCTTAAATAACTTCTATATGTATTTTTTCCTTCAGCTTCTCACACTAGGGAGACAATATAATGCATACACATGTGAGACTTACTTATTTCATTTATGAATATGCTCTTTAGTTGCATCCATTTTTCCATAAAAGTCTCCAGTTTATTCTTTATACAGTTGACTAGTATTCCATTGTATAAAAAGATCATATTTGTTATCCATTCTTCAATTGATGTGATTTTAGTTTGGTTCAAGATCTAGCCATTAAAAACTGTGCTGCTATAAACGTGGATGCATTTATAGTGCTTGGGTATCATGTTTTTATTTCTTCTGCAATGTACCCACTAAGAATATAATTGGGTCAAATGGGACCTCCAATCCTAGTTTTTTTGAGGCATCTCTACACTGATTTCCACAGTGATTGCACCAGTCTATACTCCCACCAAGAGTGGAGAATTGTTCCTTCTCTTCTCAGTGTCTCCAGCTTTTGTTATTCCTAGGTAATAGCCCGTTCTTCTTGCGGTGAGGTGGAATCTCAGTGTTGTTTTAATTTATAACTCTCAAATGACCAGTGATGTTGAACATTTTTCATATATTTGATTGATCTTTGGATTTCTTCATCTGAGAAGTGTATGTTCACCTTAGATGCCCATTTTGGATTGCAACTTTAAATTTGGAGGGTCTGATATTTTGAGTTGTTTATATGTTCTTGATACTGATCATTTGTCTGAGGAATAGCTAGAAAGCATTATTTTTGACATTGTGGGTTATGTCTTCACTCTATTGATGGTTTCCCTTGCTAAAGCTTTTTCATAAGATGAGATACCAGTTATTGATTCATTGTGATAGTTCCTGTGTGACCAGAGATTTATTCATTAAGTCTTTGCCTATGCCAGTGGCTTTAAAAATCCTACCTATTCTATCTTACAAAAGATGTGATGTTTCTATTTTAATATTTATATCTTTGATCCATTCCATATTTAGTTTAATTCATGGTTAGAGATATGGATCTAATTTTAACATTTGGCATTTGCACAGCCAGTTTTTCAGCAGTATTCATTAATGAGACATTTATTATTCCAGTGAATGTTCGGTATCTTTGTCAAACATGACATGGCTTAGTAGGTCTAGAGTTGTTCCTGCATCTTCTAATCTATTCCGATATATCTGGCAGTACTACACTGTTTTTATCACAGTAGTTTTACAGTATAATTTCAAGTTAGGGATTGTGGTACTCCATCTTACTTATGTAATTCAGAATTGCCTTTGTTATTCTAGGTCCAGATAAATTTTAGGATTATTTTCTCTAGTTATCTGAGATATACTATTGGACTTTGATCAGAATTGCATTAAGTATGTATAACAAATTTAAGGTATTGCCATTTTCACTCTATTGGAACTCCCACCTCACACTAAGGTATATCTTTCTGTTTTATAATATTCTGTTCAATCTCCTTTTTCTGAGTACTGTAGTTTTCAGTGTAGAGGTCTTTTACATCGTTTGTTAGATTGATTCCTAGGCTTATCCTTTTCTTTCTTTTTTTTTTTTTTTGATGCTATTTTGAAAGGAGTTTTTTCTCTGATTTCTCTCTCAGTGAACTCATTATTCACGTACAGGAAGACTTTGATTTTTGCGTGTTGACTTTGTATCCAGACATGCTGTTGAATTTGCTTACTAAATTTGCTTACTAAACTACCAGTATTTTTGGTGGAACTTTTGGGGTATTCTATATAGAGTCTGTAATCTGAAAGTAAAGGTAATTGAACTTGTATCTCTCCTATCTTTTTTATTTTATTTATTTCTTTTGTCTAATTGCTCTGGCTGTAGTTTCCAAGACCATGTTTAATAAGAGCAGAGACAGTGGACATCCTTGTCTTGTTCCTAATTTTAGAGAACTTTCAGTTTTCTTTCCACTTAATATGATCTTGGCTATTGTTTTATCACAGATGACTTTTATTAGAAAGAGATAAAGATGATCTCTTCCAATTTTCTAAATGAATGAATGCTAGGATTTGTCAATAGCTTTTTATGCATGTATTGAGATGGTCATGATTTTTGTCTCGATTTTGTTAATATGGTGTGCTATATTTATTGATTTACATGTGATGAATTGTACTTGCATACCTAGGATGACTCCCACTTGGTAATGGTATATCCTCTTCTTGATGATTTGCTGAATGCTGTTTTTCAGGTTCTTATGGAGAATTTTTACATAAACTATCATTAGGAAAATTATTTTGTAATTGTTTTTTTTTTTTTTTTTTTTTTTTTTTTTTCTCATTGGGTCCTTCTACAGTTTTGGTATCAGGGTAATAGTTGCTTCCAGGGAGGAATTTTAGAGTATTGCTTCCCTTTTGATTTCATTAAAAAGTTTGAGAAGTAATGTTGTTAAATCTTCTCTAAATGTCTTGTATAATTCACTAGGGAATCCATCAGGGCCTGGATTTTTTGTTGTTGTTGTTGATGGGTTTTTAATTACACTTTTGATTTCATTGATTGATATTGTTTTATTGAGAATTTTCATATATTTTTATTCAGCTTTGGTAATTCACATGTATCTAGGAATCTGTACATATCGTCTACATTTTCCCTCCTATTAGAATCAAGTTTTCCAAGTAAGTATAGATGATTTTCTGAATTGCTGCAGAGTTTATTGTGATTTCACCCTTTTCATTTCTAAGTGTGTGGATTTAAGAATTTTCTTTCTTTCTTTTTTATAAGGTTGCATAAGTTTTTAAATTTCATTTAATCTTTCAAGGAACCAACTCTTTAATTCATTGATTTATGTATTTTTTATTCTCCAATGTGTTAATGTCTGCTCTGATATTTATAATTTCCTCTCTCATACCAGATTTTGGTTTAACCTGCTTTTGTTTTTCAAGAATTTTGAGGTTCACCAGTAAGTTCTTTATATGCACTTGCTTCATTTCCCTTATATGGTTATTTAGTGCTGTAAATTTCCCTGTTAGGATTGCTGTCATCATGGCTCATATGTTCCAATATATTGTAATGTCATTATCATTCAGATGTAAAAACTGTCTAGTTTCTTATTTAATTTCATCTGTGACCTTTTTCTTGTTCAGGAGGGTGTTATATAATTTCCATGTGTGTATGAAATTGCTTTAGTTTCTTTTACTATGACTTTCCAATTTCATTGCTCTATGGTCTAATAATATGCATGAGATAATTTCAATTCATTTGCATTTACTTAAATATGTCTTATGAGGCAGTATATGGTCTATTTTGGAGAACCTCCTGTTTGGAGCTAAGAATAAAGTGTTTTCTGATGTCACTGTGTGGAACACCATGTACATATATATTCATTCCTTTTGTTCAAAAGCTTGGTTCAGTTTTAATATTTCATTGTTTATTTTTTGTCTAGTTTGCCTTTTTGTGGCAGTGAGGCATTGAAATCCCCTAATATAATTGTAGTAGTGCTTATTTCATTTTCATGCACATTAGTATTTGTTTTATATAGTTGGGTGCAGTGGTATTTGTTGCATATATATTTATTATTTTTATCTTTTGTTCTTGGATTGTTCCCTTTACAAGGAAGTAATGACCTTTATATCTTTTATCAGTCTTGGCTTGAAATTTGGTTTGTATGTGAATAAAAAGCTACTTTGCTCTTTTTCTGAGTTTCTGTGACATGGAATATTATTTTCCATTCTTTGATTTTTAATTTATGAAATTGAATTAAATGTGTTTCCTGTACGTGGGATATTGCTGTATCTTGCCTCTGGATCTGTTCTCCCAGTCTCTGTCTTTTGATTGTTGAGTTGAGACAATTAACTTTGCCAACTGTAACTGATATGTACTGATTATCCTTATCGTGTTAGTTGCCTGTTGTTGACACCCCTTGTTTTTACTTCCTCCATTTAATTGGTTGGCTTGCTTAGTGGGTTCATTTTTGAGGGGATCGTGGAGTTTTCCTTGTTATGTCTTTCTACAGTGTTCTTCAAAACATTTTGAAATTCTGATTTGTTAGTTATAAATTTCATCAGATTCTATTTGGAATGGGATTATCTTATTTCTCCATCAGTTTTGAAAGATAGTTTTGTGAGGTACATCAGTCTGTGTTGAAGGTTATTTTCTTTTAGAATTTGAAATACTTCATTTGAAGTTGTTCTTGATTTGAGAAATGTGTGCTGTTATTTGAGAAGTCAGCTGTTAATTCTGTCAGTTTTTCCTGAAGAGGTGATTTGTTTCTTGTCCCTAACAACTTTTTAAGATTCTATTCTTATACTAAATTTCTAGAATCTTGACTATGATATGCCTGTCTATAGATTTTTGTTTTAATCATGGCTAACTGGAGTTGTATATACCTCACTTTCCTGTCTGTAAACTATTTTCTCTACCATGGGAGTTTTCTTTCATGATATCTGTATTTTTTAAAATATCATTGGTAGTATCTACTGCTTTTTCATTAACTCCAATCAAATTTGAATTATTCTTCTTTGTCTCATCTAAGAGGTGCTGGATTGAAGTGTCATGGTGCCTTGATATTTTTAAGAAATCTTTGATTTGATGATTGCCAACTGCAAGCATATCTTCTATATCTGAGATCCTGTCCATACATTGACTAAATCTGCTGCAAATACTTTTAAGGGAATTTTTATTCTCCTGTATATTTGCGTGAATCTGCCTTATGCATTCCATTTCTTATTGATTTCATTTGTTTCCTATTCTTCCATAATTTTCTTAAATTCTTCTAATTTTTGGTCTGTAACTTGTCTAGCATCACTAAGCATAGCCTTCATTTTGTACACCATTTCTGCAGTTCTCTGAGAGATTATTTCTGATTTGATTTTTTTCCAGAACCTTATGCAATTGTTTTGTTATTACCACTTCAGAGAGGCCACATGGGGGTTTTTTGGTTTCTTTTACTCTTTGCTCTATGAGATTGCCTTCCATTAACTAGCTGTCTGGGAAGCCTTTTTATTTTCTTTCTTTTTTTTTTTTTTCTTATTTTAATTCCTGGACTGATGTTTGTAAATTGCCTATGGTGTGTTGCTATTTTGCTAGTATTTAGGATCTTTAGGTAATAACTACTCCTCTGAGATATCTTAAAGGTATAGCACATTTGAGAGTTTTGAGCCAGTTCAAAGACCCAACCTCTTCAATTTGTTGGAGATGAGAGGCTGTTGCTTCTTTGGTCCATTTCCTGGTATTTGGAACTATGTCAGAATATTTTCTGTGACCCTTAGTCAATCTCAATCATACAATATTGGGACTAACCAATGTTTAGAACAATTACATCACTTTTGGCTATAGTCCTACCGATAGCATCAAACATAGCCTGGACATTGATAAACTGATGCAACCATTAATTTGCCACATTTAAAAATATAACTAGATTGCTAGCTATATAGTAAAATCTAAAAAAAAAAAAAACCCAGAAAATTATATGCAGTATATAAGTCCTTAATATGTGATTTTTGCCCTCATGACTTAAAATTTAAAATGGATTAAGGAGAACATAAAGAAGTGGAAGAAGAAGTGATTAGAAGTAAAGTCAGAGGGCAAAGTGGTGCCCTCTTTGGAAACTAACTTTGGAAAATGTGTAGAAGACCAGAAAGAAAGAGAATGAAGAGATAAAAAGAACTGAATGACAACCATCAAGAAGCTAGAAACCACATTCACACTCATATAAAAAAGAGATCAAAACAAAGAAAAAATGAAAACAAAAAATGAAAAGCAATATCATATCCATCATCAAAACAATAAATGATAGAGAGACAAAAAATAAATCCACTTCCAGGTTTGCCTCGGCTTTCAGTTGTAGACAACCTGTGTAGACAGAGTCCCTATCCAACCTGATCTATCCCAGCAAGCCAGCAATAGCTTTTTGCCAATGTAGTGGATATTGTCAGCAAACATGTAATTTTTGGCCAAGATGAGACTCATTCAACTTACCACTGATCAAGCACTTTCCATAGGTTTAAGCCCATCTTGGAGTCACTAGATGGAGCCAGCAACAGTTTTGAGCTCTTATATCAGCTGAGTGTGTCCAAGATGGTTCCAGGTCAATTGCTCTCTCCCATGGGAAGGCTGAGCTCTCCACACTCACTGTCAACCAGTGTTGTCCTTTACATCTGCTGCTCGCCTCCACTGCATCATTTTTCTGGGAAGACCTCTGGTGTCACCAACAGTCAATATGTGTCCGTAGATCTGAACTGCTCTTCATATTCAGTGAGTCCTGTCTCAGGAAGAGCATGCTACTGGCTAATTCCTTCTTCATTAAAGATGTTTTTACTGTCTCCATGTACTTATATTTATTCTTAATATATATATATATATATATTTTTGATATATATATATATATATATATATATATATTTTTGATATATATATATATATATATATATATATATATATATATATATTGATCCAGGGGCCCACTTCTCTCTTTCTTGACTTCCTTGAGTTGCTATATTCTAGCATCTGGACACTGACTCTCCAAGGGTCTCTTTTTTGGCTGTTTACTGGTCTTCCATCTTGGCCTCTCCTCTCGTAGCATAGTTCTTCAGTGGATGAATGAATGATGTAGGCTATGTTCATATTCAACACATTCCTGGTTAGCCTTCCATTGTTCCATTGTTCCAAAATTCCAAAAGCCATAAAGATTGATGAAGAGGAGAAATTTAAAAATATATACTTTAATCTGGCTTCAAGGCACCAGGAAGAAAGGGCCAAGCTTATTTAATTTACTATCTGCATGTTGAAATTTTCTGCACTCTTATTCTTAACATATTTTGGCATGAAACTTTGTTATAAAGTTAAATATTTTTCTAAAATTACCAGGATTATTTTAGGGATCCTGTCTATTCACTTGATTATTATATATCCAATGTTTCATATCTTCCTGGGTTCCATAAAAATGAGAATGAATTCCTGAGCTTACATCAGTGATCATCTATCTCCTGCTTTTCTTTAGCCACCAAACATTAAATCTGAGAGTCTTGTAAGCCTTGCTGTAGTGAGCAGCTCCATGTCCCTTTGAGCCCAGTAGCAGCTGCTTCTTCTTCTTTCTTTTTTTTTTTTTTTTTTTTTTTTTTTTTTGTCTTTTTGTGACAGGGTTTCTATGAAATTCAAGCTGGCCTTGAACTCACTTTGTAGCCCAGGCTGGTCTCAAACTCACAGTGATCCTCCTGCCTCAGCCTCCCGAGTGCTGGGATTACAGACTTGAGCCACCACGCCTGGCTCCCTGTAGCTTTTTAAAGCCCTACAAGGTAAAGCTTTGTCTGCTCTCTCAATCTGGGAAATATCCTACTACTTGCTTATGAAGCTGAAATACAACATTAGTTATAAACTGGGTCAAGTATTTCATTACTCTTCTCATTGATTCTAATCAAAAGATAATCAAAAAATGCCTAATGCTGAGAATATAAATGTGAGTTTTGAAATTACCTTTCTAATTTGCTGAGGGATTTTGAGAAACTTCTGCATACTTCTGAGTCTCAATTTTCAAAACTTTAAAATGGGAATGTGTTGTCATCTACAAGTTGACATTAGCAGTGATATGTGATTTAAATAAGACATTTATCACACAGGAATAATAAATACGTGTTTCTGGCTATTATCATTCTTCTACTAGGGATTTATTCACCTATCTCCAATCCTCCTGGTCAATTCCTATCCATTCTAGGAAAACAACCATGTTTATTATGTTTATCTGTTTTGATGAATTGAATCTAAATCATGCATTTGTCCTCCAAGGCAGTATTAATTATATATATATATATATATATATATATATATATATATTCATGTTCCCTTTTTGTACCTTAGTAGTATTTTAGTGTGAGAAATATAATTGATGAAATTCTTTCATACAGTAGCATTATATGACTGTTCTCTTTTCTTACGGTGATAAATCTTAGAGACAGGAACTATTATTTTTCTTTCTTTGGTACAATCTGTGCCCACTGTGCATATTGAATGTATATTTCTTGACTAATAAATGAATTGCAACTTATTTCTCATGAGGTGTGGTAATGATATTGGTATTTTGCCTTGCAATTTTAGAGATATAAGAAAAGTAGTGAGTACATTGTACATGTAGGTAACTGAGACTTAGCATATTTTTACTTCACCTTTGTTTCTGCAGTCTGTATTATGGGACTATGGGCAGCTCACCTAGTTTCTTTGGATCCCAACTAACTAATATAAGAGAATTAGTCTGTCAGAGTCTATTAGGTGATTTTTCATTATCATAACAATATACCTGGAGCTTGACATTTTATAGAGAAAAGAGGTTTAGTTGGTTCACAGCACTGGAAACTTAAGGTCATACACTGGCATTTGCTTAGCTTTGTAGGGACTTATGACAGGTGCCATTGCAAAAATAATGAAAATGTAGCCATGTTGGACGCAGGAAGAGAGAAGACAGAAGGTACCTTCCATGAATCTCCAGAAGAATACTGTTTCTAGGGGGAACCTCTCAAGAAGAAGCTGATTAGCCTCTCTGGTAATCCACCCAAGCAAGTCATGCAGGGCCCAGGATGAGAGAAGCCAGAAAACACTTCCTGTGTACCTACTGACCTGCAGACAGAGAGAATCAAGAACAAGAATTCCTAGACTCCTGGCAAGCAACCAAGGGAATTGGAGGGCAGGATGAGTTCATAGCAACTGCAGTACAAAGAACAATAGAATGTTTAGTTGTATTGTTTGGTTGGCTTCGCAGGCCTGGGATTGGTGGTCTAAGCATCTATTGGGAGGATAACAGTATACAGTGTGACAAATGTGGGGGATTTCCTTCTATCTTGTTTTTTTAATCCAATATTATTCTCATTGTTTTGCTCTGTTATAATTTATTATTTTGCTTTATTCAATGTTCTGTTTTGATTAGTTTTATTCCATTTGTTTTGATTTTGTCATGTATGAAGGAATGGACATCTATTATAAATAAAATAAGATTTACTATGGTGGCCATTGCTAATTTCTTATTGTCCTACTTTGAAGTTATGTACCAATTTCATTGTTTTGTTTTGACTGTATTTATTCTGTTTGTTTTGTTGGGTTTTATTATCTTTACAATAAGAATAATGTGTGACACACATGTTCTAATTCCACCCAATAAATCATTAGGCACTGAAAACATGCATTAAACAAACAAAAGCAAGAACATAAGTAATCTTGTATGACAAGACAGGAACCAGAGAGCAGTTTTAGGACATGACTTTCTTTTCCAAAAGCATCCTTGTCATGTGAACTAATGGGGATCCAAGAAGCACTACATAATCTCATTTGAATGCCCCAGCCTCAGTGACCTAATGATCTTGCACAAGACTAAACTCTTACAGGTGTTATTATTATTATTATTATTATTATTAGCATAGTCACACTGAATACTAGGCTTCCAATTTTTTGAACTTCAAGGGAAGCATATAAGTCACAGCTAAAACCTAGTATGCAATGAGGGATTTGTTGAAAGCATACATGAACATTCATCTGCCTTCACTGATGGGTCTGAAATGAATTTTAATCCCATATAATACAAACTGGGAAAGAGTAACATGAAAAGAAAGATTCGGGTGTGTGTGTACGCATATGCCACATATTTTTCATTTCCTTGTATTGGTATTTCAGTAATACTATATTTTTACTGCTGGGTTTTTCTTTTCTAAAGATAGTTAGATTGACAGATAATTATCAAATACTTTAAACCAGATCATAGATGGCGTAAGTATGCAGTATTGTAGGTATGGAGTGCAACATACAAGATTTCCAGGTGGAAAAAAGCTTTCTTTTTCCCTAACATGGATTAATTATTTCTAGCTTTCCACTATGCATACCACAACTAAAAGAATATAAACATAATTAGAAATGCTATGAAGAATAACTTAAAAAAGATTCCTAATTTGAAAACAAAGCTAATGAGCAAAGATGAGAAAGGAAAGGTGATTCAAGTTGGCCAAATGGATGCTCTTAAAAATACAGCTTCCTGTAAATTAACAAGAGGTAGAGATGCAAATTCAGAGATGGTATCTCTGAGATCTAGTTCCTCATACTCCCTGGTATCTGGAATTTGTGGCTGTTTAGCTGTGAGCCAGGAGCACCATCTAGAGGTACAGGGCAATCCTGCATATGGATGAAAAAGAAGGGAGCCCTTCTCTATTACTTTAGCATAGCAAAACATAACTTCATTTTTTTCAGTGTATAACCCTTGCAGAATATCTCTGAAGGAGCTGCTTCCCATGCCCATTAAATGATGACTGCAGAGTTCATTGCTGGGAGCATTCAAGGCTGCACTTCAGAAGCTGAAACTTACCTCTGCTACTTCCCCACAGAGAGGAGAGTCACTGCCTTTCAATTCTGTTAATTCATTCCACACATTTTCTGGATTCCTGCCATGCGTCCGGCTTTGTGCCAGGTGCTAAGGGACACAGACAAGAATATATTACTGGAAGTCCCTCTATCCACTTGGCCCACATGCTCACACATAACCACATGTATAAATTTTCTTCTGTCTTATCCTTTTAAACATTTCCTACATGATGAGAACAGAAATATTTCAAAGCAGCCACTACGTTTCAAAACACTTGTTCTATGTAAAACCATCAGGTTAGTTTAAGTGAAATCACGGGTTCAAGTACGTTGAGAGTCATAGAGGGCTTTATAGTCTTAGAACAATCATTATCAACCCATAGTGAATCTAGGAATGATTCAGTGTTCTTTTTACAGTAATACAGAACCTAAGGCCCAGCTCCAGATATTGTAGTACTATAAATGTATGTCATGGTCCAGGATTTTGCAGTGTATTTTAATATATTTAACTTGTTTTAATGATGGAAATCAGTTACCAGTCAGGGGAAATGTTCTAATTTTGCATAAATAAGGGATTCCAAGAGCACATATTAGAAATGTCTGATTTTCAATCATTTCACATTTGACTTATTTGTATTTGATTTTTTGACAGTTAAGAATCAAGCCTATTCTGTATCTCAGGAGCACTGAATGTGTAAAAGGCAATCCTTTAACTAGTATGAAAGACATTAGATCTGATTGTTAAAACTTGATCAAGACTGTATGCTTACGTCAGTGTTCAGGAGAATTTTGTTTAAATACAGACCCATAAGTTTATGAATATACACACTGTTTAGGTTTTATTTACAGAAAGGTACATGATGTGGGGACACTGATTTAATGAGGTACTTGTTAAATTTAACTGGGAATCAGTTCCATTAGCAAATTCACAACTGTGGGTGCAAAGAAGCTGAAAATTAGAAACTTGAGTGGATTTGAATTCTTAATTCTTCATCAAACATAGGCAAAGCAGAATTGAATAAAATGCTTCCATGTTGAAGGCAATTTAGTTCTCATTCTTTTGCAGCTTTGCTGCCTCTGTATTGAAAGATGCCCAGTAATAAATCTAAGAGAGCTTACAAAAAATCCAGAGCCACTTCAAGAAACTCTTATAAAATATCCTTGGCAATAAGAACTTTCGTATGCACCATCTTCTCCATTTATGTTTTTCTAATTGTCATAGTAAAGGTGCCCATTACATCTCTGTTGGACAGTTAAACAAGTGTAGTTATCAATTACCATACACTCTCACTTTCCAAACTCAGTAAATTTACTTTTATATCCCAACCAGGGAGGTCTCCCTAAGCCATCCATGTGATTGTATCATCTGCATAAAATCTTCCAAAATTGCTGTACTGATGCAGAGTTTAAATTTATAGCAGTCATTGGTGGTTTGGTCTCATACCCCTTCATGAAACTCACTTAAACTCTAATTTCTGATGCTCTAATTCTAGCGACTCCTAGACTTTCTCCCGACTTTGTCATGATGCTTTCTCCTGCAAGACTGTGATACATTATCATTACCTGTGAGATTCAGCTTAACCATTACATGCCTGTAGAATGGCCTGTAACATCCCAAGCACTCTATAATATGCCTTTTCTGCTTCTTTTTCCAAGACCCTGTATATACTCTACCATCACAACAGTACAGGGTATTGGAAGAAATCTTGTAGTTTATGATTTTGTTAGTTTTATTAAAATGTGAGTTCCTAAAAAATGAATGATACAATTAATTTTATATTGTCTAATTATATCTCTGTAATTGTTTGTTAAATGTTTTCATGAATGTTCCCACTTAACTTTGTTTGCCAGAGTACTTAAATACCTCATAATTGAAATGGATTTCTAAAGGGAAACAATAGTAAGTAAAATTATTTGACCTATATGTTCCACTTACAATTATGTTTTAAAAAGTGAATTCCAGGAATAAAAGCTTAGGTTAACAAAAAAAGACATAAGAAAGAAAAAGGCTAGGACTAGATGTTTTGAACACTGAAACTATAGGATGAATAGTTCGAGACTGGCATTAGAAATGCAGCAAGACTCAGAAAAGAAGAAAGAGACTGAAAAAGAAAAACAAAGAAAGAAAGAAGCAGTGGCAAAAGAGAAAAATATCAGAGAATAATTTAAATGAGAATAAATGCATAATACTTTTGTGTCCCCTACAAAAATTATGAAAATATGGTGTAATTATCATTGTGTTACTATTTGTATTTTTTATTTTGAAAATTAAATATAAAATGACAGGGCTCCATTTTAATTTTTATTGGCACAATTTAGGGCTGCAGAGGAAGTCAGTGTCTTAATAAATTAATTAATATTCAACTGTTACAATGGATTAATGCCTTCAGCTGCCAAAGCCACCCTAAGTATTTTTATAATTATTCCGATGTATCTGTGATAAAGTACTGCTTCATTAGTGATCAGCTCCGTTTCAAATGGAGCTTAGCAAGTACACAGGCAAGCTTTGCATCAAAAGACCAGGAAATCCCATCAGCCAACACCAATATGAGTACACAATGCCAAACACACGTTTGCCCTTTTTGTTACACTGGAACGGAACAAATTTCTGAAAATATTTTCATGCACATTTTTAAAACTAAGGGCTCAAATTTGAAAGAAGCATGTACTTTATATATTATATATTCTAGTCAGCTGTGCATTTTTTTTTATTTAAGGAGAAAAAGAAAAAATCAGAAAAAGGGTACAAGTTACACGTAATTTCAGAAAAAATAAACAGTAGGAAATCACTATTTAATAGATTACATATTGTCATCTTAGAAATAGTTGTTCAAGTTACAAAATTTAAGCAAATAAAGTGGACATTCAAACAGTGAGACTGCAAACAGTTCTGTTCTATGATCCAACAAAACTCAGTAATATGGTTATCTATCTTATACACTTAAATATACATGCAGTTATATCATTTAGAGCATTTTCTTTTCCTCTCCTTTGTACAATGACAATTACACCTTTTGGGTTTTATTACTCCCACAGTTCTTATCACTTTTTTGAAGAGAATAAAACCAAATGTGATATAACAAAACAGAGTCAGTCAAATCAAAAGGATGGACATAATACATAATGTAAAAACAAAATACAAGGTTATCAACAATGGTTTCCATAATGCCTCTTGTTATCTTAAAAAGACTTGCCTATATCATCAGTTATAATAAATTTGAGCAAAACAGTAAAGAACAAAACCAATAAAACCAAAACATTGGAGACATTACAGGACTTTAAAAGAAGGTAACAGTCAAGCCAGAATGGGCGTCATAATGAATCTTATTGTCTTCACAGTTGTTGCCTATACTCTCGAACTTGGTATTATCAAGCAAAACAGAATAGAGGAAAATCAGCCAAAACAGATGGTGAGAGCAATACAGGGTTTCAAATCAAGTTAATAGGAAATCAAAGTGGGTTACTATAATATATCCTATTTTTAATTTATTTTTCCATTAATTAAAAAGATAAAAATAAAAAAGGAGATGGAGATAAAAGAGAACATAAGAACAAAACAGCACAGGTCAAAACATAACCATTTAAGGAAAATAGTGTTTCACAACAAGATATCCTGACATATAAATAGTTACCATTGTGTCTCTTTCCTTGAAATCTTTGAGTATAACTTCGTATACTGTACCATCAATCATGTCAAGACAATGTAAAACCATTCAAGAGAATGACAATATTACAGGGTATTTAGAATCAACTGACAGAAAATGAACAATAATTTCTGTATAATCTCCTTGTCTATAAAAGTTTTTGTTTGTATTATCACATATAATAAAATCCAGTAATATACATGTTAAGAGTGAAGGAAACAAAAGAACAAAACTTGATGGGACTTCAAAACAAGATATTAAATCAGCACTAGCTATTATGATGTCTTGTTTTCTCCAAAATAGCTGTTCCTACCATCCAACCTTCTCTGCCTCATTTCTGTTGAGCTATTTTTATGTCATTAGTTGTCAGTTTGTTTTCTTCATTTTGCTTTCTGCTCCATTCATTGTGGCCTCTCTGCCACTGTTTTTGGAATCTTGGAAATTTTCTTTTTTAAAATGTCCTGCAGTATTCTGTGTAGAGTTGCATTGGTGGTTGCAAATTACCCTAGTTCTGCTTTATCCTGGAAGTACCTTGTTTTTTTCCATCAATTTCTAGGGACAGTTATGTGAGATATATCAATCTTGGCTAGAGGTATTATCTTTCAAACTGTAATTATTCTCCCCACCACGCTCTTCATGATTTGATGGTTTGTGCTGAGAAGTCTGCTGTAATTCTGATGAGTGTTCCCTTGTAAGTGATCTGTTTCATGTTTCTGACGGCTTTTAATATTCTGTTTCTATATTGGATTTCTGGAATTTTGATTATTGTATGCCTGGGTGTAATTCTTTTTGGCTGGGGTCCTGTGTGCCTCATACATCTGAATATCTTTACCTTTTACTAAATTAGAGAAATTCTCTTGGATTATATTTGTGAGTAGCCTTTGTAGTTAATTTCTTTGTGTCCCTACTTCTTCTTTTATGTTCTTAATTGTTAAGTTATATATCCTCATCATTTTCTAGCCTTTGTATTATTACTGTTTGTTTCGTTGTTATTTTTAAGAAGTTTTTCACTTCATGCTCCCACATTATAAATCTGTCATCCAGTTCAGAAAATCTTTACTTAGTTTCTTTCCAGCTGTTATGCCAGCTTTCAATAGAGTTTTTAATTTCCTGGTAATCTCTTTGAACCTTCTTCATGTTTTCTGTTTTCTCTATTTTCTCCATCAAACAATTCTCCCCTTTTTTTCTGTTCTTCCATTCCACCATCTGTTTTTTCTTTGGTGGTGGTTTAGAATTTCTGTAACTATTCTACTTATATCTTGCCTTACTTCATTAAATACTTCACTTTTGAACTCGTCTATGAGGCTCCGGAGATATCGCTTTATGTCTATTGGTGCCATGCCGGATATTGCATGTTTTCTGTCCTCATTCTCCTTTGCATTAACCTTTCCTAGATCAGTGTTCTCAGGATTGGGGACTGAGGACCCTTTCTTGTTGCTGCCTCTTCCCATACTTTTTTGCTGCTTCCATACAAGTGTATATAGGAGGCCCAGTTTCTTTGTCGGTTACAGTTTGTTTGAATTTGCTGGCTAGGTGTTCCGGCCCACTGCAGTGTACTAGGGAGACACAGACTGGGCAGCCTCTGCTAGGCCCACCCCTCCAGGTCAACTTACTAAAGGCTTCACTGCTAGGGTACACAGCCAGGCTCTGGGACCTGGTTTGGGCTAGCCTACTGGGTCTTAGTCCATGATGTCACTCAGGCCAAGAGCTCCCCACTAATCCCACTTGAGAGGGTAATATGTGATTAAAGTCACTGCAGCGTCCTGTTCCTGCTAATCTGCTTGGTCCAGAATGTCTTCTGTTGGGGCCTCCTAGTCTATGGAAGGGTCCTCGTTCCTCTAACTCACTGCAGGTCGATGCAGGCTCCCTGCCAGTCCCACTCTCAACTCTGTTTGTCGATTCCTGCTCTCAGAGCTTTTGTGTTCTGTCCCAGCTGTGCCGATTCAGATGCAGCAGTGACGGCCAGAAATTCAAACTGCAGTTTCCAGAGGCACGAGTTCCAGCTTCTGAGCTGAGATTTTGTCTGTTCTGGTTATAGCACTGAGATTGTATTTCCAGATGGTTTCTCTCAGCTTAGTTCATTCCTGGGTCGGCATGGTATATCTCCCCTTGCCTAAGACTCCTCACACCCCACCATTCCTAGATTCTAAGCTGGCTTTCCACATGGTCATATCTTAACTAACTGTATTTGTAAAGGTCTTTTTTGCCAAGTACCACTATGTTCTGAAAGTCTAGGTAAACATGGACTTTTGAGAGTCACTAGGAAGAAGCTATCTTGAACATTTTCATCCCTGGTAAACCTCCATACAAGCTGTCTGGCAGGCATGATGTGTAGAAAAATTGCCCACTTTGTTGTCCAGGCTGGTCTCAAATGATCCTCCTGCCTCAGCCTCCCGAGTGCTGGGATTACAGGCTAGAGCCACCATGCCCGGCTTTGTGTTATCACTGTTTTGTTTTATTGATTTTTTACTTCCTTTAGTTCCACAGTCTAGTCTTCTCCCTATGGTGGTCAGTTGATCCTGAAATTCCAGAAATCCTTTTTCACCCAGAAAGGTGAAAAGAGGGTTTCCCCACAGAATGGGGAGTTACCTTCCTTGATGACTGGGTTGTTTGCTTGCCCACTTCGGCTCAGATCTCTAAAGGTCTCTGAGCTTCTGATTCCTTCGACATCTGGTGAGGTTTCTGAGCTGTCATGCAATAAAATCTCTTGGCTCATGGCCCAGTGAGTACCAAAGGTTTGATCAGACCTTGCTCGAGGGGGTACAGTGAGGGATCTCAGCTGTGCATTCAAAACAAGTGTTATTTCACATTTCTTCCCTTTTGGCTTAGTCTTCCCATATTTCATTCCTAAAGTTACTATCAAACTTCTTAATATTTAACCTCTCTTTTCTTGCTTTCTAAAGTAGTCTTTCTTAAATGTCTCTTGTTTAAAGAACCTCTTGACTATGACATCTATATTTATGGAAAAGTAATTTGACAATGTATTGAAACATTAAAAAATCTACATGCTTTTTTTCTCATGCTTAGTTCCAAGAATCCATTCTTTTGTAATGTTTTCAATAGAGAACACCTGAATCACAGATATGAATGATATATTATAAGAGAATTTATTTATAAATAAAATAGAAAAAATGAGTAATAGTGAATTCTTTAGTACAGAATCTTTGTATTAGTCATTTGTTTATTATTATAAGGAAGTAACTAAGGCTGGGTACTTTTTGAAGAATAAAATCTGATTTAACTCACAGTTCTGGAAGTCAAAGGATTTTGTATCAACATTGGCTCAGTTCTGTTGCTGGTCCTTGAAACTAAATAAAAATCCTACATACACTACTTGATCTCACTTTAAATCCCTTACTTTTAGTTGATTTTATGAATTACTAATTTTAGATATCATGGAATTGAGCAGCAAGGTGTTAGTCTCTCAATGATTTTGCTGTAGATGACACATTTCCTTGTAAGTTACAAGGATAAAAATTGTCCAGAATGTTTTTCAAGGCCTCACAGAAGATATGGGGTAGTCATTTAAGGAATATACATCTAAAACTAATAGCACAGGTTTGATGTATCTGAAACATTCCTAATTTTCTTCTCTCATTTTGGAGTTTATGACAATGAGATGAAAATAACTAAGACAGTATCAAAGTTTACAGGGCTATTGTGGCTATGTAGCACATCAACAGATAACAAGCTACCAGACTTCACAACATCCTCTCCAGACTGCCAGAGATACTTATGTCTTCAGGTCTCAGTCATTTCCTAACCTAGCTTAAATCTCACTTCATTCTTACTTGCCTAAGTAAAAAGGAAGCTGAAAAGTTGTACTAAGATGGTCTTTCAGGACTTAGCCCACAATTTTCTCAGTTTTTCCTGCTTATTTGGGGACTTGCTTAGCCTGGCTCAGTAATGTGTCTTCTATTCCCTTGACCTTTGTGAGTATATGGACTTTGATTTATTAAAATTTTTTCAACTACGTTACCCAATGGAAGATCATGGTGCGAATGTATGTAACAGAAAAAAGATCACATGGAACGACATGCAACCAGGCTGCAGTGAGGTGTTTATCATGTATAAAAATTCACTTCCTTAGAAACAAACCATGATTCTTTGAGATATTCTTAGTTCTATAACATTTAGATATAGTGCTCCTGTGGTCCTATAACCTACCATAAGTTCCATCTCTGAGCCCAAGATGCTTTCAGGGATTAGTCCAGATTCAAATCATAACAAATCTACTCCAGATGCCAAAAGACCCTTTGTGCATCCATTTGTTCAAAATGCATTTTAGTCCATCACTAAAAGCCACCCAAGTTTTAATAGTCTCAGCACTGAAGAAAAGTCCATGTCCAAAATTCTCTCTGATACTCAAGGGAAACTGTTAGCTGCAAAATACTGTGGAAAAAAAATATTAACAAAACAAATTAAACACTTGATATCCAATATCATTGGATAAACAGGCCCATTCCAAAAGGGGATAGAAAATAATAGGACCAAATCAAAACCCACATCTAGCAGAACAAACATTAAATCTTATAAATATAAAGTAAGAGATTAGGGCACTTCCAGCCAACTGGGCAAATGGGCATAAATCATGAAGATTTAGGAAATATGTGCAGAAAAAATCAGTTCTGAAGCCCTGCACTATGGAGCAATCAGAAACTTCTATCTTCACTTCTTTTGGCATGAAGTCAAGCAAGTTTCTGATATGACCATCTAGATAATAGAGGTAAAAAAGGGATGAGGGATAAAAAAAGACATTGGTCATTCACCTCGTGGTCATCATGAGCTGTCTCTTCTTTCCCTACCTCTGTTTGCTTTCACTCCCCTTACTGCTTTTTCTATTTTGAAGGAATGTAAAACCTTGATTCCTTTTTTCATGTCTTCTCCAATTCTATGTTCATCTCTCTAATAACCTGTAAAGAACTTGAAAGGAGAATACTGAAACCCAGAACCTAGGAGTTTCATATCTAGAACCAAGAGCAATTTTTGGCAATTTTAAGGAACCTGCCACTTTCACCACTATGACATTGCTGGTAGTAACCATCCTGATCTCTCTCTTGGTCTGACTTTGCTCACCCTGTGTAGCTTTCCTAAGATGTTCTACATTCCTGGTATGTCCAATTTCCTGGGATTTCCATTGCATTTTCAGCTTTACTCTCCCAGCTTTACTCATTGCCCTTTTAGGTGTCCACTGTCTAGCCTCTTGGTTCTTCTTCTAAAATCTGAGTAGGAGCATTCTTGACCTCTGCATGCCTATAAAACCAGCACCACAATCATGGTGTCAAACTGTACTACCCTCTCAGGAGACAGATCTTTCACCATCAGTACCTGGTGAACACTGTGTGAAAAATCCCAGGGAACCAAATTTTTAGGCAGCCCTCTGGAAATGAGTGCCCTGGAGCTCATTTATGAATACAAACTCTTGCAATGTATACCTTGGAACTGGAGAAGTATGGAGATTAGTTGATTCCTTATAACTCTCAAGCCATTTTTCCTAGTGTACTGATTCAAAGTATTTGGCCTCTGTGTTTTCAACACCTGTGAAACCCAAGTCCCTACCTTTGTAAGTGCTTCCTTTCTGGGGAAACTGGAAACATGTCAAATGAACATTCTTTTCCTTGGAGTTTTCCTTGGAATTTTCAATGTAGATATCACCAAAACACCAAAACTACCATGCTGCAGCCTCAATGCAGTTTCCTTGAAATTTCCATTACCAGCCTCATCTACTGCCCTTACCCTCAGTCTCCTGTAAAAGCTCAGAACATGTACAAAATATAGACATAACACACATGGTCTTAAGTGCAGCTGCCTTATTCACACCTATAACCTTCTGATCCTGTTTTTACTTTTGATAAGCATTCTGCCCCTCTGAGCACTGACTAGAATTCACCAATAAGCATGGTTTACTGTGTTCCATGTATTCTCTACTTGTATCTCCAAAGTTTTACAAACTCCTTGCATAAGTCAGTTCCAAAGGCTTCTAAATCACGTAGATAGATTCGCAGCAATAATTCTACTTTTATGCTGCCAAAATCGATTTTGGTTACTTTCTTCTTCACTAAGACACAATACCAGACATCTACACATTGAGGGAGGAGAGGTTTATTTTTGACTCACAGTTTCAGCAGTTTCAATGCAAAAATGACATAGTAGATAGGCCTGCTTTGGAGGGAAACTTGGCACATCATGGCAATTTAGAAGCTGAAGCAGGAAGAAGAGCTAGGTAGGGTGATATACCCTTCAACCAACTCACCCAGTGACCAGACTGCGCTTCCTAATAGATTCCAATCATAACCCTTGGTAAACAAACCACACTCAAAACCTGAAAAGGTGCACAGTTATTTCATACAGTATTGTCCTTGGAAAGTTTGTCATTTAATGGCCAAAACTAAACAATGAAAAAAAAAAAACAGAAGAGATGTAAGAGCATATAAATTAGAAGTGAATAAACTATGGACGTGTATAAATATTAAAAAGCAAATGATAAAATGAGTTATTTAATATGACACTGAAAATGTGATAGTTACCTATTATTTTTTTTTAATGAGCAAGAGATTATTTCCTTCAAGAAATTTCCTAAAGTTTCAATTGTTAAATGTGGGCATTAAAATCACTCCTGCTTTCTTCATATAAGCTTTATGAAGTGAAAATAGGTAAATTTCAAGTTCTGAGACACTAACAATACTATAACTGCATTACTGCATCCTTTTATTGATGCACAACTCTCTCTGTATCTTTCTCTCTCTCTCTCTCTCTCTCTCTCTCTCTCTCTCTCTCTCTCTCCTTCTTCCTCTTTCTCTTTATCCCCATTTTTATACTGAGTGATTTTAAATGATTCCTGTTGTGGCTTCTACTTTTTCTTAAACTTGGAAAGGGGTTTTAAAAAAAAATTCACTCATAGATGAATGGCAACAGGTTGACTGGAGAAAAATACATAAAATAGAAATACAGGTACAATAATAATATCAGCTACTTTTAACAGTCAGATTCTAGAATATGATAGAACTACCTTGGCTTAGCTCTCTACCTGCTTCTTCAAATATATGCTGAGCCTTAAATATGTACTGAGCTCAGTGAGAGGAGGTAGCTTGTATTCATTAACATGTCTCCATTTCACCTACTTTTAGCCGTGTGCTTGATTTTTGTTTGTTTTTAATCTGTGTTCTTTAAAACATTATGAGTGATGACGTACTACCGAATAGCACTAAAAATTATAGATAATAATTTTCCTATATTATTCCATGTTTATCCTATCATAGCAATAATTCCACTATACTGTAAATTTTATTTTTTGTTTCCTGCACTAGGCATGGAGTTACTTATAAGCATGTTGCCAACAACCAACCCTGTGCTTCTTAAGAATTTTCTGAACAGAGTTAGAAATAGTCTTGTGATAACAGGGAGCACACCTTCATGTTAGGTTTACTGTTGCCACCATAGGTAAACAGCACTGTTTTAGGATCTATGGAAGAATATGAAAAACCTGCCTGCATAGCCCCACATATACTCAATAGAGTTTCCCCCCAAATGAAAATGACCGTAAACCAGGTTTTGAAAGAAAGGTACAAATCAGTCAGGCAACCGAAAGAAGAGTGTTTTGAAAAATGTTGGAAACAAAGATAAAAAATATCAATATGGTAGTGAGGGAAGGATCAGCAATCTAGTGTCATTTAACATCGCTGTAGAATGGCTTTCACATTGGAATTGCAGCAATGTGCAGGGAGCACTGTGAGGATGAGCAAAAAAATACAAGGGCTTGAAGAAGCCAGAGAGGTCCATGTATGGCTCCTCTTGACCTATACAAAGAAGGCACATTCTACACCCCAGGAGCTTGCTTAAAAACTCCACTCCTGGGATCATCTCTCCCAGATCTGGGTTGAACAGGCAAGAAAAACAGTGTTTTTAAAGCAAAGTTTAACTGATGATTCTGATTCAATTTTTCAGGACCAAAACTGCCTAATTTTTTTTTTTAATTAAAAAGTGGTTATTAATATTACCCAGTTTCACCCTCTGGGTATTTTTAAAATATGTCCCATTCATACATGTAAAGTATGTTCCATTTATACATACCTATACTGACAATTAGTTCTCTCATTAATCTGATAAAACTATGTGCATTTTTAATATATTATAAGGGCATATACACTAAATTTCTTTTGACGTTCCCTTTCCATTTATGAAATTCCTCTTATACAGATGCTACTCTTCCTTACTAAGTTTCCTATAAGGAAAAGCATGACTTGTTTTTCTCTTTTCCCTGGCTCACCACCCTTTGACTTATCTAAGCTTTCAAGTTTCAATCGAACTGGACTCAAATGCTGTCTCTCCAAATAGCCTGACCTTGCCAATCACTCTTTCTTCTTGTGGATAACATGTGACACTTTCTCACATCTCCTCACATTCTGCCTCTGACGATCTCACCAGGGGTTTTCCTTGTACTTTGTGCCATAGTCCAGAAGGTTGCCCATTCTGTATTTCCTGCATCTCCCAGAGTGAAAAGCATTTTTACTTACTCGACTATATTAAGAATGAAATGATCTCCTATTGAAGTGACACATTGATGGCCTGACATTAAGATGAATACTGATGCCAAAGGCGAGACTTCAGAACTACAGTCCAAGTGACAGACTTCCTTGACAATGTAAGTGAATGAAACAAACTCAGGCTACTATTCTGAACGCTGTATCTACCCTTTATGAACATATCAAGGTATGCTGATTATGTGTATTGAATTTTAATTTAAACGTGAAGAAGTTTTGTTTACTTACATTTTTTCCTCAAAGCAAAGTTTTCATGCATTTTTAGGAAAGAGAAGAAAGTGAAAAGGGAAGCAAATTAATACTGAATACTTATCGTTCTAAAATGTAATATAATGACTCACTGGAAAATATCTTTGGGGAAGACTACTGCACTATCCTGACTTATTGAGCCAGTTCTTGAGTGCTCTTTGAGGAATATGTACTAAATAAGTGAATTAAAAGTGCTAAAGGCCAGTTATACAAACAGTTGCTTAACATACATGTTTTATGAGTTCTTCAAAGGATAATAATAGTTTGCATTATAACCAAGAATATAGTGATGTTAAATAAAATATAAACTACTATCTAATCCACTTTATATAATAATTACTATTTCTATTTAATTCTTACAATGGCTGCTATCTGTTTCTTTGAGAAACAAATCAAAAGCTGTCTACAGTATCTTTAATACTGTATGAGGAAACAGTATCTTTACAATACCGAACTTTACTGTACAGTATCTTTAATACTGTAATGAGGAAAACCAGAGAAGTGTCCATGAGAATGACTGGGTATGTTAGATTAAAATACACAACACATTTTATGTCATATAAACTATATGCAATTTATACTGTGAGCCATGGAAACAAATTTACTATGCAAGTATGTGTTGAACATGGAGATGTAAAAGGAAATACAAGAAATATCATTTTCAGTGAGGAAGAGGAAGAATAAGTATGGGATGGGGTAAACAGGGAAGTCTGGGATAGGATAGATTAGAGTTAATGAAAACTGAAGCAAAGCTGAGGTAGACTCATACTTTAGTTCTTGGATTTTGGTTTCTAGATAATGCTTTCTTAAAATGTAACAGTATAGATTTCTCTTTCAAGTATTTGCATAATCACAGATAGAATGCAAGAGAAAGCGATGTAGATATTTCTGAAATTGGTGCTCTCTGTTATGTTAGACTAAATTCCTAGCCAATTAACAGATAGAGCACATATTGAGCTGAATTGAAGTAATCTTTACTTTCATATAAAATAATTTATTCAACTTTTTGATGGTAAAACAGTCATAGCTTCGTAAGTAGGATTTGGCAATTTCATATAAATTATATTCAAAAATAAGTTATGTTTCTTCATCTTTAGCAACAGATTACTGAAATTCAAATCCTATAAACAAATTAAGAAACTTAGTGATGAAAAAAAAACAACTTTGGAGGAGGACATAGGTCAAATGTTCTTTTCCAGATATGTAATCTACTATGCACAACCTAAGAAACAGAAATATATCTTTTCTCCTTGAATGTCTTCCAGGATACAAAGCTGAAATATTGATCACATATGAGTATAATGATGGTTATCTGATATTGAGCCAAAATATGAATCCTTGTAAGTTAACCTCATTCTTTTATTTCTCCTCTTCTACTAGGGGCCCACTTTCTCCTTATTCTCATATTTGAGAGTAGACACACTTTTTATTTTCTACAATATCTAAATGACAGTGATTTCTGGAGGCTTTGCCATACACGCTTGCCCTCTTCTATTTATATTCCAGGTTTCAAATACCCTAGTAAGAGAAGGAAATTGTGTAAATATTCCAATTTGACCTTCCATAACTCCTTTGGTACATAGCACTTTGAAAATGTTACTCCTATTGTAATTCCTCCTTATTAAAACTTCTGGTAACATTTTCCCAAAGACAGACAAAAATGTTTCAGCAGTGTGAAATCAACTTTCCATTCCAGCTATACTCTCTTTCATGCCTTATTTTGTAACACCCTTCCTGTCCATGCCATGTGTCACTTCATCGGCAGGCTTCATATGTATTAATCTCCCTTCCCATCCAGCATCCTATCTACTGTTCCATCTCTGGTCAGGCATCATTTGTTCTATTTTTTGTTGTTGTTGCTATATGGTTTGGATTTTACATTCTCTCCAAAATGCAAGTCTGAAGAAGTAGAGTTTTTGACAATTAAATTAAAAGTGTTGCATTCTCATAAATTAAGTGCTACCTTTAAGAAATCACTTTGAGGGAAACCAGTTTAGGCCCTTTCCTGCCCTTCTGCTTTGCAATCACAGCAATCAGTTCCTAGGGACAGCACAGCCCATGCTGAAGACACCGTGTGCTGCTCCCGAGCTGTGAAACTTGGTGCACTGATGGGGATTTTTCAATCTGCAATACTGTGAGAAATAAATTTTCATTCTTTACACAATCTCAGATACTCTATTAAAGCAAGAGAAATGCCATAAAGCGTGTTGTCAAATTCACCTTTTTTAAAGTCCAAACTTGACCAGTAACTTCCTAAGCATCACACGGTTCAAGCTATTATTACATGATTTTATAGCTTCTCTTTTTCTTCTTTGGTACTTAATAGCATTTTAAGTTCATTTAAAAGTTATCTTAGCACATGAGTATATTTGTGGTTTTCATAGTCACTCTACATAATTTTGAGATATTCTATAATGAATAATGATGTTTATTTGTGAATCACACAGCATTGCAATAGGAGTACCCATGCAAGTTATAAATTATAGAGTTCTCAAAACATGAGAAAGCTTTAAAGACAAACAAAAAATTTCTGTGAGCTACTTTGATACACATTTCATGGGTCATGGAAATCCTAGGCAGAAACTGGCATCAGCCCATGGCTAGAAAAAATGCTAGCTGGACAAATATTTTGCTCAGAGTACCTTGTTTAAATTGTTGCATTCTCAAATGTTAAGATAAACTGCTATGGAAATCTGTGCGTAAATGAAACGTGTACCAAGCATGTTTCAAGGGCAAAAGGAAAAGGAATCTCTTTTGAGCCTTTAAAAAGTCTTGAGAAAGTATTTAGAAAGGGAGGCTTGAGCTCTCCCCACTCATAGCCTGTTAGCTTTAAATGTGGCTATGTCTAGAAGAAAATTTTCTTCTTCATATCATTCTTCATATCATTTTAAATCACCTACTAGACAATTTTAGCTCTACAAATGTGAGAAATATGTGTACTGTATGTCTCAAAGCTCTTTCTGCAAGAAACACAATTCCAGATACATAATTGGATGCTTTAATTATTTTGATCCAAGGATGGAAGTCAGGACTATACTACTGAGTATTATACTACTGAGTATTATGCCTGTGTTAACCAAACACTCAGACTCCACCCGTGTTGAGTAAAATGAATTTTTCAATTATTTTTCCTTCCAAAGAATACTCAAATTATTACTTATAGGACAGTTTTCCCTTTGTTGGAATAAAGTATCTGATGTTTACCACTTAAAGAAGAAGATATTTGCTTTAACTCAGAGTTTCAGATGGATTATTCCATGAAGAGTTAGTTCCAAAGCAGACCATCATGGCAGAAGGGCACGGAGGAACAAACGTGCTCACTTAATTGCAGCTGGGAAACAGAGCAAGGGAACAGCAATGGGAGAGATATGATCTCTGAAGGTACATGCCCAACTCACCCCCTCCACTGGAGTCCACATTTACACATTTGATGAATACAGCACTACCATGATCCAATCATCTCTCCAGGAGCCTTTTAATTTAGTCAAGTTGGCGATTAAGATGAAAGGCACAGGGAGAATAAAACAGTGCTTAAGATGTCAGGCTGAGCATGAAACCTTAGCAACCAAATAAAACTGTGGAATTTTGAGAAAAGTTATTTGAACTGTATATCTCTAGTCTCTTCTTACATAGAATGGGATTAGTAATCATGTCTCTTTCCTGGTGTGCCAATTAAAAGAACTGAATGTATATCATTGAGCACAATTCTTCACACAGTGAAATCTGTAGCTAGTGATGATTATTTGCTTTGTAGGAGTCTGATAAATATTAAGTACTTGCTACAGTGTTGTTAGAATCAATGAATTCCAACTGTCCATACTGATATCCAAGAAAAGCTGCGATGTAGGGGTGTGACTGTCTGTGTTCAGGAGTGTCCCTCCCACCCAGATATTATATCTGTGTTGCCACATGAGACAAGTAATTGTTAAATAAGTCTCAGTTTCCTCAGTTTTTTTCTGAAGAAGTTAGAATGGAATTTCTCCCCATTTCCCTAAGCACAGAAGTGTTACAGGTCAAATCTGCTTTGTAGACAAGACCTTAAATTTTGTAATATTATTTGAGGCACGTTTGGAGTATCTGCTAGTCTCACAGTTGCCCTAAGGCTCTGTTTATGCAGGTAAATTGAAGAGGCGACATGAGCCTATTATAGAGCAGAAGCTGGGAAAAGAGGACTCATTTGACCTAATCTGTCTCCATCAATACCTTTCCCAGGGTGATTGCTCAACTCTTCATTTGACAGTGTAGACAGCGCCTGAGGAAAGTTTGAGGGCAAATACGGATTGAGATGGTGAAACTTGCAAAATAGATGCTTATTGCAACTATTTGATGATAAGCGTTTGTCGCTGCTTGAGAGCATCACATTTGGATGTAATGTGACTTAATGTAACTGTATTTAGCAGGTCAGATCTGCCATTGGTTCTCATTACACCATCAAAATGAAAGTTTTTGTGAAAAGTGCAGATTAGTGTATGGAATGAATGATTGTTTAAGGTATTGGGAGTATACCAAATTGCTTCTCTGCCTTGATGCATGAAACATAAAAATAAATTTTGAGTTAACAAACTCTGGTTGTGGTATGGAGTGAGAGGACCTAATTTAGATGTAAGGACTGGCCTTTGTCACTAATATGATCTAACACAATGTGCTTTTCTCAAAACTCAAGCTATCTTTGTATCAGTTCGTCTTTTATTTTTCCTAGCTTAACATTTGCAGGTTTTACATTGTTCACTCTTTCTTTCTTATGATTTTTGTTTTGTAATTTCTTTTGCTTGGCTTTAGTTTTGCTTCAGACAATTTCCATTTTTACTTTGTTCTTTAGTTAATACCACAGAGGGAGGACTTGTTTACCCCTGGATCTGCCCCAGCCATCCCTTTATCTTACGTCACGCTCTCATTATTAGCTTCTTCCTAATAACCTGATCATGGTTATAATTTATAATTATACACTTACTCATAACTATATTTTTACCCTTTCTTCTAATTAGTCTAGAATTATTGTGAGCATTAGGACTGTTGTACCTTGTCAAATCTGCATTCCTAGCAAAACACAAATGAGACATAAGTACCATTTTTGCTTCCAGAAGAACTGGGTCATAATATTATATGCAAGAATCATATTAATGAATCCATAAAAACACATAATGCAAAATTGGGAGCTGTGAAAATCACTCCTTTGAATATATATTTTTCCTAGTCCCTGAAGGAGATGTTGAATAAAAACTTTCTCATGTTATGTCATGGAGGGGCCAAACACAAAAAAAGCCTCTTACTTGTGAAGAACAATTGTTGGTCTGAAACAGATTCCTGTGTTTCTTAATTGCAAATTTACATCCCATTATGTTCTCCACTATACTAACAATTGAAACATCTAGTCTAATCATTGTTTCTATATTTTAAATATGTACAATAATACATTGGAGCACATTTCTAATCAGAAAATTTAAAAATATGTTTCTTAATTTCAATTCTAACCCCAAGTAGACTATCAAATTCAGATAAACTGCTTATCATCTTCGGTGCCAAAGTAAAATGCATTTTATCATATATTAATTGAGGGACAGTAATAATAGAGACACATTTTCTCTCACTCAATTCTACACATTTCAAATTGCTTTGTAACAGGAGCTGCCAGACAGAGTGTAGAGAGCACATGGCATGGTTCTTGCTGATGGTGACAGGAATTTGGTGAGTGTCCGAGGTAAAGGATTTGTCACTGGTGAGAGCTTACTCCTGCAGTGCCAAGCCTCTGGGGAGGAGGGCTGAGGTCGAATCTCATAATGGGCAGTATTTGAATCTGTTGTATTGCCGGATGAGTGAAAGCGAGGAGCTTTCTAACCTTCATACACCTGTTCTTTTTGTGAGATTAAAATGTTCGATTGGTCTGTCACTTTCAGGCCTGTATAATCATGGTGTCTTTCTTGTCTTAGAAAAGGCAGGAGAATTACACTGTAACCTAATGTGACCAGAAAGACAAGTTACACATACTTGAATATGCAAAGCACTTCTTAGTGAAGCAAAACACATGAGAAAATGTAAATTTAATTATTCTTTATAGACCTAAGTATGACACAATAACAACAATTAAATGAAAAAGATTTCCAAATGTAAAACCTTATGATTGAATGACTCTAACTACATTTTAATCAAAAGCAGAAATCATTTAAACAAATGCCCTTCTGGTTTTTTTGTTTGTTTGTTTGTTTGTTTTGTTTTAAAGAAATATACCAACACTCTTTGTAAGTTCCATTTTAATAATTACATTATGGAATAAAATTTGCGTTTGTAACAAAGGAAAAAACAGAGTGAGTTAATGGTAAATCTGCTTCATTCCCTGTCTTTTTCCTTCCAATCTAAGAACCAATCATAAGAGAAAGACATACACCAGAAGGAAACCATAATTTAAATTTATTTATAGAGGTATTTATTTATAGAGGTATTAGTTTAACAAACAAGAAAATACTTCTCATGTAGTTGTCTTAAAACTCTTCTGATCGAAAGGAAAGAAGAGAGAGAGAGAGAGAGAGAGAGAGAGAGAGAGAGAGAGGAAAAAGAGAGAGAGGTTTACTGATAAAAATATAGGAAATGCATACTGTTTGAAAAATAACCTTGTGACTGTTACTCCAATTCATTGTCCAACAAGCTCAATGGGGACTTAAATGCAGGTATGGGGTAGCAAATTAGAACAGTAGTACACCAGTGAGGAATGAGATTCTCACTGTGCAGGGACCTGAGAAGCACAAAAAATATGATGGTGATTATTGTGCTAATCCTTGCCTGAGGTATCCTACAAGCCTGAGCAAAGCGAATTCATCTCTTGAAGTCTATTCTTTAATTGACACAAAATGCAACTTCCCAAAATGAGATTTGGCTGCCACCTTTAGGGCCGTGGGTGCTTCGTCTTCATGTTTTATTGATGGGATTCTGCAGTGCCCATCACTGGAGCAGTATCAGGAGACTCATTAGTGCATCTTGCTGTCGGTTCCAAAGATCTTTTACCGATCTTTTCTGGTAGCTTAAAACACAGGAAAGAGCAAGAGGACGATTTACACAGTGGCCGAAGGGTTGTTTACTGTAGGAAATCATGTGCTGCTTTTGACTTTTCCATTTAGAAGCTCATATTTTACTTTATTTTCTACCTTTACCTGGGGTCCCTCAAGAAGAAATGCTACAAATTGAAACTCTGTCTTGGCAGAATTTTTCTCTTAAACTGAGGTCAGTGTATACTCTGAATCAAGTGTACTGATTATTTGTAAGATTTTTGAGTAATCTACTTTGCCATGTAATGGTAGTATTCAAAAGGGCAGGTACTAGACTATCACTGATATTATAAATTTACATGGTTTATTTATACTGTATGTTTATGTCCTTAATTTCCTTGGAAAATCTTTTGCCACCCACAGATAATTTTTTTGAGAATGATAGCTCACTGTTCAACTAAATGTTCTTTGACTACTCTAATATTAGAAAGATTTTCCTAATGCCTGGTGTGGTGGCATATGCTTATAATCCCTGCACTAGGGAGACTGAGGTAAAATGATTGCCACAAGTTGGAGGCCAGCTTGGGCTACAGAGTGAGTTCAAGGTGAGCCTTTGACTGCATAGTCAGAAAACTAAAATGAAAACAAAGCATTAAAAGATTCTCCTGTCAACAGAGTCTAAAACTGAGATATAAATTCCTTTCATCAGTCGCTTTCAGAATATTATTGCTGAAATGTTGTCATGATAATATTATACATAAACACCAGCATATTTTAAGGAGTCATACACTAATCATCAGGTTTACATTGTTAATACTCACTAGTAGATTTATTTTCATACACCATGAGTATTAAGAGTGATAATGTTCATGAGTTCTGATCCCTTGTATTTAAACTAATCAGAACTTGGGCTAATGAACTTACTCTATCTTTCACTTACTAGCTGTGTATTTGTGTAATGGAAAAATATGCTCTATTTTGTACTATTCTGGCAAAAACTGATAAAATAATCATATTTTAGCCATGTGATTGAGAGACAGGAATATTTTACCGTACACTGGTGGTCATGATTATTGTTTTTTTTTTTTTTTTTTTTTTTTTTTGTCTTTTTCATTTTTATCAGTACCAGGGATCGAACTCACGACTGCCTACTTGCAAAGCAGGTGCTTATGCCGCTGAGCTAAATCCTCAGCCCCATGATTATGTCTTTTCTTTAGACATTGATTAAAAGTAATCTTCACGATCTGCCAAAGCTGTGAGACATTTTTGTTCTCATCTTGTTTTAATCTAGAATCTATTATTTCAATGACAGTAAAAAATTTAAATATTTACTAATATCATTTCCTTATGGGCCCTGCTTTTAAAACATTTTAATAGTTTGTCCCATGGCAATTGGATTCATAGCAGCTCCTCCCTGATAATACAGGTTGAAAACTCATGTTTTATCTGACCTTTTTAATAAAAATTATTTATAAAAAATACACCTATTACAGTATTCTGCGTTCAGTAATCCCCATGCATTTTTATTTTTTTATGTGAAAACAGCACGAAAAATTTTAAAAAGTGAATATTGACAAAATTATTTTAAAATGTGTCATTTGATATATTGTTTTATCACATGCCACAGGACCGCCTTTCTATGATTTAGTAAGTCCACATTGTATACATTTATATAAATATGTGTGTATTTGAGCACTTAAAACAAATGTAGTATATCACATTATTGTCTAATGTAATATTTCCATGTATTATTTTTTATTAAAATTTTAAATTTAAAAAGGAACATGGTCAAAAAGAATCTACTGATTTAAACTGTATTTCAGCCTTTGCACTTTCTACAAGTATTGTCTCTTCCCTGAAAAATATTGTTACATCTCATTGCATTCTTGATCTGTGAAGTGTACAGCAGGCAATTCTAATAGATCTTTAATACTGTCCTATCCAAGTAGATTGTAAGCAAACTTTAGATTTCTAAATTACATGGAGACCCTGCCTTTAGGAAGTGTGATCCAAGTGAAAAGATATTAAAGCAATGACAAAGCCATTAAGAATTAGCAAATGTGTCATCAGTGGTAGCAAAATCAAGAGGCATAAATTATGGAATATGATCTTTTCTGTGTTTAAAAAAATGTAACAATTCTAAGTCACCACTGGCTTGTGCTTCATCATCTAGGTTTGTTATCAAATATATTCTATGATTATGTGTTATTCCACGTTTACACGTTGATTCAGAAGATGAATTAAATGAACTTGACCAATGATTACCAATGCTAAGTTTTGTTTTGTTTTGTTTGGTACTGGGGATCAAACTCATGACCTTGTGCTTGTCAGGCAAGCACTTACACCGCTGAGCTAAATCCCTGGCTAATGCTAAGTTTTAAGCACTAATGTTTCTGTCTTTGAAATTTCACATTTCATTTATTTATTTTTACAGATTTATAAGTTAGTGAATTAGTACTAAAAAACTAAACATCTCAGTTCAACATCAATAATGAATAAAAAGAGAAAATGATACAAACAGAAGATTAATTTTTCCAACCAAATTGTTTTTGAAATAAATATACTTGGGCTGAGGATTTAGCTCAGTGGCACAAGCACCTGCCTTGCAAGCAGGCAGTCGTGAGTTTGATCCCTTGTACTGATAAAAGAGAAAGAAAGAAATATGCTGGTAAACCTACAATACAGGAATCACAGAAAAATAACCTTATCACCTTTAATACATCCTCCTTTGATCTACCTACCCTAACTCATAACCTCCACCTTTAAAAAACAATTTATAAAAGTCCTTCTGAGAAGCTCTATCTAACGAAGCACGTGTTCTGCAATCTGAGCTGTTTGGAAAAGATAAGTTTACATTTTACTATTAGAAATACTGTATTTGCAAATTCAATAGAAAGTATTTTAATGAAACTTGGAAAAAGGTTTTGAAAGAAAACATGAAAGATTAGTAAAAATTTAAATCCTCCTCTCAATAATACTGTACCATCAAAACTGAGTGTAGGAGCTCTGCATATGTTTCCTTTATGTATGATACAATTTATTCAATTTTATTGATTGGAATATGATTCGGGTACTATAGTCATTATGAGATATTAATAAAAATCAAAGGCAAAGAATGTTTCAAGTCATGAAAGGCTTTAGGTACCGGGATTAATTATATGCAGGGTAATTTCAGGAAGCTTTATAATAAGAATAGATAAATCTGAGTAGACTTACAATAAGGTTATTCCTATCAGGTCATGAGTAAAACAGAGACTGGCCTTTGAAAATATTTGCAGAAATTTATTTCATATCATGTCTTAACTATCAACTACTTAATAGTCAATAGGGTTAATCTAAAACTGGATTTTTCATCCTCAAATCAAAGAGAAATAATAACTGTATAACCAATTACAAGGAGAAAATGCAAGGTAATGTTCAGTATGTCAGAAAGGAGTCACATGTAATAGCTGCAGAGGCATCAGGCTAAGATTAAATCTTTATATCATATTTAGATGGGCTCCTGCTGTTCTAGAAATTAGTTTTAATTAATCGTGATCTCTCCGTAATTTATCCATAGCCAAATGAGTCAGTAGCACAGAGGCCTTACAAACTCAGAAGCCTGATTTTCAAGTTTGGCCTGGGGATAGGAAGTCAAAAGCTGGCAGAAGACTGATGCTTTGCAGCAGTGACAAATTTAGTTTCTTGGAGAAAGTTGCTGACTGCAATGTTCCAACTGGAGTAGCTTATCTGCTCCTCCAGATGTTGAAATAATGACAGATGCTTAGGGGAGGATTGACAAGAGAAAGAAAAGAACCTGTTAAAAAATCTTACCTGCTTGTATGGAGGAAAATAAAAGTCACACTTATGAGATCCCTATACCAATGAGGTGTGTCTATGCAAACTGAGAAGCAAAACAGAATATATTAGTATAACTGTACACAACTCTTGTGCAAAATTTTTGCTATTGGAGATATAGACAACACTGAATTACAACTTCTGAATTCAGAGGTTAATAAACTAATATATCAGTTTATTGAATCTGAAATGATATCTGGGTGTCAAGCTGAATGGCAGGACAGTAGTTAAAAATGACAATGTATATGGCTGCATTTTCTACAGCTCTGGCAGGTGGATGAGTTTTATACACTTGATATTAAATATTGTTTCAAAATCATTAGCTTATTACTAGAGATAAGGAGGGCTAAAAAGAACACTTATTTTAAAAAAAATTTTAAAAAAGTGATAAATCTTAGTTAAGTAAGTTGAAGTTTTTTGCTTTTGCATAAAAACACAAGATATCAACCTCTGTATTAGATTAAAGAGGGACTATAAGATAGGATAAATAATGAAAATGGTGAAGGCTGAAGACTAATTTAACTAATAAAATGCACATAATAATATTGTACTTGAAATATAGATTGTAACATACATGACAAGCATGTGTGTGCCTATGTAAGAAAATGAAATTTTTGTGTTTTGTATGTCAATATCTCTCCTTTTGTTGTTACTTTTTCTCCTGTATGACCTTTTAAAAGAGGTCATTCAACTTCCTGTGGGAGAAACTTGTTCTTACAAGAGAGAAACTACCCAGTTGTAAAAGATAGTTTGCAAGATGAGAGAAACATTTATCCAAACATTCCAATCCCGTGTGAGAGTTTCTTAAACTTTATATGGACTGTGGAAAGAACATTTCACAGCAACCTTTACAATAATTTCTCATTCATAGCTGGAAAGCACTTATTAACTTATTTCTGGATCCCACTGAATTTCTTGACAGTGCTTTGGAACTATACTCCAAAAGTAAATCGCCCTATAACGAAATCTGAAGATATTGTGACAGTCAGATGAATGTGTCTAACAAAAAGAAAATATAAAAACTCAAAGAGAGAAGCATAAAAGGGTTTAGAGGGTTTGGGCTGGATGTGCAGAAATATTCATACAGAAATGACTATGAGCCCTTGTACATGTTTTGGAATGTGACTCCTCTCTGTTTGCTGCCAGTACATCTAAACAAACCATACAGGAGAGAGCATATTTATAGAATATATTTTTACACTCTTTCCAGAACTGTTATGAGGGTTTAGTAAAGCTGTTCCTCAAACAAATAGTTTGGTGTTTAGGAAAAATACAGGCAGTTGGACTGTCTGAATATCCCCCAAATATTAATAAAATGAGAAAAACAATTCACGTGTTTTTTGTCCTCACAAGAAATAAATCACAGAATGTACTTGTGCACTTTTCTTACCATTTATAATCTATGTATAGACAAGGTTATAATAGTGAATTATAAAATCAAATGTACATAAAAATGATACTCTTAAGAATATATTTATGCCAAAATCTATATCTAGAGTTAAAGTAAGTGCACTATAAGAAATAGATCTTTAGAAACTTTTCACCTTACAAAATTAAGACTATTATTTGTAGCAGTATGACTATTTAGATCTCTTTCAGGAAAAAAATCATATAAGTTACTGATTTATTCTACTTCATATAAATTTCCTCCATATTTTCCAGTATATTAAAATACAGCAAACATTTCTTCTATATGAAAACTAAACAATATCTCATTGCACACACATAATTGCATTGTATCGCAAATTTTCTTAACTTTTGCTATGGTGCATAGATATTCAGATTACTTGTATCACTCACTGCCTATTGTAAGTAAGATTGCACTGAACTTGGAAGTACAAATCTCTCTTTAATTTCCCATTTTAGATCTTTTCTGAGTTATAAACAGATGTACAGTTGCTAAATCATATAGTAATTCTAATTTTATTCTTTGAAGAAACTGTCCACTATTCTCCATAGTGACTGCAACTCTTTGCCTTCCCATCAATAGATCATAGATCTCAAATTTCTCTTCTCTCGTGTCCACACATAAGATTTCCGTTTTTTGCTGCTCTTGCTTTGTATTGAGCACCCAAATGAGTAAGACAGACATCTTTTTGTGTTTTGGATTTACATGATTTTCATCCTCTGATTCCTAGTAATGCTTAGCAAATTTCGTATGCAAGAGCATCATTTCCCATGTCATCACTGACAGAATGACTCATGAAGCTCTTTGTCATGGATTGATCACAATATTTTGTTTTTGAGCTGCAGAAATTCTTTATATGTTCTGAATATTAACCCCTTATCAGACATGGACTATGAATTTATTTTCTTTCCTTTTGTAAATTGTCAAGATTTTGATATTTATTCTATTCTATGTTTTATGAGACATCATAAGTTTATTCTGAGTTTCTATGTAGTCTTCAAGTAAACCAAAATTATGATGTCAGTGTATTTTAATAGTATATCATTAGATTTTAATGCAAATATTCTAAGTCAACTACTTATATTGGTAGCATACAGATATACATTCTCTGTCTTTTCCTTTCTCTCTCTCCCTCTTTTTGTTTCTTGTGCTCATCTTACTTGTATGTTTAAATTTGCACTGATATTTGAATTTTTCATTTTTTTATGAAGTCAGATTTTATGGCATGACACAGAATGAAGAAAATTAAATAACAAAATTAAGAAAATTAAGACTGTGTTCATTTACAGCAACAGAAATACTATAAATTGTATGAAGTTTTGAAGACTCATATTGCCTTATAAGTTACCTTACATATTTATTATACTGTCTGATATGAATATAAGAGTTATGTATGCTTCTTCACAAAGAAATGAGTCAAAGAATGAAATATTAGAATATTTTATATTAATAGAAAAGTTATATTAAAACATATATTACAGACATTTCTGGTTTTATAAAAGATATTTTAAAATTAATCATAGAAATCCAGCCACAGGAACTGTTTCAATTCAATAATTGTTATAATGATGAGTTTATGTACTTTCACAATCACTTACTATACATTGCTAACTTGCAGTGTCATCCAATATGCACTGTAACACAATATAATTATTATTCTGTGCAGTGAAAGTGCAGACAGAATGCGTGTTAATGGTTACAAAACAGATGAATTATCCTGATTTGAATTCAGGACCTTTAATGACAAAAACTGATGTTTTAATACACTACATATTCAACTCATTCTTTGCTTTAATGGGCTAATTATGTAGTGTCTTGGGCCAATAGAGTTATTAGGCTTAGATTATTTAAATAATCAATCTGCTTTTTAAAAATTGATGGTTTGCATCTATTGCAAATATTTATTATTTAGGAACTTGTATTAATTTCAGAAAGGAAACGCAGTTTCTTGTTTTCATTTGCAACCTTGTATGGGATAATCAGTCTTCTCATATATGAATTTGGATGGTCAGATTTCTAGTAATTTGTCTCCTTTGTATTAGTTAAATAGCCAAATTGTGTTTCCTGAGACCGAATTGAAATAGGTAAAAGTACAAATCTGAATCATGGTGTTCATAATAAAATGTAAATTAAAGGGGAATAATTAGAGAGAGTGATAGCCTTTATTAAAGTTCACGGAGATTACCATTAACTGCATGATGGATATTGAAGAGAAAATAGAACTCAAAGTTCATTTTAATTATAGAATTTTTCCAAACATGAGTCACCCCAAACCTGGAATCACTTATCTTCAACACTCATAACTTATGCAATCTTAGAGTGTTGTGTACAGTAAAGTTCTCCATTTTCAAACTAAAATATTTGGACAGAAACCTGTTTGTAGACAAAGGTCTCTATGTGTCCTTTATGATCATGTCCTTTGTGATTTGGGACACTAAACAAATTGACATTGGATACTTATGATTCTTTGTGGAGTTCAATTTATTATGAAGAACAGGGAAGTATCAAAAGATAAACTTTTTGATTTAGTCAACTAATAGTCAATTTGCATCTGATGTGAAGGTTCTTTCACACAGACACAGAAACACACACACACACACACACACGCACGCACGCACGCACGCACGCACACAAGCTGATAGGTAAAAGTAGAAATTCTCTCTTCAGCGAGCAGGACCAGTTAGAAATAAAACTGCAGATTTGCTGTGAGAAACTGACACAGTAGCTATGTTATGTTGTGTGTTAGCTTGATTTCAACGTTATTATTTTTAAATTCAAAGTGCTGATACACTTGAGAACTTTTCATCAATGAAAAGAAAACCAACGCTTAGATGAATATGCATAGATGAATCTAATTCTTTACAACAAGTGACAATATAACACAAAAGACATGTTATATGATTCCACCTATAGAAAATGTGATAATTGGAACATTTACAGAGACAGCAAGTGGATTAGTATGGCCTGGGCTGGTTGTGGCTAATAGGATTGTTTGTAGAGAGTTTAGATGAGTCTCTGGGGATGACTGAAAGTTTAAATTTAGCGATGATGATGATGCCTGTTGAACACATCATATTTTCTAAAATTCATTGAACTAGAAAAAAAATCTCTATATTTTATGTACACGAATGAAAATTTAATACTACTGTTTGAAAAACTAAAAAGAAAGGCATAGATTATGTCTTTTTTAGGCTGCAAATGCTCACTTTCTGTGATTACAAATATAAGCCTCTTAAAATATAGTCAGTATTTGACATTTTTTAAATATTTGACTTACATTTCAAAATCCTGTGTTGAAGAGACTAGCCATTTCAATTTGGACGTCTGATTTATTTATTTATTTATTTATTTTAGTTCTTATATGTTATTGATAGTAGTTCTTTATCTGTGGAACAATTGGCAAACACATTTTCCCACATTTCAGGCTGCCCCTTCTCTCTGTTGGTGGTTCCTCTTGCTGTGCAAAAGTTTTTTAAGGAGATAAGATCCCAGTTGTTGATTCTTTGTGGCAGGTCCTATGTAATCAGTGTTTTATTTATTAAGTCTGTCTATACCAATGCCTACTAGAATCTTACCTATTCTATCTTCCAGCGGATTCAGTGCTTCTGTTTTAATATTTAGATTTTTGATCCATTTCAAATTTATTTTAGTGCATGGTGAAAGATATGGTCCAAACTTTTCATCTTTGGTATGTGCAAAGCCGGTTTTACCAGCACCATGTATATAGAAATGGGCATCTGAGATGAATGCACACTTCTCAGGTGAAGAAATACAAACAGCAAATAAATCAATGAAAAAGTGTGCCATGTCACTCATCATTTGAGAAATGCAAATTGAAACAACTCTGAGATTCCACCTCATTCCAGAAAGAATTGCTATTATCAAGAAATCAACCAATAACAAATACTGGACGGGCTGTGGGGGGAAAAGAACCCTTCTCCACTGTTGGTGAGAGTGTAGATTGGTAGAACCACTGTGAAAACTAGTACAGAGACTTCTCAAAAAAACAAGTTTAGAGGTCTCATTTTACTCAGCTATTCCACTTGTGAGTATCTCCCCAGAAGAATTAAAACCATGTTAGCACAGTGATAAATGTGCACTTATGTCTATAGTAGCACAATTTGTAGCAGCTAGATCTTGAAACAACCTAAATGCTGATCAACCAAGGAATGGATAAAAATGTAGTGTTTTTTATACAGAAGAGCACTACTCATCCATAAGAATGAAAAACTGGAGACTTTTATAGGTAAATGGATGCAAACCAAAACCATACTCATATGTGAAATAGAGCTATTGTACATGTGTAGACATCCTATTGGCTCCATAATGTAAGAAACAAAAAGAGTAAATAACATCCACCATGCACAATAAATGATGTAAAATGGAAAGAGACTTCAAAGGGAAGGATAATCTAGGATGGAGAATGGAGAAATAAAGGAAGGGAAAAGGAAATCTATATCTATATCCATATCCATATGTCTATCTATCTGATAGTTAAGATAGCTATCCTACTAATTTTTCCTAGTTGGATGTAAAGAAAGGTTTATGCTAACATTAGACAATTAAATGCAGATATTTAATACTCTGAGTAGCTAAATTAAAGATAACAGTACAAAATATATTAGCCATTGTTACATTCTTATCTTGTTTTGAAACTTTGTTTTTTACTCTTTGAAATAAAATTTAAAAACTAGCCATTTCAACAATATTTATATTTATGTTCTATTGAAAGGTGTGTCAGACCTATTCTGTATCATTTTGTTTGTCCTTGGATCCTGATCTACAGAAACTCAATGTAGGCCTAACTGTACAGACCTTGCAGTTCACTCTGCTGATCCAAAGAAATATCTTTGGAGATACAGATTTCATCCCTTAATTCCCTTGCTACATATGACATTATTCTTGAGATTTTGGCAGTCTTAGACTTCTAAAATGACATTTTCACATCCATAGCTTTTAAGAAAAAATATGATAAATTAAATATTATTATTTTCTTCTTACTGGAAGGGTATTTTTTTTTAAATCAGCTGCTATAGTGAAAATAATGAGCATTGTAAAATATTGGTGTAACCAGCAAAAGTCATTTTGCGTGTTAAAAATAGAATCGAGTATCTTAGTCAACAATGTTATTCAGAAGAGTAAGACCAGACATAGATATAGAAATCAGTAGATGTGAAGCTAAGAGGCAGGTTTTGTAGGAAAATATACAGAGACACATGTGCACACACACATATTTGCTCTTCAATGCTGCTTCCTTCTTTTCATTCGATACTTCCTGAAATCCCTGCAGCTAGCATTTGCAGCAAGACATAAAAATGAACTGAGTGTTGGCAAAGAAGATGTTACCCTTCAGTTTCTTCTCCCTCCCTTCCCTCACTTCCCTTCTGTTTTCTAAACAAAGGGGAATGGAGGATATGTAGGAACTTACTTTCATTTTCTCCACAATTAGTAGGGACGCTGTTCAGTCAGGACTCATAAGGAAATGAGAAATTATGCAGTTTTTACTGACAGAGTAAAGTGCCATAGCAATGGGAGTAGATTAGAAGAGACAAATCTGTGAGACTGATTTGCTTCCTGTTAACATGTGACATAATCATGGATACAGATATTAAATAATTATGCAGACAAAGATCACAAAGAGCCTAAATATATACCCCTTCACCTCCATTACAATACATGGTACGTACACAGATTCTCATATCTGTTGTAGGTTAAAAACTGAGAAATTTAAGAGAAAATTAGCAAAGTCTGGGACTGTGGTGGGTTAATGATCATCTAGCGTGAGAATGCCCAGCTGAATTGAGTCAGTGGGGATCTGGGTGAGGAAGATCCAGAATGGTACAAAAAGAGAACATGTGAGGAGAAGTTCAGCTGATTTTCTGAGAGAAGCTTGGCTGTTTTCTTTGTTTGAGAGAGCTTTGGCTCTTCTGTTAGAAGAAGTGCAGGGCCTCGCTTTTGCCAGGATGCTGGTCGTTCTCTTCTGTGGAGCTCTGGTCTTTGGTTTTGTGTCCAGTGACTTTTGGCACAGACCCTTCAGTCTTCCATCACAGCTTGAAGCCAGGGCCTCCTGATATGAACTTGCAGGAGGCTTTGCCATGCCTCCAGGCTCTCAGCGGGATTCTTCAGATGTGTAGCGTGAACAAGTCTCTTGCACTTTTCTACATTTAACAATGTGGGTGAATATTGTAAAATAGCCTTATAAATTTATGTATCCTGCATTAAATCACAAATTCTGATTTACAAAAGGGACCCACACACAGACAGAGTAAAAATCACTGGAAAGAATTCTATTTTTTAAATTTTCAGGTAATTTTAATATATAGTCAGTTTTGTAATCTTATTTTAAGCTGACATTAATACAATCAGGAAATAGATTCAGGTGTCTCTGTTGCTCTACAAGTTGTGATACCTTCCTACTAGTTGGTTTTCTTTACTTGAGGAATTGTATTTTTGCACTGCAAACCTCACTGGAGCTCTTACACATTTGTCATAGGACTCTCAATTAAGATTTTAGTGAGTGTTCAAATAATAGAATGAATGACTCTCTAGCCTTCAAAGATATAAAAGTGTGTGTCTGATATTTCTACATCTACATAGTTCTGCAAAAATCTTTAATCATAGTGTGTTTGTGTTTACAGCATTTTTGCCCACTTCAGTAGCTGTGGTGAAATCTCAAGATGTGTGATGTGACGACTGCCCTGGTAACTCAAGCACAAGTGATTCTCTCTCTGTAGGTGATTCTCTCTGGTTCTCTGAGCAGTTTTCTTTCCTCACACACAGCATTATTTCTTCTGTTTTATATGAAATTTCTAGCAACAAAATAACAATGTCTCTCCAAATTGCCTATCATAAAGATTAAAGATTTTGTGAAGTCTCAAATACCATTTGGGAGTTTAATTAGAACTTAATATTCATCTCTGCTTAGTACCCTCGTTTCTCCAGTGCCAGTCTCCACCTCATAAGTCATTTGTCTTAATCATATTTGCCTTTTAAATCTCCTTTTAACTTGGTAAGTAAAAATTGCATATGTAGTACAACATGAAAGATAAATGTATATATTCTGAAAAGGGAAATGCAAGCTATTTAACATATTCATTACCTCATATACTTACTGATGTTGGTGGCAAAAATTCTGCAGATCTCTGCTCTTGGTAATTTTCAAACATGCAGCATATTGTCATTAACTATAGTTTCCATGATGTGTGATAGCTCTCTTGAACTTAATTGTCCCTATCTAAATAAATTTTGTGTCCATTTGTCTCATATATCCCAATAATACCCTCACTCACTTCTTCTGGTAACCACTATTTCACTTTCTGTTTCAATGAATTCTACTTTACTCTATTTGGCATGTAAAGGAAACCAGGCAGTATTTGTCTTTCTATGAATGGCTTGTTCCATTTAAAATGTCTTCCTGTTTCATTGGTGTTGCCATAAGTGACAGGAGTACAGATATATATTCAATACAGTGATTTTCCTTCCATTGGGTATGTATTCACTAATGCAATTTCTAGATTATACTGTGGTTCTAATTTTTAACTTTTGAGGAACTGTATTGTTCGCCATAATGGCTCCATCAGTTAATATCAACACTAGCAGTGTATAAGTGTTTCCTTTCGTCTACATCCTCACTTTCGTACCGTACCTGGCTCTTACACTTCCCATGACCTGCATATGCCATGCTTTGAATTCAAATTCTTTTTTTTCCCCTTATGTCACAATTCCTCAATTCCCCATGACTTTCCTAGGAGCTTGACAGTATTCTTCAAGAATCACGAAATTTAACCTAAATCCTTTGCTTCTTAGAGTTGCTGAAAATGACAATGATTTTAGAAGTGAAAATTAGTCACTGTAGGATATGTCAATCCTGTTGATGAAATTAAGTGTGTGGCTACATTAAGAAATAGAATTTATGTAATGTGTACAATGTGATCATTTTCTCTATAGCCATTAATAGATTGAGTCATTAATTAGTTACAAGCCAATATTGTGTCAAGGACCTAATGGCTGTGACTGCAGACGACCAATATATAACTAAAATCCAACAACACTTGGCTTTCAGTTTGGGTATATCTCCTTTTTTACCTTAAAATGGTAGCCCATATCCTTCCCCAACATTGTGTTTATTTAAGTAACTTTCTTAATGAATGTATGTAATTTAATATTTGTCTAAAATTAATCCAAACTTTATTGTCCCCCTTATTTAGGACTGAGAGCAACATAAAGAATAGCTGAAACAATTTTCAGACTTGGAGGTTTAAAATTCAGCTGCAGACCACATACAGCAATGCCTAGAAGTCTCTAGTCAGTTTCCTCAATTTGTCACCTGAGTGCCAGAGATAGCACAGCCTTGTTAAATGCTCCATAAGGAGATCACCCCAAAAGGAGGGACAAATTGCCTTGGCTGCTTCTCTCTGCAGAAGCCATCATATCATCATATGATATGAAATTAATTGTCCCACAAGTCATGAAGTCTCTCTCAGAACCTTACACACCTAGAAAGTGAACTGACCAAGATCTAAGTTGTCAACCATGCACCTCCCTCATTATACAAATACCGGAACCTTCCTTTTGTTCTTCTTTTCTACAAAACAGCAAAAGTTCTTCTTGCTTCATGAAGATAGATTTTGAACCTCTCCTTGTATTTCACTCAGTAAGGCTATGCTAAGCAAAGATCCTATTTTGCTTTTCCCATTGTATGTCACCTTGATGGGTGTTATATGCCAGGTGGCTGAGCCCGGAATGTTGGGAGCACTGGATCAAGAACTCTAGGAATGGTATCATAAAGGTCATGTGTCCGGCGCCGCATCTGTCCCGCAGAATGAGGCACATGAACACTTTGTCTCTGCAGGCTCCTTTATTGACTGGGCTACAACCTCAATACACGTCCGTCCTTGACGGCTTCCTACGTGTTGTGCGTCGGGCACTTCCTATACTTGGACTTATATAGCTAATGTTATCCAATCATGGGATTACACGTGGGGACAGGCGATTGGGCAGCAACAAGGAAGCAATCAATCATTACCATATATGGTGGGGACAGTAAGCCGAGCAAGAACCAGGAAGCAGGATGTGTGTGCCATCTTGGGCACACGATGGGCGGGGGAGCAGCGGAGGCGGCAGGCGGGTGCTATCTTATGAATATGCTCTCATGAATAACATGGGAGGCTCCCAACATCTCCCCCTTTCTTATTTACAAGCAAATGACAGCGAGGTCTTCCAAGTGACTACAGTGGCCTGTACCCCGCTGTGCATGGCTCTGAGGTCATCCCCCGGCACAGGTTGGCCACCCCCGCGTCGGAAGGGACCTCCAAGCCTCATCCTTTTGCGCAGGGCTAGGGTAATTCGGATGAAACCTAGATGCATACAGACATATAGCCTGACATCTCTCTTCAAAAACCCCAAGAGTAGAACATCATGCAGTACCATCTGGTCTCGCACCTTGGTGCCTCTTGCTGTCATTGTGTGGAATGGGGCCTGTCTTAGGTTGAGTAAGGTGGGGTACCTCAGTCTTACCCGTCTTTGGCTCACCCATCCAGCATTTTATAACTGATGCTCTGCGACATGGAGGAGATATGCAGCCGCCTGGCTACCGGATGGGCCCCCCTCCGCCAGCTGCATTGCCGCCATAGCTGTGAACTTGACCTGCTGCTGGGTTTGCATCAAGCGGTCTAGCAAGCATTTGACGACCACCAACCCCACCAGTATGGCAACAACAATCAGAATCCAAGTAGTCAAATTGGGCCAAGAGAACCAGGAAGTGACATGGTCCCACAAACCTTTTAGGACGTCCCTCAGGGTAGACAAATCAAACCTAACTGGGTTTAATTGAACCTTTTCTATCTCGTTTAACTCGTGATTAACAATCACAGACAGATTATGAAATTTTGGCAGATAAGTGTCCTGTAACCACGCGGTCATAGTTTTGTGGTTTCAGTCAAGTTGGTGTGAACGGGAGTGACACATACCCGGAAGGACAGCCACCTCTGGTCGCAAAGTTGAGTGGCGACCTGCCACAGGGCATCGATCTCTTGTCCGATGAGTTGGATTTCTTCTTGTAGATGGAGTATTGCTTGGCTGTTTAGCTCTATCTGTTGCCTTTGAACCTTGATGGTCTCTCGTGTGGCGTTGCTCAGCCGATTGACTGCATCCATGGACAGCGCGAGCTGCTCGGAGGTCCATGCCTGCAAAACAGCCTGCCCCACTGCAGGGACAGAGAAGAGACCACCCCCGCTGCCTGCCACAACCAATCTTTTATCCCTCTTTTAGTTCTGGTTGGTAAGGAAGAGAGCGAGATCTGCTGTGAGACCGGTCCAACCCAGTCCTGGGCTTGCACGGGAATCCAAAGATAACTTGGGCGGTAAGCTAGAATGGCGAAATTAGGGTAACCATTCCAGCAGTTGGACAGTGTGCATTGACAGCCCGCAAATCATGGAGAAGCCTCCACTTTCCAGATTTCTTTTTGATAACAAATATGGGGGTATTCCAAGGGGAAGTGGACGGTTGGATGTGCCCCAGCCGTAACTGCTCTTGTATCAATTGAAATGCTGCCTCTCTTTTCTCTGTAGGCAGGGGCCACTGCATCACCCAGACAGGGGTATCTGACTTCCATGTCAATTTTATGGGAGTGGGTGTGAGAGGCATTGCAGCGGCCCCTAAGAAAAACCCAACCCTTTCCTGTCTTGTTTAATGGTAGTGGACACAGGAGAAGTATTTCCTTGCAATTTGATTCCCAGGCCTTTACTGGGGGTATAGCCCATCTGCTTCATCATGTTTTGAGACACCTCAGAACATCCCGTATGTAGGGTGATGTCCATTTGGACTAGAATATCTCTGCCCCAAAGGGTTACTGGGAGGTTAAGGACATAGGGTTGAAAAGACCCACCATGTCCCTCCTCATCCTGCCAGGGAAGGGACTGCGCACTTATACTGGGTGAATGCACAAATCCCAATCCCTGAAGGGTCTGTTCTGCCACATTGAGGGGCCAGGAGGCCGGCCAATCTTTATGAGCAATGATAGAGCGGTCAGCGCTGGTGTCTAGCAACCCCTTAATTTTCTTACCATTGATTGAGAGGAGCAACATGGGTCGTTCCTGCAAGGTCATATGAAGGCCAATAAAATTTTCGCCTGTGGACCCAAATCCCTGGGCACCCCGAGACTGTTGCTTAGCTGGATATTGACCATGCAAGCTGGGCAGAATAAGTAACTGGGCTATCCTATCCCCTTTGTTTATAATCAGTGTTCCTTGTAATGACTGAGCTGTAATCTTAACCTTGCCCATATAATCAGAATCGATGACACCTGGCACAACTGTAAGGCCACGAAGGGCCACTGAAGAGCGCCCTAAAAGCAGGCCAACAGTATTCGGTGGCAATGGCCCCTTAAATGAAGTTTCTATCAATTGGACTCCCATTTCAGGTGTTAGTATGAGTCCGGAGGCAGCACAGAGGTCCACTCCTGCTGACCCTGGGGTAGCCCTGACTGGCTGTTCACTCCCAGAAAGGGGCTGCTGGGGGAAAGGGGGCCCGCCTTGTAGGAGGGCCCCCTCTGGCCGTTTTTTGACTGGGACTCTTTGCAGCCAGTTAGAGAATTGCCCTCCTTATCAAAAACGGAACGACAGTCCTTGGCGGCATGGTGGCCCTTACGGCACCGTTGACATAGGCCCGCTTGTCCTCCACTGGGTGTCCCACTTGGTTGAGGGTGGTCACCTCTGCTTTCTTTATTTGGACAAAATCTCCTAACATGTCCTGTCTGGCCGCACTCAAAACATTTTTTATTTCTTTGTGTCTGTTGTTGTGTTGCTGGGGTGCGAGAGCTGAGGGCGGCATTAATAGACGCACTCACCAGGGTTGCAAGGCCTGAATTGGAAAGCGGCCCCCCTACCTCTCTGCATAACTTGGTCCAAGTCTCTAGACTCTTATTTTTGTGCGGTGTAATCACTGCACGGCAATCCTTGGTACACTGTTCAAAGACTAGCTGTTTTACCAGGGGCTGGGCTACACTAGGGTCTGGAAAGACCTTGCTGGCGGCATCTAACATCCTGGCCACAAAATCAGAAAAAGGCTCTGTTGTTCCCTGCACAATTTTAGTAAGATAGGCGGTATGTTCGCCTGGCTTGGCAAGCTGTTTCCAAGCGGCAATAGCGCACTTGGTAATTTGATCATAAACTGCCTGAGGGTGCCGGATTTGATCCTGCGCATGGGCTCCCTGGCCTAATAACATATCTTTGTTCCACCTGACATTGCGCTCTCTAGCGTTTTTCTCAGCCTGCTCTCCGCAATACTCATCATTCCATGCCTTCCAGTCCATAAATTGGCCTGGGGACAAACACGCCCTTGCGAGTTGTGCCCAATCCGAGGGTGTCAGAGGGGTAGCTCCTACGTTTTCCAAAAGAGCCTGCGTAAAGGGGGCGTTGGGGCCGTAAGTGGAGACTGCCTCTTTTAACCCCTTAACCACTTTCATGTCCAGGGGCTGATAATAAGGCGCGCCGGCCTGGTCCTGGAGGACCGGGTAGAAGCTGGGAGCGTCATACGAGGCAAGGCCCCTACGCAAGACGTCCCATAAATGGCCATGAAATGAGCGGTGCCCGGAGGACGGGAGTGTGGCAGGGAAAGGAGGGGGCGGCCCCCAGCCTCCAGGTGCACTCATTCCCTGGGGTGGTTCCCAGGGAGGGGCCGACGGGACTAACCCCGCCTCGCCGGGGGTGTGCATTTCCTGCAGATCACTCTCCACCCTCTCCAGCTCCTCCCCTAGGCTCTCCATCATCCCTTCACACAAGGCTCCAGCAGATTTATGAACTTTCTGCCCTGTATTGCGATGTGGGCCTATCTTACTGTCAGTTTCCTCCTTTGGTCCCACCTTAGGGTCTTCCCCCTCTGAATCTGAATGGCTCGGTGAGCCAACCTCTGAGGCCTCCCTGGAGCTCTCCAAGCGTGCCTGCTCGAAAGCGTGGTGTGCCTCTTTGAGTCCCTGGGCTGCGCCTACCATACTTTCGGTTCTGAGACATGCACGAACCATCTCCCATATGGGGCGGACCATAGGGTCGACACCCATCCCTTGTTCCTCAGCAAACTGAATATCACATCCTAACTTCTCCCAGGAGGGTAAAGGGAGGGATCCAGTGGGCAGAAACCATGGGGCCAAACCATCGATACATTCGAAAAACTGCAGCACCGTTTGCTTATCTATCCTAATCCCTCGCGCCTTAAGCAACAACCACAGTGATAAGGCGAGGGGGCCGCAGTTAACATTGCCCATCTTAACAAAATTAAAGAGCCCCGAGGCGCAATAGCCAACAGAGGGCTGCCCTTCTTTTTCGGGCAATGTCGATCCCCGCAAGGGGTCGACCAGTAGATCCCTTAAAGTGCATCCACCAAGGGCCGGGTTAAGCCGCCGCTCACCCGCAGGTACGTACCGTTTTTCAACACAGTCACAGGAGCCGCAGAAGGCACGGGAATGGTTTCAGGTCCCCGTACGGGCCACCAGCTGTCCAGCGCCGCGTCTGTCCCGCAGAATGAGGCACACGAACACTTTGTCTCTGCAGGCTCTTTTATTGACTGGGCTACAACCTCAATACACATCCGTCCTTGACGGCTTCCTACGTGTTGTGCGTCGGGCACTTCCTATACTTGGACTTATATAGCTAATGTTATCCAATCATGGGATTACACGTGGGGACAGGCGATTGGGCGGCAACAAGGAAGCAATCAATCATTACCATATATGGCGGGGACAGTAAGCCGAGCAAGAACCAGGAAGCAGGATGTGTGTGCCATCTTGGGCACACGATGGGCGGGGGAGCAGCGGAGGCGGCAGGCGGGTGCCATCTTATGAATATGCTCTCATGAATAACATGGCAGGCTCCCAACAGTCATGGGTATAGAAGGTGGCTGCTTTTCATAAACCCCAAATCAGGAACTTATCAGTGAGAATCTTTCTCTAGGTTTCAATACTGTAAGCACAGGTTATACAGTATTAACTCTGCCATGAGATACATGAAAAAATTGAAAGCATATTCAGTGTGATTTGTGGAGGAATATCTCAAAAACATGCATCTTGTAGAATTGTTTTCATGGGAAATTATTGCCTCTCAAATATTCATATCATTCTATCTTTTTAGCAATCTATTCTTCACCACTTTTCCAATAATTGCAATTGGAAAATATATACTATGTAATTATTATAGGCAATTTAATACTCTATCTAGCACTGGAGTTTTCTTGGCAGTTAATTTATAACTTAGGAGCACTTAAACATTTTATAACCAGGAAGCTCATACATTATAAGTAACAGCAACTGGGAAAAGTCTAGGGGCTACACAGGTAGGATGCTGTGCCCACACACAATAAAGCAGAGAAGGAGGTTTCCTAAAACAAGTAATTCCAAATAAATGGCCATGTACTGCTAACTTCAGGAGTGAGTTTGAGGACTCACTTATATTTTAGAAAGTGAATCTTTTGGATGAAGAGATTTTCTCTTAAATGTTTTTTTTTGTTTGTTTGTTTGTTTGTTTTTTTTTTTTCTTTTCCTTGACTTATAGGTTTCTGCATAGGATAACACTGCTCTTTCTTTGTGCAACACATACATAAAAGGTTCTATTAAAATCCAACATTGTGATGAACCTAGAATTTATCAAGGGCTTTTAAGCTTTTCTAAGGTACTCAAATTAAATGGGTAGCCTATATTTCCTTTTGGGAGTTCTATGTATGATCATGATAATTAGTTCTTTTTCTGCAGGCTGTTTTTATGAATTTAAGAAGATTCTCATCCATCTTCTTGGTAAATTAAAGAAACACCTCAACTTGAATTGCTCTCCACAGCAAAGCTGGAAAGTGTTTCACATTTATAAAATTTTCCATTTGAAAATCTATTAGTCTAGTAATTGAGAAATTAAGCAGGTGAAGTACTAAAATGAATAACTTATCCTGGTAAGAAAGAACTTTTTCAGGATTTACATTCAGTTCTTTACCTGGAATTTTATCTCCTTATCTAATATAGCTTCACCAACTTAAGAAAGATTTATCCAGTGTCTAAAGAAAGAATTATAGGTACAATAAAAAATGTGGCAACCTTTGTGGCATATCATAGATATTTCATCAATGGCAGCATTTTAAAGACTCTTCTGAGACCTAGTCGAATATACATTCTGTAATAAAAATCACATGGAATAAAAGTGCCTAGATGACAGGATAGTGATAAAGAAGGAAAAGAACTGTGTGTGTGCATCCCATTTCCAAGCATTCACACGTATGTGTGGTGTGCATGTGGGTGATTGTGCACAAGTGTGTGTGCTAGAAACACAAAGGCAGACTTCAGTAAATACAAGTGCTTACCTTTTGCTTTTAGTAGAAATATTTTGAACATTTGTTTTATATTCTCCTAGATTAGTTTGATTTATAAATTGTTTTTACCCAAAAATTTTTCTCTCAAGATGTTTTCCTCATGGGTTGGTACGTTAATACAGCAAAAAAGAAAAAAAAAAAAAAAAAAAAAAAAACCTTGAAAAGTACAAACCTGTAAGAATTACTAGGAAAAACCTGCATAGAAACAATAAAGAAAATAGTGAGATACCTATCATATGAGTTCTAAATATGTTTCACAGTTTCAATGTTTTAAAATATTAGTATTATTAACTTAAGAGATATATTTGCCAAAACTAGACTCCTGAACCCTAGATGTTTAACAGTGGGCTGATTGATAGAACTGTGGAGGGGAGGAAGAGGAGAACGACTGGCGGTGGCTGAAAAGATAAGAAGTATAAAATATAAGTAACCTTTATTTTGGGAATGTGGGGAGAGACACCCCCCACCCCATGGGGCATGGCATCTCCACCCTGGGGCAGGCAATCTCTCCATGGAACATGTGGAGTGAGGCACATAAGTAGCCTCGGCCTGGGGTGGAACCTAAGGGGCATTAGAGATGCACAGGTAGCCCATTGGTCTTAGTTTGGTGCCAGAGGTAATTTCTAAGGGTGGGGGGAGATAGGGGCTCCTTGGCTTTACCAGCTACAGTATCCTGTCTGGGCCAGCAACCCTTTCATATCCTGTCTTATGATTATTAGGAAAAGGGGAGAAGATTTCTCTCTTTAACTACTTCCTGCTGACTGAGGGCGCTGTACCGGGGTCTAGGGGAGTCAACGGGATGACGGTTGATATCTAGGTAGAAGCTGGTGCCAGGAGTTTTAGCCAGGACAACTTCACTGGTGAATGCACGTATGTTAGACTGAAAAAAACAAAGAGACAAGATGTTATGAAGAGACATGGCACTGTCATATTTATGGACCCAAGTGAGGTAGAGGGAAAGGTACCTTTGATTTAGACATGTTATTCTATCAGGATGATGTTGAGGTAGGAACATTTTTATGGCAAGGCAGAATTCTGAAAAATTAAATGTGGGATTAGGAGGAGTGAAGTTATGAGAGGTGCTTACTCCCCCATATGAAAGCATAAAATTTAAAAGGTAGGTAGGGAAGGCTTGTCTCTGGTATATATGATGTTGGAGTCTGTAGGCAATCCTGTTAAAGAGTCCTGCTATAAAAATTATCATTAATAGAATGTAAGAAATTAAGAACTAAAGTGGTGAACAAAACATGAAAACCTATGAGTTGTAAGGCAGAGATGAGTATCAAAAGGATGGTTAGATCTAGGGCCTGAGTAATGTGAAACCAGGATGGCAGTTTAAAAGGGAATAAAAGCATTTTAAGATTTAGGACTGGGGCCTGTATAAAATAGGCCCTGTTTATAACTGGCATAGGTTGACCTTTAATACTCCATGAAACACTGAGGATTTATTAGCCTGAAAACTCAATAAGAACTCTGTATATGTGGCCTCTTATGTCCACGAATATAGAGAATGTCTTGCCTTGAGAGTTTTAATGTGACTTGGACTCTGAGACAAACACCCACAAAAGTGGTTGGCCCCTGTCAGTCTTCTGGCAGCAATTTTGTCAGTGACGAATCTGGCAGTGACCTGTGAGGGCTAGAAGTTAGGAGGGCCCAGCCACTCTCTGGTGGCCATCATAGCCCAACAACCCGGGAGTAAGGTCTCAAAGAATGCCAGGAAGGGGCATTTTTTGTCTGATATCTTCTGCTGCATTTGAGCGTGGCCCATGGCAGGGGGGCAGGTAGCTTTACCTTGTGTAGATTTGTCTGTCTCAGAACTGTAAGTGTTATTTAAGATATGAAAAGCCATATCAAGGTCTCTGTGGAGCTTGAAGGTCAAGTTTTGCCTTGTTGTTTGAGATCTGGACTATAGTAAAAGGTATCTGTAGAATTAAGTAAGTATGTAGGAGCTCAATATTGGCATTTAAGATTATAAGGCAGGCAGGCTGGTAAAATTATCAGGTGACCAGTAATACTGAATAAACAGTAGAAAAATTGTAAGAAAAAAATAGCCTCTCTTGAGTGGAACTAAATTGTAAAAAAAAAAAAAAAAAAAATGTTTGTGCGGAGCCGTGGGAATTTGGAAATGCACAGTGTTTAAGGCAGTTTGAAACTCTGAAATAGATTGTGCCTGTAGTGAGAAAGCAGAGTTGTGCTTGGGGTGAGATGAGTGCCACCACACAGCATGCAGGAGCACCATCTGATAGAACTGTGGAGGGGAGGAAGAGGAGAAAGATTGGCGGTGGCTGAAAAGATAAGAAGTACAAAATATAAGTTACCTTTATATTGGGAATGCATGGAGAGACACCCCCGACCCCATGGGGCATGGCATCTCCACCCTGGGGCTGGCGATCTCTCCATGGAACACGTGGAGTGAGGCACATAAGTAGCCTCAGCCTGGGGTGGAACCTAAGGGGCATTAGGGATGCACAGGTAGCCCATTGGTCTTAGTTTGGCACCAGCAGTAATTCCTAAGGGTGGGAGGAGATAGGAGCTCCTTGGCTTTACCAGCTATAGTATCCGGCCTGGGCCAGCAACCCTTTCACTGATCTATGACACATGCCAGTCAGAAAGACAAAACCAGTTGAAAGACAAATTCTTGTAGCCAGCAACAGTAAGGATTGACAGGAGTGGCTAAATATCCACTAGATATAAAAAGGCAGGGTATTTTATAACGCAAATTTGGAGACTGAAGGCATAAGTTGTTTCCATTCAACTTTCATTGGTTATAGATAAAAAAGACAGGCTGACATGAAGTAGGGAAACTTTGGAGATAAACAGCCTAGGAGAAGTGATGGGTGATGCTGGCGTGGTCAGTATTGTTAGTAGGATGTGGGTGTGAAGATGGAATTTGAATTAAGCTTTTAATAATGCACATGGTAAAATACATTATTCATTTGACCTAGGCCTTGTTAGCTAAATAACTTTTCTTCAATTTTCCTCCTATTCATCTACTGGAACTTGTATTATAAATTAGGACATTTAACATTATTCTAAGTGAGATGTGAATACAGAGAAAAATACATAACGGTCTATAACATTTAGTATTACATAACTGTCTATAATATTTAATATATGTTAGTTATCTCAAATCATTAAGCAATATCAGACTAGCGGAAATGGATGGTACAAGGAAAACTAGAAAGCATTTAGAGACATTGTCGGATTTGATCTTTTACTCATTCTGTGTGAAAAACTAAACTAGAGATGCATCAGTCCTAGGAGGCCATGAAAAATGGGTGAGGAGGGGACGAGAGGGTGATATTCCTTATTAAACTGAAAAAGATGAAGCAAATGACAGTGATGAAATAATTGTGTTGTCCAAAAAAAATATTTAACTATAAAGAAAGCAACAGTCCATAAACCACAAAAAAAGTGAATGAGACAAATAAATCTTTATATATAAAAGATGGATATTATACATATCAAAAAAGATGTAATAGTGTGCATAATAAGCAATAAAAACTGAAATAAAATTGAAATGTTATATCTCGTCTTCAGATTGGTCACAATCCAAAAGTTCAAATTCATCAGTTTGAGTTCTACCCTAGAATGCAGTTAACATATAAAATGGAAAAAAAAATTTGCACAGAATTTACCAACATCTAGCAAAACTATTTGTAAATACATCAAAACTCTGACCAGCAAACTAACTTTTAAGAATTTTTATTGGCTACACTTCCATTAAAACAACAAGAGGCATACGTGATTATGCCATATAGCTTTATGTGTAAATGCAGAACATTTGATGAACCAATTGTTTCATATACCATGTATGATCTGTTTCAAAATCCTAAAAATGTGGATTAATTAATATAAAGAAGTTCTAAATGTTAAATTCAGAAAGTCAAGTGCTCCAAAGTGTGTCTTGTATGATATTTTGGCTTATGAAAGCAAGTTAAAATATAAGCAAAAATTATGTGAAAACATTTTTGTGTGATTGATTTTTATAGTAATAGGAATAGAAAATTTCAAATTTCTTCGAATTCAGGTTATGATAAAGAATAAATGTCTGTCTGTTGAAAACGAGATTCCTATTGAAAAATGAACTAGGTAAAATATATGAACCATAATTGTGTTTGAGTGTATATTTAATGTGGGTTTTTATGTTAAATCTTTAAGTACGTTACATGTATTTATAAGTATGTTTTAAGTATGTACACCTGTATTTATTTTTTCACTTCATGGAGTCACCTTGTTTAACATCAGTTGTCATAGTAATGATCATTGCTGGTATTCCGATCTTGGCTTATAAAAATCCCTTGCCACCAAAAGAAACCAAGAATTGGGAAAACACAGCTGATTTCAATCTGTGGAGAGTGCAAAAGAGGGTGCAAAGTGATCTTCTGTCATTTACTTTTAAAAGTGAATGTTAGCATACTTCTTAAATGATGAAGACTTTAACAGCAGGCTGCTTTGTGCCTTTGAATATATATGATACCTCGTTTGTGCTATTCCTTGGCAAGGAATACACTACCCAAATCTCAACCCTGTACTTGAATCTCAACACTAGAAGCAATAGAAAACCTCAAAACTGAGGGGCATCTATAAAAAGCTGGTCTGAGTTTTTCAAAATGGCAGTGTTGTGACAAACTAGTAGCAAGAGGCAACTTCAAATTAGAAGAACTAAACTTCAAATTAAAAGAAATCTAAAGTAGTTAGAAAATTATAAGGCAAATTAAGTTCCTAAACATTCTCTGTTAGCTGGAGAAAATAACAGCATTATGGAAACTGTACATATCTAGTTTACAAGTGGAAAGTGTGTGGATTATTGTACCACAATTGAGAAAAAAGATAGTAAGACTTACTGACCCTGACCTCACGCAATATGTGTAGATAAGGTAATAGCTAATAGTTATCATACTGAGAAAAAGGAGAATAAATTGTCTGCTGATGACAGGTACAATGACAACTACACTAAGTATTTTACATCTATTGTTCTAAATAAATTGTGATTGAATTAAGATACAAATATTAGCAAGAAAGTATTACTTTAAAAACATAAATAACCAATTGAGTAACCTCTTTTTCCAAAAACATGTTGCTTTAGAAGTCTGATGGAGGGGCTGGAGGTTTAGCTCAGCGGCATAAGTGCCTGCCTTGCAAGCAGGCAGTCGTGAGTTCGATCCCTGGTACCAATAAAAAGGGAAAAGACAAAAAAAAAAAAAAAAAAAGTCTGATGCAAGATTTTCAGATTGAATAACCAAACTGCAACCCCAAACCCACTTAGTTAACTCAAAGTGCCTACACTGCAATTAAACCTGAGTACTTAGATTCTACTTTAGAACAAATGACCCTTCCATGGTGTTCAGCTGATGGGATTATTTGACTCTCCTGCCCAAAGAGAGGGCTCTGCCCAGCAGCTGCTACACACATGCCATGCCACCATTTTAGACATTTAAATTCATTGTCATTTTATGTGCTTCAATTGATGAATATTTTATCATAACAGACATTTGATCCTAAATGTTAAACCACAGTATTTTTAGAGAGTATTAAACCATAACTTTAGAAAATTAGCAAATATTTTTTATACTTTGCCACTTTGGAACTACCTATCTTTCTTATTGTTGCTGAAACTTAGTTAATTATACATGAAAAATTGTTCTATATAAATGTGTATCTTCAGAAAGATAATTCATGTGAACTCTCAATATACGTACATATGGATGCAAAGCTCAACATATGGACAATTATATAGAACAAATATTTTAAAAAATATACCTACAATGACAAGAAACAATGTGAATACTTGATAGTTTACAATATTAATAGGAATTAATTAACACATGATTTAAACAAGAATATGTACACATGTTCGTGTCAATAATGAAGTAATGCTGTCATATTCTGAAACCCAATTGCATTACATAGTTGTATTTATTTAGAGAAATTTCAAAACGAGTTTAATCTCTAATAGCTTATCTAATTTAAAAAACACGATAATTTCAATTTGTAAAGTTTTACTCACTTCTTTTTAAAGTTAGGAACCAACTTCTTCCCACTTTGCTGTCAACCTCTAGGTGAAATGTATGAAAAGTTTGCATAGTAATTTTTCCTATTAAAATGCAAATCAGGTTTCCTTAGTGACAAATATTAAATTAAAACCCTAATATTAAATGGAGACATGCCTTAATGGTTGCAAATTTAAAACCAATCCTATGTTAAGATCTGAGTAATGGGGTTATATTATTAGTCAAATTTGCAAAAATGGCTTTTAAAGTAATTTCATGCTTGATAATGTGATTTTCTAACAAGGAAGAGATTTTAATTCTTATCATTAATTGATATTTAAAGTAAATATGTAATTTTATTTTGAAATCATATGTATGATTTTAAATTTTAACAAGGAGCAAAAACATCAAAGAACTTGGCACTCAAGTGGCATATTTCTACAATTAAAAGGAATCTGACACACTGGATAAGGGTGGGGTATATAGTAATAATTTGACTGACAAACTATTGATACATTACTGATAATCTGAATAGTTCAGTAAACACCATGCTGTGTTGTACATTGACTCCTGGAATGTAAAAAATAAATAAACAAAATAATAATTTTTTTTTGCAACATCCAATGCCGATCTAAGAGTTTGGTTAACAATAAGCTTGCCAATATTGCCTCCATCAAGACTCTTATGATTGAATATATTTAAGATTCAGTTCAGGATACTAACTGTGGAGCAATTATGAGTTTATATCAATGGAAAATGCACACATATCATGCTGCAGTCTCTGCATCCATCCTTGTGCTTTTGTATGCTGCTTTAATTTTCATACTCAATGCACACTTCATTAAAATAAAATTTAATTTTGTTATTAACGTCGTTTATTTGTCTGCTTAACAACCCAAGAGAAAAACTATTTCTTCTTCATCCATTATCTGTATATGAAAGCTACTGAATTATTTGTTCATCATCCAATATGTATATATGAAAACTACTGAACTATTAAAACCTTTAACAAGTACTAAAATATCCTTGAAGTTATTAGTAGCATTGTTCATTTTACCAAACCATTTCATGTGATCAAATCAGGACCCAACCAAGTTCAGAAAAAAAAAATAATAACACTGTCTTGGAAAAGCAAATCCATGCATCCACACCACCTACATTTCTGATTTCAAATATGAATATTTTCTCAATGATCTTATAGGTATTCTATATGTTCCTCAGTCAAATTATTGTCATTACAATTATGCCTTCACTACAAATTACTAATAATTTGAGTTATGAAACTGTATAAAGCGTGTTTTACTTTCTGCATGTTTAACCTTACATTAAAATCTACAAAATCTTTGATGAACAGAAAGAGAACAAAATCACTCAGGGTGAATAAAGAAACGTTGGTGATGGGCAGGTAATACAGGATGCTCATTCTTTTACACTGCATCGTTTCTCAAAGCACCTGGGGTTGAAGCTGAGGTCACTCTACCACTGAGCTGAATCCTCATTTTTTTTTTTTTAATTTAAGATTGCATCATGCTAAGTTGCTACTATGGTTTTAATCCACAATGTCTTCTTCGCCACTTTCTTCTAGGTATGTGCATAGATTCGCTCTCGGAGGCAGTACACGCATTAATGGCTTCATACACGCACAGCTCAGCTCAGAATGATTTTGAAGGAGCCTCCTTAGAGGTCTGTCCCTGGGGGAATGAGCAGAAAGGCTGTGTTCTTGCCCTGAGTTCCTCCCATCTTCCTCCGCTTCTGGGCTGTTGTGGTTTATGCATCTTTTCATCAGTTATCCTGTTTCTGAGTCAGAGCCCACCAAAGATAAACTTAAATTAGGAAGCAAATGAAACCTCTTCTCCTTCAAGTGATGGGTATCAGATATTTTGTCCCAGTGATGGGACAGTGACTCAAACAGTTACCTAGGTTGAATATTGGTCAGTCACTTAGAAAAATGAAATTCTATAATTTGTATAGAACTGAAGGACACTATTTTAAGTGAAATGAAGCAGAAAAAGACAAAACACTCCATGATACATTTCACGTAGTTACAAATACAAATTAATCTAAGTGGAAAATAATGCCATTAGAAGATGGGAAGGAGGAGAGTAAAATAAGAGGAGGTTGGACCAGGGGAATCATAACACAAATAGAAGGAAGGAGTAAGTAATTCTATACTGCAGCACAGTGAAGTAAACACAGTTCACAACAACACTGCTATAAATTAAATGAAAGTATAGAAAAAAAAAAAACAACTCAGAAGTTTCCTCTGATAATCAGAGGAAAATGCTAATTACCCAGAAGTATTCAGTCCACGTTATATGAATATGTTCAAACATCACTATACTCCACTAATAGGTAAAATTACTACATTATAATCAAAATTATATGGGGCATAAAACAACTGATCTTTATAGAAATGCCCTAATGATGGTATTTTAGGATAACTCTCTGTTTCATGTCATTTATCTCCTTTTAAATACAAATACAGTCATAGTTTCTCTAACTGAAATAAATATTTTCCTTGGTACTGATGTGGTCCTAGACAAGCCGTTGATTGATAGATTGACTGTGCTATTTTTAGTATAAAAACTACCTAGATCTGAATGCTAACCTTTTCTATATCCTTTACTTACTTGATTGTTTGCACTGTGGGTTTTTTTTTTTTTTTTGAGAGTAACATTTATTTTTAGTAATATTCCTCTTCCTACATTATTATTTTTCCATGTTTTCAAAGAACACCAAGGTTATGCCATCGTATCATAGTTCTTGACTTCTAAATGGATAACTTAAAAGGACATGCAGCAGAAAGGACCCATGAATACTTAATAACTGCTGATGAACACAATGAGTGCATTGAATATCTATAATATTTGTCAACCAAAAAATTGATGATTTCCCTAGAGAAGCATCCATGGGATTTTAACTGGTAGGTTCAATTACTTTTTTTCTTCACTTCTTCCTTTTCCACCTCTTCCTGCTTCTCCCCCTTATTCTTTTTTTCTTTACCAAAAAAAAAAAAAAAATAATTGAGAAGGGAGAGAAATTCGGACAGGACTTCAGTTTGATTAAAAAAAAAAAAAGCTGAAACGGGTACATCTCTGTTGGACAAACTCAGACTGGCTTTTGTAGTTGCATCTTTTTGAGAAAAAACCTGAGGGCAAAATATATACTGTTTGCCCATAGCTTTACTACAGTGGGTTTAGTTCAGTTGGATAGGTTTTATAATGTAACCAAAGCAGAAATTTATAGGTTATGCATATAAGTTAGTAGACTGTAGTGTAAATAATACATAAAAATATGTGTAATACCAATATGACATGTAGACCATGAATTCAGCAAAATTTTGTTTCTTAAACTATTCTGTAGGTTAGATCTATGATAAATAAGGAAAATACAGAGAGAGAGAGAGATTGAGATTAAGAGAGAGAGAGACAGAGAGAGAGTGTAAACATATGAAGTGTGAATTGATTCAAAAAGTAAACAGTCAGGGCAAGCAATTTTACAATCAATGTACTAATGATTTTAACTACATTCTGTCATTTAATACTTGAAATAAACCTATGAAACTGAGACTCAAAATCATTAGGCAATATTCGTATTTTATAGATACAAACTTATATATTCAATCTAGAATTTATATTCTCTATATTTCTATTATTGCAAGCCAGTTATCCTGCTCCTAGGGGCACTGAATCCTCTCTAAAATGTTGGGAATATAATGAAAAGGAACTGAATCCTTCATCTCTGCTAAGGTTTGGCTATGGCCTGAGCGTTTTCCTCAAAGATTTGTGTGGTGGATACTTGCTCTGCCATGTGGCGATGTTAAGAAGTAACAGAACCTTTAAAAGACAGGGCTTAATGTAATCCATGAAATCCTTGGAGAGACTAAACTGATAAGAAAAATTAACCCTGGCCTCTAAAGTCACTCTGTCTTCTTGTCCTGCCTTCTGATCTCTCATGGGTGTGTGCCCATGCAATGAGATCTGTCAGTAGGCCCTTGTCAGGGCCAAGCAGTTTCCTCTTTTTACACAACACCCAGCCTCGAGTCTTTGCCATGACTATGAACAGGTGATGGATACAGTCTTACAATCTCCAGAAATCCAGTTCTTTTCTTTTTTCCTCTCTGTACCTCCCTTACTTCCACATCTGATAATCAAGGTGAACATATCTGAATAAATTTATGTTTGAATGAGTTCTAATTTGAATAACATCGCTTTTCTCTTAAATCCTGTAGGTCATTTTTTTTTTTCTACTAAATGTTGGAACTAGACGTTGAGAAGTACAGACTTGTTTTGTCTTAAATGCATTTATTTTTCTTTTAGGCAGTTGTGCAGTAAAATCTTGTAATCCCCTTTACTGATTAATCCCAATGAGGATCCACATGTATTTAGGTGTGTGGGAAAAGGATACATGACTGAAAGAAATAATTGTAGGTGTAGTAATAATCAGGACACATGCCTCCATTCAGAGTGGCTCTTTCATGCTGGAGACTTCATGATAACTACCCTTGATCAGTGCACTAATCACGAATACACTAATCCCTTTTGTCTTCCGGAATCCACAGAAAGATTTATAGTTATAAAGAGCTGATAGAGAAGAGTGATTACAGAGAGTGTATATCTATAACAAGGAATGACAAATGAGAGTTACATAGAGAACAAAAATAATGTGTATTCTTTTATTGAATGACATCTACAAAAATTATACTTTTGACAAATTTGCCAGTCAAAAACATAGGAATTTTCAATACTGTGCTAATGATTTTGACAAAAGTGACCATGATATATCTATATAAAAAAACCTGAAAATACAGGCGGGTCTGTAATGGAAACTTTTATTGTCTTTTGGGAGGAGGAAACATTTCATTTAAACACTTGTGTAAGCTGAGATGTGAAAAGTGAAATATCTGTGGTTGTTAGCAGTAATGATTTTTAAACCAGGATCATTAACCAAACAGATTTCTGAAAGAACTGAGGATAAATATTGTTGAAATAGCACACAAGTTTAGAAGGGTGGTTAGATTAAAAAGAGAAAGACAGATATTGACTCTTGATTGAAGATTAAAACCTCAAAAACATTGACTTGCAAGTTTTAAGTAGATGAACTCTTCTGGGAAGACATATAGAAAGAACCATTAACTGGGATCCAAATTCTTAACACATCCCTTCTTTTAGAGAAGTGGAACTGAACTCTGAGCTCATATTGAATTCACAGGAGCTTTCAGGGAGTTCAGATTAGCACAGCAGGGGGTAAAGCAAGATCAGATTGTGGCCTTTTAATGCTCTCTGTGTTCATCTTTTCAGAAGTCAGTGGGAAGGCTCAGTGTGCAGAACCTCAGGAGCAAAGAATGAGGAGTGTGCATCTGCATCTTATTTTTTTTTCCTTGTATGGCAGACTAAACCCCCATATAATGAATGAGCTAATTTATCATTTTCAACTCATTATTAGAAACCATTTTGGTAAGCACATGATTAACACTGTATTGTGTGTAATTTTTTGTTAACTCCCAAAAGTGTTCATGTTTTTAATTGTGTTTGAAAAGGAGAACTCAGATGTAAATCCAAATCACACATTTTCTGCTTTTCAAATATGGTACAATTTATTATCTCTGACCTCAGTGTTGGAACTTTATAGGATAGTAAGACTATTTTATAAGATAGACATAACTATCACATGTAATGAAATACTTACAGTGCCTGTGCTGGTATTTGGTGTGAAAATATAGCTCAACAATTGCTAAGTTCTTTCTTGGTTTGAACATTACTAAAATGGCAAAAGTAAGCTATGACAGTGTTTTATTATTAGAAGACTATATTAAATATAAATTGTTCTATTTGATTATTTTGCTAATTCAGTCATTTAAAACTAAGTAATCAAATACTGACTGCTTTGTAATGATTTTCAGTGAGCCAAAAAGTAAACTATCTTAAAAAGATACTCTTGTCTACTATCATTGAAATTCATTAAGGTGTCCAAGAGTTTGTGGATATTTCAGAGAAGAACTCAAGTTCTAAAAAAAATGTCATATAGGTAAATATCCAATCTCTTTTTGATGCTAATATTTAAGAACCTACAATCTAATGAATATTCACATGATGACTATCAATTCTTATATTAGTTGAGGTGAGCAATGATATTTTCTCAAGTGATTTACTTAGAAATTGAGACTGGACAAAATATAGGCAATTACTAGATTGGTAAGATTCAAAACCAGCACAGTGACAATGTCAAAAAGGTAAAGAGAAAGGGGAGAAGTTCTGAGTTTGTATACTGGCTATTTCTTTGCAGAGAGCTGTAAGGTCATGCTTTCAGTGATTGGTGGATTTACATGGCTTTCACAATATTATCTGAAAGGGTTACAAGAAAAAGTGCATCTCAGAGAGGCCAGAGTGATGCTTAAAACACAAAAATGAACACCAATTTGTTAATGAGGTCCTATTCCACCTCCTACTTACTATTATTCAAGCTTTATTCTATAATTATTTAAAACCAACATTACATGTTTTGCCAGGTGTCTTGTAGTAGCAACTCATGAAGCATCTTGTACTTAGGTCCTCAAGAAATGGATGTATTTCTACTTGGGAAGAACTTGACATTGGAGAATTAGGATTGCAATCACTTACCTTTGCAAGGTCAGAAAGAGTATTACTTAAGAATTCAAAACATTCTGATATCAGAGTTCTTTTTTAATTGCCTTTTTGTTTTTGAGACAGGGCCTCGTTTTGCAGTTCAGGTTGGTCTTTACCTCACTTTGAATCCTAGGCTGACCTCAAACTCATGATCTTCCTGCCTCAGCCTTCTGAGTGCTTGGATTGTAGGTGTGAGTCACCACACCCAGCTTTATTCAGAGTTCTTGTCCAAGAAATATGTTTGGGGGTCATAGATGAATCTATGACCCCCAAACATATTTAACATTTAACATTTCAAATTATTTTAGAATTAAGTCCAAACAACCCAACAAATATTTACATTCTGAGAACTTAGTGACCATTATAAAAGCTGCATATAGATCAAAGGAAAATTAAAGCATTTCCTTAATTCCTCAATTACCTATTGTATTGCTGTTGTTGACAGTGAAATCCTAGTGACCCAATTAGCACAACTCATTTCACACTACAACCACTAATATAATTTCTTACAGTCTGATCCCTGCATTTGTAATCCCCTTGTCTGCTGACACATAGGGAATTTTCTACGTGAACATATAAGCACACATTCTTCATGTTTAAGATGGTCATTCTCCCATTTAGAATAATGTGGCCCCAGTATTGGTGAAATAACATTTCAAGGTTTCTTGAAAAAAGAAATAGACAACTTGAAATTACATTGTGTTAGCAAAATGCAGGAAAATCAGACATGGTGAAGCGCTCTTCTCAAACTGCTGTTCTTCACGCATTGGAAAGCTACAGACAAATAAGAATCTTCATGATACCTTTCTGCTCAGTTTGCCAGAAATGTTTGTTTCAATTCTGAAACATGAGATTTAGAAACAATACTTGTCATTATTTAAAAGAAAACTTAGATATTAAAATGATGCATGTGATAATATCAGTTCCACATATAAAAATTTAAGATGTCAGCACTGTATCCTAAATGCTAATTTTAAAAACCCTACAAATATAAACACAATTCTTAGATCTGTAAGGAAGATGATATCATAGGGCAAAGCACTTGCCCCTAAATTTTAGAGATATTCAAGAAGACATATAAAATCATTCTATCTGCATATAAATCTATTCTATCTATATCCAGATAGATAAATATCCATCTGAAATTTCAATAGCTAAAACTTTTACTGATGAAAAGGGCAGTACTTAGCTTCATTTTAATGCTCATATTTTCAGCAATCAAAGTCTTCTGGGCCAAAATTTTACTAGTTCAAATTTATAGTTGCTTCCTTCCTGGCCACTAGAAATGATGTTTTGTTTTTTTTTTTTTTTTTTTTTTTTTTTTAATTTTTTTCCTTCAATTATTCAGCTTTCTGTTTTGGTCCTACTTGTCATGGTAAATGTGCCTAAAAGACTTCAGTAATAACCATGCCAGGCTGCCTTAAAATTTCCTCCACCAAATTAATTAATCTGCCACTCTTAATCTCAGTCCTCTGCAAAGTCTCAGACATGAGCAAAATATAGACTAGTATTCTGCCAGGGCGTAATGCACATAGTCTTGAATCTAAATGCCAATGGGATTCTTTTTTGCAAATGAAATCTTCTGAGCCTGGTCTTCACTGTCTGCATTTTATCAACATTCTGATTTTTTAATTCCCTTCAGAATCTCCCATCAATTTCAGCTCACAGATGATTGGCCCTTTTTAGCTAGCTTCTCCAATCTTTTCCAAAGTTCTCCCCTGAACCTGTGAACTCGTATTTTCAATTTTACTTGTAATCAAAATCCCACTTCTCTGGTACCAAAAGTCTATTTTAGTCCCCCCCCCCCTTTTTTTGTTAGACAGAGACCCAACACCTACAATTTAAAGGAGAGGTTTATTTGTGATCATGATTTTCAGTGTTTCAGTCTATAGTTGGCAGGCTCAAACACAAAGAAAAGCCAGCTCTGCAGGACTGCTGCATGGTATTTAGGGAGCAGAGAAAGGCAATAGAGCAAGAATAGAGATGGACCCTTTGAGGTCACATGCAGAGGGGCCTTGCTGTTCTGACCAGATCCCATCTCCTAAGAGTAAATCAGTTATAGTATTACAGAAATCCCCACTGCCACCCCTAGGGTTGTAAGACAGTGCTGGTTCACTGGAATGTAAATTCCCAGTATTTATTTCAGTTTCTGTCACATTGTTGGCCAGAAATGGCTGGTCAGTCTGGTGGATGGCTGGTCAGTATGGTACATGGCTGGTCACCATGAGGTACATTGTAAGAACCAATTCCCAAATATCAAACCACTCTGTACTTCTGTTGTGCACCCCATCAAAACCTCCCTTGCTGAGCACTTGGGGTCTAACTTCTTTGGGGACAATCTCACTTAGGACTGCCCCTGTAATAAAGCTGATACTCACATCTATTTGGTGCCACTTGGTTATGGACAAGAACCTTGCTGTTCCAATAGTGCCCTCATGATCCAATAACATTTTAAAAGCCCCACCTCTGAGAACATGAGACTGGTAGGGGACATCTAGATCTAAATTTTATCAAAATATAATTGACTGATTTTTGGAGCCTCAGTGCAGATGAATTCAATAGATTAATTACTCCCACATTTTGTGAAATTTATCTTTAAGGGCATAAGCAAATTCTTTTTTTTGGTCTTTTTTAAAATTTTTTTTTTTCGTTTTTATCAGTACCAGGGATTGAACTCACGACTGCCTGCTTGCAAGGCAGGTGCTTATGCTGCTGAGCTAAATCCCCAGCCCCAGCACAAGCAAATTCTTACAGAACATGTTGTTTCTGGTATGGGAAAGGGGAAATACATTATGTTGAACTAATCCAGATGTTCTTAAACAAACTCTGCCTTCAGGAAAAAAATAACCAAGTTTTAAGCTGATGGAGATTTTTCGTAGCCATTTTATTCCAGGGAAATGTGTAACTCTAGAGAGATAAAAATTTCCTTTTAGGGCAATGCAAACGCCCAGTTTTAGACCATACCAGTCATCCTATCCCACATGAGTGGGAACTTAGGTGTCCAGAAACATAGTTAAAGTTCATGGTTCAACCGCAAATGCTGAATAAAAGATTGAGGATAAGTATTTATTCTACAGAATCTATAAGTTCTGTATTCATGGATATAAAATTAACATTGTTCAGACATTGATTTTTGCCAAATTGATGTGTAAATGCAATGAAATCTCAACAGAAATTCTAAGTAAACTGTAGAATTTAGTTATTGTGTAGAAATTGGCATAATGATTCTAAATTTTTTGTGGAGAAGTAAACAACCCCAAAATTCAACAAGCAATTAAAGGAGAAGAATAAAGATAGAGGGTACTGATATTATCAAATATGAAGAAATATAAAATGATAATAATGAAGATATTTTCATTTTGACATAGAACAGTGCAATACAATAAACTGCAGAAGTAGATCAATAAATTATAAGAAGATGATACAAACTTAAAACTCCTCTGATCAATTAAAATTTTTAAAACAGATGAATGATGTGTTTGTATATGTTTGTGTGTGTTTGCAATATGTAGAAAGAGTCATGGAGAAACATTCCAGGAGCAAGAAGAAGAGAGATACAAGTATCTGACAATGTCATACTTTATTAGTGAAGATTGTTGAAAATGTTTTGTAGTTGATCAATTAAAATAAAGCAAAAGTGAGATTACAAACAGGAATCAACCATGTAGCAATTTACTTCCTTTGAAGTCATGTGATCTTTCCCAAAATATATTTTTCTGAAAAATTCCAATTTTCCATTTAATGTTAGGTTCAAATGTCAATTCTAAAATGTGTTTCTGGCTTTGTCTTAGGTAACAGATTTTTATATCTCCTGGCCTCAATTTATTCCTAATAGTCTTATTCCAAAGGAGTTTAGTCAGAAATCCAAATGAATAGGAGTTTCATTGTTTAGACCAATTTTAGACCATATAAAGTATATATATATATATATATATATATATATATATATATATATATACTTTACATATAACTATGTAAAAACTTTATACTTTTTACATAATTTTTATTTCTCTAATAAAATAAATATTCTACTCTATTTGAATTAAGGTTGCTTATGTATTTGTCTTTTTCTGTGGACTTGTAAGGCTCTCTTTGATAAGTCATTTTTTTCTTCTACTTGCATTTAAGGAGAGAGAAGCATCACAAAATATGACTGTACTTCTTTGAACTTTAATAGTTTATAAACAGCTTATATGTATATTAAATGTTTGGCATGCTACATTTGATATTACACTAAAGGGAATACATGCCATTATTTTAATAGTATTGATAGCTTTACTGCGGTCATAGCAACTTTTCGTAAATCTAGTGGAAGGGCCAGGATTCAAATTTATATTTTCAGTGTCCAAGTTCAGTGTGTGTTTATTTACATTATGTTTACCTCGACAATTGTTTTCCAAGCAGTGTTGTATAATATATGCTCATAGATATAATTAAATGGGCATATTAGAAATTGAAAAGGATACATACAGCAGTTTTCTAAGAAAAAGACAAATTGAACATTTTTTGAAAAAGAGACCATGCCTTTAGACATAAATATCCTATAATGGCAGACACTGGCAGGATTGTGAAATGGTCCTAGCTTCCCTAATGTTCACTTTTCTGGATTTTAATTACACATGAAAAATGCAAATTACAACTTTCTGAATGTATACAGATTCCACAAGAAAACACTAGTGCATTTTCAAGAGCGACCTTAATTTTCCTTCTTTTCATTCTAATTGACAAGATTCATAGATGAAGCACAGTTTGAGCAGTAAAAAAAAAAAAAATCAGAAAAATTAAAAAGACATTCTGAACTGTGTGATGTCTCGTCTTTCATTAAGGGAATAGAATATTGTCAGTGCCCTTATAGACTTAATTAAGTATGTCAGTATAATACTTGAGAGAAATATGCAAATGATTGTTTTTTTATAAGGCCAAAGCTAAATAAACACAGCATTCTACAAGTGCCCCAGTAATTAAATAGTTATACAAAATTCTTGTGCAACCTATGGAAGAATACACTTTCTGTCAAAAAAGCTGCTCCTACTGTTTCCATAGTTAGGAATCGGTATCAAAAAATATTAGGCAGTCTGTACTTTTTTTTCAGTAGTAACATGAAACATGCTTGAAGCAAATTAATGTGACTGTTCCCAGTGACCAGTTTATTCCTCATCTGTGGTTTGTTGTGAGAGTCAATGCATTATATTTAAGGTGAATTGACAAGTAGACAAAGAAATTATTAAAAGACTTGGAGGACTGATAATAGTTTTATTAACCATCTACTTATCACAATTACTGTACCTCATGATTACAGTACCACAAATCACAAAACTACAGTGGGTTCTGTACTGCTCTCAAACATCCTCACATCCTATGAGTCACACAGCCTGCACCACCGACTCCTGTTGAATGTTTGAATTTCTCTGACTTTATTCTATGGGTGTGTAATAATCTTTTATTAACATAGATGTATCCTTCTTTTAAATTTGGGTCTGTAATGTGCCCCAAAGTATCATGGGTTGAAGTTTCAGTAACTAGGTATGGCACAGTTAGGAGGTGGCAGAAAGATTGATAAAAGGTAGTTTGGAGACAAGTTTTAGATGATTGGGAGCTTGGCTTTGTGGGAATACAGGATCTTCATTTTTTTCTTCTTCTATACAAAAATCAAGAACAGCTATGCTTTGCATGCATTCCCCGCCATAATGTGGTGATGCCTTCTCAGAAGCCCAGCAGTAATGAGGTCAACTGACCACGACCTAAATCTTCCCAAGCTCTGACCCAAAATAAATCTTTTCTTTTGATGAATTATTTACTGAAGTAGAGCAAAACTACTAGATTTTATCTGATCTTTTAAATTTCACTCATTTTCTACCTTTAATTTTGTGATGGTTTCCTAAATCTGTCAGAGATAAACTGTTTTTCACTCTCCATTATTTCTTTAGTCCAGTTAATGGAATACAGTGTCACAAATTTACTTTATAGTGTTATCTTCAGAAACTCCATGTACATTCATAAGCTTTGATTTACCATTGTGAATATACTGTTTTTCATATTTTATGGCCCATTCTCCTAGTCATTTGAATCTCAGTAGTATATGATGGATGCCACCAATTAAATTTTCTTTTGCATGATATGTTTAGTGCTGCTAAGTTTCTGAGACATATTATTCATAAGGATCATATTGTTTTCAGAAAATATTCAAATATTAATTGGACAATATATGTGGCAAAAATAAAGAGAATTTCCAAATATACAGGGATAGACAAATATGATTTTGACCATATATATCTTAATTCATGAGCATTTGTACATAACATTTCTAATCTTTCATATCATCCTTATCCAATGTTTTCTTCAACAGTGAAGATCATTATAAAATGATGATTCCTCATGAATTTGAAGATCAACTGAGAGATGAATAGTAATTACCCTATGATTATAAAATGATTTGTCCGTTTACACATTCACATAACAATGACTTTCTCTGTTAATATAGAGTATTTACTACTTACAGATTTTGAAGAAAACAAATTCTCTTTAACAGGAATATTTATTTTATTATTTTCAGAATGGTAGAAAAATACTGTCTTAGTTACTTTTCTGTCATTGCTGTGAAAAAGTGTCCAACACTCAAAATGAAAGAAGGAAAGGTTTATTTAGCTGTTTGTGGAGGTTTCAGTCCATAATCAGCTGGCTCCAAGGCAGGGTGACATGGTACTGGGGCAAAATTTCAAGACAGCAACCAGATCAAAAGGGTGAAACAAGCCTCTTTGCCTCCCTTTTATTGTACACAGACACCCCCAATCCCACCAGGGCAACATCTCTATGTCCTGCTCTTGTACAGTCTGAGGGTATTTACAAAGCATCCTGCCTTCCTGCTGAGTTTCTCAGCTAAATTTCTAAACTTCTCAAGTTGACACAATGTATGAACCATAACAAATACTAATTTCTTGCCATATATTCCTTAATCTGACAGGTGTTTTTTCACCTGTCTGCCTTGATAGATAAATTTTCTTAGCCTTTTGTACTCTTTCCATGGTTCTTCAAATGTATAACACAAATTCTATCAAAGCATCATAAGTAGCATATTTCTTTAAAGTCTTCTCTTATAGTCTCAAATATTAAGGTAAATTACTTTAATTTATGCTCTAATGATACATTTAGACCACATTACCATTATCTCTTTCATTGAACAAGTGCTTATTGAACAGTTCCTTTACTTTTGGAACTAGGGATCTAAGCTAGATTTTTCGGTCACTTTAGAGAAATGTTGAGACAGTCATTTTATAAAGAACAAAGCCTCATTTGGATTCAACGTTTTGGAAGCTCCAGTCCATACCTGATTACTCCCATTGTTTTGGTCTGGGCATACAACAGCGCTTCATGGTGGAAAGATTTGAGAATGTAATGCTGCTTACCTCAAAACCAAGAAGCAAAATAGTAGAATGAAGCATCTGAGATTCAGATCTCTTTGGCACCAATCTCCAGAAGCTTTGCCTGGAACAAATTTCTCAAAGTCTCCATTATCTTCCAATAGCTTCACTTGTAGGGTCAAGCCTTTGACCTGGGACCTTAAGGTATATTCAAGATCCATACTGTGCAAGCCTGTCATGTATGAAATAACACTCATATTTCCTCCTGGGTTGAATATGACTTAGGAATTCTTTCTTGATCCATTTCAGACAGTATCAAGAAGGATGTATTTTCCTCCTTATAGTTTAAACACTCTTTAGAAACAGTGACTATTTTTTTTATCATACTCTGAGTATTTAGAATTGCAGAAAATAGATACTGAATACATTTTTTTTACTTAAAGGATATCAAATAAATACAAAATTTTACCCTAAGTAGGAGGATTGAAATTATGCTCATTTAGAAATCCAAGAGCAAGTCTTTTGTACCTGTTATAATAAGAATCCAAAGTGCAAGTGTTTGCGCCAGAATTGACATATGGCATACAACTTCGTAGGGGGCATGGCAATGCTAATGGTCCACTGATTCATTTACTGCTGAGTTGCTATGAGTTGTGTCTACGTGTTTCCCCAAGCTTCATGCATTCATGAAGGCAGCTAAGTCTAGTGTTTTTGATTGGTTCACTGTGCTGGGATTAGGGGTGTGAGTGCTGCACCCACCCAGAGGTGGGTAACTAGCATACAGTGTCAGGGAGGAAAGCAGATGTGCTTTTCCCTTTTTTGCCCTTTTGCTCTGGTTACTTCTGGTATCTGCCACAATTGTTACATTACCCCCAGCCATGCCACCCTACCTTGGAGCCAGCTAAGTGTGACCTGAAACCTTTAAAAAATCTAAGCTAAATAAACTTCCTTCCCTAATTTTGGGCATCAGGTATTTCATCTCAGAAATGAGAGAAAAGTAAGCAAGACATGCAGAATAACTGTTAAGAAATCTAAAATAATTTTGACTGAACATAAAATTTAAAACCTAGTGAAATTGTATTTTATTTTATTATTTATTATTATTATTATTTATTTATTTGATACCAGGGATCAAACTCATGGTCTCATACCTGTCAGGAAGGTGCTTATGCCACTGAGCTAAATTCTCAGGCCTATTTTATTATTTAAAGAATTACAATTTTCTCCAGAAATATCAGACTAATATATTAGAATATTTTATATTTATTATGATTAATTTACAATGTTTATTCTTCCCTGTTGTCCTAAATATAATTATTATATACCCTAAACATGCAAAGTATGAATTTTTTTACAACTTTACATCTGAAAAAGCCAAACTTAAATGGGTTTAATATAAAATGTAATATAGTGTGGCAACAATATTATCTAGAAGACCTAACTCCCATTCTCTAAACCTCTTATCTTTTGTCTACCTCTGCTTAAAAGACTGAAGAAGTTTCAAGTCCATAATTTCATCCTTTCTGTATCTAATATATGAATTACAAATTTCTCTATCATAGTAGTTACCCATGTGGGTTCTAAAGAAATATACTTTAGATTAAGTCCTATGTATTCCATTCAATGGTTAAGGGATTTTAGGCTTTAAATGATTTCACTGTATTTCTGTTTCTGTGTCTTTTGAATCAAGATGACCCACATTTCTAACTCATATGATTACAGAGATATACTTAAATGATTTAAAATATGTAAAGAAGTTAGAAATTTTCCAGCATGTAATAAAGTCCCATTAACAAGGTGTTTTTTTTTTTAATTACTTTCCATTACATTGTTATTCTGGTATGCTGAATGAATTGATATTCAGGTATGACATTAAGATGGCCTTTACTTTCTTAATAAAATGAAAAATTTTGACAGATCTCTACATGACTTCTTTCATAGCTACCATGAATTTAGAAATGATTGCTACAGATGGCACACAAAGTATGAACAGCCTATGAAAATGTAAGTGTTGTGGGGAAGTTTGACTGAATTGGAGAAAAGTGGAATTTAATATCAAGTTACTACTGAGTTAAAAGTAGCAGTCATGTTTCCCCCTATGTGTTGAAGTAACTATTGATCATTTTTATAATCACTAAAACCTAAATTATTCCTTGTCCACATCTTGGCAGTATTACCCTGACTGCAAAGTTTCAACACTAGCATTGCATAAAATGGTCTCTACTTATCAAATTGATCCAGAGACAGATCACATATTATGAAAATATTCAAACACAACCTCTAGAGAATTTAAGGATTCGGGGTCAAAGAACTTTATTCCACAGTAAGCATTTTGTAAGATCACAGACTTTGTCTATGGCGTTAAATTAATTGTTCAGACTCAATTGGCTGAAATGGTAACTTTATTTCTAACCACTGAAGATCTTGGCGCTTTTAGAAATAAACTTTTTTTTTTCTTAAAGACAATTTTACAATATAAACCACATTTCAGTTGTGGTGTAGATTTGATATTTGTAGTCAGTTTCCGAAATAAAAACTGCCTTCCACTGTTCATGGCATTGTAGAGGTGTCTTCTACTTTGTAGAGCGTTAGACTCTGGGATCTAAAGCATACAGCAGAAGTGATAGCGTGACATTTCTGAGATTAGCTTGCAATAGACTGGTGTCTTCCTTGTTCTCTCCTCTCTCAGATCACTTATTTTGAGGAATCCAATTGTCATGCTGTGAGGACACTTAGGTTACCCATGGAGAAACTCTCTTGGAAAAGAAGTCAATAGCCAACAAGTCAGTGTCAAACTGAAATTTTTCCAACAACCACTGGAACGAAGTTGGCAATCAATTCTCCAGCTCAGATCAAACACTGAGAGGGCTGTACCTCCAAGCAACAGATGAGTTGTGACCTGTGGAAAAATTCTATAACAAAACTGCTTAAGTGAGTCCCTCTCAGATTCTGAGAAAGATATTGATTATTTAGGAATGCTAACATTATTCATTTACTTGTTTAACCATACATACAGGTAAAAATGTCTAAAGACTAACATGATAAATATAAAGTACCCAGGGCACTAATGGGTATATATTCAGCACTTACAATGTATGTCTTTCTTTTATAAAACATTAAAAGCCAAAAACTCCTCTGAAAGTAATTGCACAAAGGTACAAAAATTCTTTGTTTATGTTTTGAATTCTTGCAACCCTATATTTTTCATTTTAAAAATTATTTATTCTATTACAGATATCTTAACATTCGTGTTTTACATATAAGCCATACTCAGGGGCAATTTATTTTTCATTCCTATATATTGAATGTTAGGGGCCCACTCAAGTAAAACACAGTTGTAGTTTAATCTAACAGTGATGAATTACTGGAGTGAATTCATGCAAACAGGGAAATTGAAATTAAATTCATAACATCAAGGAAAACACTTCCTACCCATGTAAATTAGCAGCTTTTCCTCTGAAATCAATTTGTTTTGGTAAATTATGCAAAAATCCTCAAAGGGTTTAGGTAAGTAATTTATTATACTCTTGGCTGTTTCACAGTGTTAGAAAATAAAATGTATTCACACAAAATTAGAGACATAAGCTGAGAACTTTAGTGACAATTTTTTTATTTATTACAATTAATCTAACTTGACTGCATTATCAGAACACACAGTACGTGGAGCATACGGTTTTTGTGTAAGGGTTTAGATGATGCTGCATTAAAAGGAAACAAAAGTCCCAGCTCTTCAGCTCTTTCTGTTTGATTACTGATTTCATTCCTGAAATATTTTGTGGCAATCACCAATGACTTCAATTAAAAAGGCACTGAACTTCAAAATCTAAGACAGGAAAACATCTTTTTTTGAGCCTGCATGAATAAAGTTTTACACAAAGCTTTAGTAGACATTTTGGTGTAAATCATTTTGGTGTGTGCCAATGGGGAATTTTTGTTGGAGTATCACTATATCTAACGTGTGCCTCAGATCATAGTGAACTTTACTTAACTACTTTAAGGAGTGAGGTAGTTGTATCTTTAATGATTTACCTTCCTCTTCCTTTGTGTCCAATGCTTTGAACAATCTGGATTCACTGTGCTCTGTACCTGTTCCATCATCCGTTCCAGTTATCAGATCAGTTTTAGAGACATTGTTTCTCAACCAAACTGCTCATCCTCTTATCTCTCACCACTACTCTCAAGCTATCAACCACCAGATTGGCAGGCAAAAGTGACTTCTGCAGGCCTGACTCTGGGATGACACTCTGCTACATTAAATCCTTCAGTGGCTTCAGGTGATGACAGTATTGACTATCACAAAAGACCTTCTTTATCTATACACTGAGCTACTTGTCATGCCTCATTTCTTGCTTCAGGCTCTTCATTCCTCATATATTAAATCCTTTGTTGATTCGAAAAGATGACAATTTTGCAAAATGCTTTATTATTACTGTCCTACCCAGTGAAACACAATCTTCCCTTTGCACAGTATCCCTTTCCTAAAGTTAGTAGATGTTAATGGATTTCTATTTCCCAATTATCATTCTTAGAACATGTAAATCTTTTCTGAAATCTGTTTTTTGTACTTCCTCAGTAGTAACCTCCATGAAATACAGTATTATACTACTATATTTATCACACTTGTTTGATTTATCAGTAACTATGATTATGTGTGGATGTATGTATTTGTATAGAAGTATGTGTACACATATTCATATATATATATATATATATATATATATATATAGAGAGAGAGAGAGAGAGAGATAGTTCAACTAATATAAATTCCTTCCTGCTATGTGATTATTTTCAATCTAGTTTTCTAACGCACTGTATTTTCTGCTTCATAATGAAAATTTTTACACTCCATTGCATCTGATTATTTGTTGCCTGGCTCCTATCATTTAAAACTGAAAACTGAGTGTCTCTCAGAGAGATTAGGAAGATGGAAACAGAGAGACAGGTGTGACATAAACAGGACTGGACAATGAGAGAATAATAAATATTTTGAAACTTACCACTGGAAACTTTTTGGCTTTTTATATCTATAGAAATTTGACCCATGTTATTCTGTACAGTTTTTAATTTCTCGGGCCTAATTTACTACTGTACACAATGCAGAAAATAATTTTAAAAAGTGAATACTTGTAAATAATCCATTGGTTTCAGATTATTTTGCCATCCATTTACCCACATAATCATTAAGGAGGCACAGGAACAGAGTTAAATTTGAGCTGCTTCTTTGATACCCTTCTCCTATACACTAAGAAATGAAACAAAATTAAAACCACTTAAATGGTCACATCTATGGTTGCAAACATTGGCTCATTGTGGTGAATTTGGCTTCATTCTGCACACATACTGATTAAAAGTCAATGGAATTGCTACCACTAACATTGACTATAGTATGATATTAGAGACTATTTCTTTTCAAGGCATAAATTAATATCTTTATGCAATACAAATGTCCCTTTGTTAATAATTAGAATATGCATTTATATTTAATTATGAACATGGAACATTTTATATATAAACTTGTTTAATAAGAATGAATTGTCAGTAATTCTAAAATTTTTCATATTTTAGAAAGTCTGTATTTAATATCCAGTGCTCAAGAATTCTTGCAGTTGTTTTATATGTGCATGTGTTCTCATTGCTGCTAGTAGCTGTGAGTACTGTCTTTCTGATTTCATTTTTGGGCTGTCAATAATTATAATTTTTAGTATTCTATTTTACAACACAAGTAAAAAATTAAAAATCTAAACATCTCCTTATTTTTACAGTGACACCATCTGGTACACTAAATGCTAATTTGTAACCTAAAATATAAGTACTTTGATTGATTTATATAAAATATATTTAAATATTTAAAGAAATATTTTTGAGTTGAGATTTCTTGTTAAGTAATATTACTATTGTATATCAATGTTCACTTAGCTCATTAACACTAAGTACTACATCTAAAATATGCACATAAATGATAAAAAAGCCAAGATAAATATTATCCAAAAATGCTAATATTAATAGTTCAGAAGGTGCTTTATTTAAGTTGCCTTTCTAAAGCCCAAATCCATGGTTTTCTTTTACACTGCTGGCTGTCTCAGCTTCTTTCATTAATCTTATAGTAAATGATGCTGATACAGGAGATTCAGGGGGCATGAGAGTCGGCTTATTATCTGTTTGTGGTCCCCAGTGAGTGTGCGATTGTAGCAGTTAAGGCAGAATAGGTGCTGTTCTGAGGCACCACAAAGATAGATGAATTAGGTTGCAAATGAGCCCAGTGACACTGCCAACAGAGCCTTTGATGGGTCTGCTCCAAGGTGACTGAGTCCAAGAATATTGATGGATAGACAATCTCGAAAGAAGAAATTGACTTCAGGAAGTAAAGGAAGAACATCTGTTGCCCGTAATGATGAGCATGTTGCGGTTACAGCCACCACACTGAAGGCTTTCTAGTGAAATCAGTCTTAAAGAGGACATTAAAATATGGATCATCGACTTGATATTAATTTTTATCACACAGCCTACGTAAAAGTCCAACCTAAACAGTTAATGTAACTTAAAACTAACAATACCACTTGTGACTAAAAGTGCACAAATATCTTTATGCATCCAAACACATATTTCCCCATTTAAAATACTTCTTTCAGAAATTCAGATGACATTTCAACTTGATCATGAATCATTTTTGTGAAGAGAAGTGGGGGATAGATAGACAATTGAAAAAAGTCAACATCCATTTTTTACACAATTTTTGACCACATAAATATGAAATGCAATAAAAATAGAGTTATAGAAACAACCATTCATAAAATATGTAAGAGGAACCTGAGTGTAGATAGTATCATAAGAAGGAATTTTGATCACATTGTCTCTTAGTAATAGCAATAATTTGATGCTATTTCTGCTTCACTACTATTTAGTGATATATTAGAGATTATAGTCATTTGAATAATGTAAAAGGAAAAATGGTTTGAAAGAAAGGAATTAAATATTATTTACTTACAAAGTATCTGTGATTGATACTGAAAATATATTAATCTGTAAAATGTAATAAAAACAAATTTATGTATATTAAAATGAACATAGCAAGATTCTAGAATGCAATATCAACACAAATTCATTTTGTATATGAATTAAAATATATAGATAAATAGACATATACATATTGATACGTTTGCAAACAAAGCAGGAAATAGTATTTAAATTAAAATAGATTTGTGATAAAATCAGCAACCAATGTTACATTTATTATGTAACAAATATTTTAACCATAGTTTAGGAATATGTACAAAAATCCATATATATTTAAGTATATAAAATTTGTGTAAAGATCCAAATAAATCTAGTTATACAACATGTTTACATGCTTTCTAGAATGCTAGTCAATAACCACCATGGTACTACATGCCTGTAATCCCCAAGATTCTATTACAGCTTAAAAAGGAGTATAATGTAGCTCATTGGGAAGTCCTGGGTTCAATCCCCTGTAAAACAAAAAATATCACTGTGGCTGTTAAGGACAGTTGGTCTTTTTCTGAATTTTTAGATTCTAATCTCCGATTCAATCAATGACAGGTCAGCAATATTGAGAAACAATTTACTAATTCAGAGGGTTAGGAAGTGCTGAAGTAGGAATACTACTACACACATGATGATTACTGTCAAGAAAATACTGTAAATCATAAAATGAACAAAGGATTTTGAAAGTTTTCATCCCAAACCGTTGACAAATGTTTGAGGAAATAAATATGTTTAAAAAATTAAGCATTGTCCATGTATCAAACATTATATGGTACCCCATTAAATTCACAACTTTTCTGTTTTCATATAAAATTCATCAGACAAAATACTGGCCTGTACTGAACATGTGTAGACATTTCATGTAATAAAATCCTATTCAAAAGAATAAAACATCCACTTTCATGATCCTGCATTATGCATCATTGGTAATTTAAAGACTATTCAATCATATAAGAGAAATGCATGTATTATATATGAATTCTTCCCTATTTTATGTTAAAGACTTCAATATCTTTCAATATTGGTACCCTCCAACGAATGCTGTTATAGTCAGACTACAAGGAGAACAAGACAATTCAGGACACATGATTTATATGGTGATTTATAATGGTCACCCAAGGAGTCACATACAAACAAAGTGTAGCAAATCTGTCCACACACTAAAGACCTAGAGAATCCAGTTCAAGGCCTGGGTTCCATGGCAATATCCTGCATGAATTCAGCTGAAGACCTAGAGCCCATGACAATGCCTCCCATGAGTTCAACTGGAGGCTCAGAGCCTGTGCCAATGACTCATGCAAGTCTGTTTCACAGATGTTCATTTGGAAGATCCCAAGGTCATCAGTGGAAACTAGAAAGTTTGTGCCAGCAGGATACAGGATCTTTGCCAGTAGGCTGAGGCATCTGCGCTGGAGCCAGATAGCAGTACTCAAAGTAAGAACCAGAGCTCCTCTGAAAAGTACCACCGCCATCCAGTACAATGAGGTCCCAAGGTCCTGCAATGATGAGAACAGGTGAGTTCATAGGAAGCCAGTGTGATAAGCGTCTCCTGAAGACTGACCAGAACATTATCTTCCCCTCCAGAGCCAGGAAGTAATGCTCAAAGTAAGGAGCAGAGCTCCTTCAATGTTAGCTGCAGCCATTCTCAGCAACAAGGTCCCAAACTCCTCTGAGGAACAGGACAGCCAAGTTCCTTATCAGGAAAAACTTGACAAGCTACTCCAGGACAACCGATGACAACAACGTGAGAACCATCAGCACCCCACAACAATAACAACCAGAACACTTCTTCCTCTCCAGTTCTCCTTTATATGTTGGCAACAATCCTCAGGTGGGACATCTGTGCTCAGCACTATGCTGATTCAGTTCAGCTGGTATTACAAGTTAACCACCAGTTATCAATCTACCTCAGACACTAAGAGGTGATTTATTTGAAAACTAACCAGTTCAAATCTAGACATGCTATTACTTACAATACTACCCAGATTTCAATAAAGTAACTTATATATAGAATACAAGATATCTAAATAATTTATTTAATGAAAAAGATGATGCTTTATATGTATTTCATTGAGTAAGACACCCAATAATTTCACTTCTTCAATTTTTTGACCCTTTAATATGAATACTACAAAAATTAAGATCATGTATATGCCAAGGTTATCTTACATGATATTTTAGGGTACAGCACTCTTTCAGGAGTTTTACCGTAGACTTAATTCTAAGGCACTACTCAAGTATGAATATGTTACAGTTTTGAAATGACATAAGATGAAAGGGATGCCAGGAAATAAAAACACAATCTTGTGTAACAATTTAATCTTATTTTAAAGTAATTTAGTTGTGGACCTCTCTGTATATTTGATTAAAATTTGATGTTCTAATTTTTAAATTGTAAAACATTCTGCAAATAATATAAAGGACAAAACTTATTCTCTAGATTCTTTTGTCTAGCAACTTCTGAAGTCTTGTGGTCTCACAACACATCTTGCTTCAATTTTCTTTTCCACATGGTTGGTTTTATTCCAATTATTTCCTTTACTTGTGACATATCACTTCCTGTTTTACCTGTGAAAATCTTGGTACTTCCTCAGGCATGGGCGTGGCTCATCTGTGAGAATGGATCAGTCATTATTTCTTACCATACCTGTTCTACTGTAAACTGCCTCTCTACAACAGAACTTATGTTGTGTCTGCTGTGATATTTTCTCTTCCTGCATGAACAGGTCCACAGCTCCTGGTTTCTTAAGACACCCTGTTTGCTTCATCCCTACACCTAACCTGGTTAGCACAAGGGATCCGCTCAGGAATTTTTTGCAGAATGTGTTATTTTTTGTATGCTTGCATGAATATTTATTAACATATAAGAGCAATTTGTGAAGAGGTGATATATTGTTGGTTTTAATTTAAAATGTCTCTTTGTCATTATATAAAACACTCCATATGTATAGATGTTTCCTTCTTGTGATAGAACTCGTCTGAGCATGTAGAAGAGAATTTTCCTATCTCAAAAACTAGTTTCTTTGTTACTTTGAGGAGCTCTGCTTGTAGTGGCTTTGGTCTTGAAGCTAAATACTTTACCCTTGATTTTACTCAAGAAGACTTCTGCCTTTAAGATAGCATTGGTGGTTTTACTTTACTATTATTAGCCAAACTTATTTCTAAATGTGATGTTCAGAAGGCAGCAGAGTTTACATATCTAAATGGAGGTATAAGAGTCATAGAACATAAACATAGTTACGTTCAAGTTTATCCAGTGCCTTCCCAAGCCAAGAAACATTTCAACATTTTTAAATGCCACCTACAAACATATGATGTGGGACTCCCTCCATCCACAATCACTCTCTAATGTCTGCCAGAAAAGCTTTATGTATAGTTTAAAGTGGTTACCTTCTGTGAGCAGAGAATTAAACTCATACAGTGTTTCCTGCAGCCTGAAAACATGAACACCAACCAAAATGCAGTGGAGTCCCATGACTGAGCTATACCTATACCTCAGGCCTGCCAGTGACCACCTTTCTGTTCAAGCAATCTGACAGTTCAGAAAACATTCAGAATTAATCATTCTAATTTGTTCATCATGGAGATTGTGAAATTTTCCCCAAAAATTTACAGTGCCTTTCAAGTATTAAATCTTAACCAGGGTTTTATTTATAAGCATGATATGAACATGATTCTCAGTCCTTTTTCTACTGCATTGTGATATGGACACCGTTAGCTGCCCTCTTTCATTTCATATGCTTCTCATCACTTTCTCCACTTTGTTTCTAACTCTAGAATCCTCCTGTGGACTGCAATCACAGTTCAAGTCTAGTCTTGCACTGCCAGGGACTACTCTGAATGGAACTGTCTTCCTGGTCAATAGCACACTGCTCTCAACAACTCAAATTAATGTGATCCTAAAACTTTCTAAAGCGAAAAGGAGGAAGACTGAATTTCAGTATGCTTTAACATAAGTGAGCTCTCTGATCAATTTATTCATTGACACAAAGTTATGTGAAAGAGAATGAAAACCTCATTAAATAGTAGTGTTAATTAAAGGACTTTACAGATTTTGATACAGTAATGTACATTCTGATATTCCATGCTGCTACTCTTCAGATTTTGACTATAACAGCCTTCACACACACACACACACACACACACACACACACACACACACACACTAAATTTACAAATATTGCATAGCCAGTGTCAGAAATTCACGAAAAAAATTCAGTATAGACAATATATCTAAAAGTTTACTTTGACTTAGTTTAAGTGTCTTATATGTTTCTTGTGTTCTTTGACTTTAGCCTGGTTTTTAATCTCATATTTTATAATTAATTCTCTAAGACCCTATAAGATAAATAAATCTGATGCTGGTAATATAAAATGGATGGAGGGAAGTGGCAAAGAAGAATTGAAAAGTGCTGTGTAGATGTACCAATTCTCTAAGATTAACGTAATGATTATGTACTGTAAACATATCCTGAAAAAAGTAAGAAAAAACGGGAATTCCTTTTTATAAAGAGCCAAATAGGGGCCTGGGGATTTAGCTCAGCGGCATAAGCACCTGCCTTGCAAGCAGGCAGTCATGAGTTTGATCCCTGGTACCGATAAAAAAAAAAAAAAAGCCAAATAGATGCCTTTTATGGTTCACAAGAAACCTATTTTCTAATAAGTGAGATAAAATATTCTAAGACCATAAATACAAAGATTGTAATTAAAATATTGTGGAGATTTATGAATCTTCAAGAATTTTTGAATTAATTCTACATTAAAATGGGAGAAAAATATGAGCCAAGAGCCAAGAAAAGATTGGAAAAATAAGGGATAAAATAGGATTTGCTACAGAAATATCTACATGTCCAGTTCTTAAGAGCAGTGACTTTAAACCAGAATCTCACATCCTCTCCACCATAACACAATTCCTGAGGCATACTGAAAAGTTGGTGACACTTTTAGCTGTCTTACTGCAGGAGGAGGGATGTGGTGACATCCAGGGTGCAGAATCTAGGGCTGCTGCCCTCTTTCATTTCATATGCTTCTCATCACTTTCTCCACTTCGTTTCTAGGAAGTATTTTATTGTGTAGTGGACAGTCCTTCACACTACTACCACGAACACAACAGAACACTGTCCTGCTCACAGATCGGGACCACTATAGATACACTTGCTCTGTTATATGATGCCTGACATGGATGTCCCATCCTCGGGATGATTATTAAAGCATCACAGAGTATTTTGAATTTCAGAATCACAATTCTATGGGTTTTTTTTTTTGTTGTTGTTTGTTTGTTTGTTTTGCCTTTTTCTAAAACCAGGAAAAGAATTCAGGACATTGTACTTAAGAGCAGATACTGTGTCGCTGAGCTAAAACCTCAGCCCCACAATTTCTTCCAAGTGTCTGTTTCATGATTTCCAAATTTTGTTTATATTTTCACGTCTTATTATTTTAAAAATCAAAACAGAAAAAATAGGATGATACAGAATTTCAAAACAATAGCATATTGCATTGCATATTGTTATCTCAGAGCTGGTTGTTCAGGTTAAAAAATCTATACACAAAAGTACAATCAAACAATGAGAGCACAAACTTTTTTTTTTTTTGTACCAGAGATCCAACTCATGATCTTGTGCCTCACAGCCAGGCGCTGTGCTGCTGAGCTATACCCCTAACCCACAAACCATTCTTTTCGATGAACTAAGTGAGATTAATAATATAGTTATCAATCTAGCACACATATACATACACAAAACCACTAAGTCTACTGGAATGCAAGCGAGTAGAAATCTTGAAGACATACAGATAGCCGAAGAAATCATGAACAAATACAAACTGAATGAGAAGCACTTCCCAGAATTAACAACCAAGATATCTTCTTATTAAAAAGTTTTTGTGTTTACAAGAAATCAGCAGTGGAATGAAGAGAAAACCCACAGAATGGGAAAGAATTTTGGACAGCTGTCCCTCAGACAAAGGACTTATATCTAGAATATATAAAGAACTGAAAAACATCAGGCCCCCCAAATTCAAAGATACAATTCGAAAATAGGTACCTAAAATGAACACACAGTCCTCAGATGAAGAAATACAAATGGCAAATAAATACATAAAGACATGCTCAACATCACTGGTAATTTGAGAAATACAAATCAAAGCAATATTGAGTTTCCGTCTCACTCCAGAAAGAATAGCTTCCATAAAGAAGTTAATGGATACCAAATATTGATGCGGCTGTTGGGAAAAAGAACACTTCTCCACTGCTGACAGCAGTGTTGACTGGTGCAACTACTCTGGAAATTAGTGTGGAGATTTCTCAAAAACTTGGGTTGGAAGTTCCATTTAATCCAGCTATTTTCTTTCTGGGTATTTTCCAAGAAAGGTCACGTCACAGTGATATGTGTGCAGCCATGTTTATAGCAGCACAGTTTGTGATAGCTAAATCTTGGAAACAACCATAATGCCCATCAACAGCAGAATGAATAAAAAGGATTTCTAAGTTTTACCCAGAGTTAGGTCTACTCTCTGCCATTGTTTTGGCTAGGAAAGCTGCCTTGTGGTATCCTGTCCACCAGATGGCAGTGGCAAGACAGAGTTTGAGACAGAGGTTATTGGAACCTAGGTTTTAATTTTTTTTTTTTTTAATTCATTTTGTGTCTGTCTATCAGAAGAGGATAAGGGGATTTCAGAGGCAGTCAGCAAGGAGAAAAAGAGAGAGCCTTAGTGGTACAATTTCTTTATAAGAAACAACAAAACAACAACAAAAAAAGGGGGCTGATTCTCTGGGTGTCACATATCTGTTCTTTCACCAAGTGAAAATATTTTCACAGAATTGCAGTATTATATTTAAGAATATGCATTCTCCAGCACAGCCAGATTCTTACAGAACAATCCCTGTCACTCTCCTTTCCTTTATACAAATATTTAAAAGTGGCATTTTCATGTTGTTTTTACTAGTGAGAATGTTCTCATTCCAGTTTACAATTTTATATATGAACACTACTCTGATGTAAACTAATAAACACTTTTCATTTATGTAAAGTGACATGCCAGTTGTGATGGCTGTTTTAACCACATGGAAATCTGTATTGAGATCAAGATTCTCTTTTTTTGAACTACATGACACACCATTTGATAGAGATTACCTACACCGGTAATGTTAGGTCAGAATATTGATTTTAATCCAGAACACAATTATTTCTGGTTTCTGTCCTATTAACTGAAATTTTGCATATTAATGATGTTATTTTTCCTAAATTTATCAAATAATTGTTGAACAAGATATGTTTATGGTAAAATATATAGTTTTTTAAATATATAATAAATGAAAACAAGGAAACATAGTTAGGAAGAAATAACTCTCAATTAAAAAGTGATATATATATATATATATATATATATATATATATATATATATATATGCACACGCACACACACACACACACACACACACACACACACACTCACACCCTAGTAGTTTAGATACTATTGAAAACTTTTAAAGTGTCCACTAGAGTTATAAATAAGACTTAACTTCCATATTACTGAAATATGTGAGAATGTGGATATTTATACAGATAGACTGTTTTTATCCCAAATTATATTGTTTCCTAAGGATAGATAACTTTGAAAATAAAGTGTCATTTTTGGAGGGTGTTTTACTAAGATAGTTTAATTTGATTTTCGGGCAGTAGCCAGCCCCCCCCCCCCGCCTTTCTCTCTGTCTTGCTCCCTCCGTCTCGTCCCTGCTTCCATTTTAAATTATCTAAAAACACATTTCTCCGCTGGTGCAAATGATACTGTAAGAGAAACACAATGAGACTGTTATTACTCATTTTAAGTTAGTGTTTTAGTTTTATGATAGAGAAAAATGAGAAGAATAGTGAAGAGAAACATTTTTTTGGAATTTAAAAAAATGGTTCTAATAATTTAAAGAAATATTGGAAAAGGAAATGGAGAGAGAGCCAAACATGGAAGGCGGGAGGAAGGGAGGGAAGGAGACAGAAAGTGAGACAAACAGAAACAGAAACAGAGGAGCACACGTTCCCTTGGGTGACACAGGATGGCATCAGGATCTGGGTAAAGCAGGGACAAAGTTTCATTTTTTAAAATACTGTGGAGCTTTGCTGTCTGCATAAAATGGAAAGGGACTAGGGGTCTGAAGTCAAACAGGAAAGGAAGAAAAACTGTAATTCGAATTTGGAGAAGATCACAGAGATCATAGATTTTTAACAAGAGAGAAAAAATTTGCATCTTAAAATGTGTAAAACAGTTTAGAGGTAGGCAAGCATATTGCTATATAATGCTTCCCACGTACTCTCAGAAATCTATGAAAATATTAAAAGGCAAGTTGAAAGATAATTCACACATTGTCTACAAGTGCTAAAATAAAATGTGAAGGGAAACAAAGTCCTGAATAATAATGGATGTGCAATACTTCCAAAATATAGAATTGCAAACATATAATATCTTTATTCATATGATAGTTCAAAATACATCATGTTAAGTTTTATCTTAAATATATGGATTTAATACATCTCCAGAAGAGATAAACTGTTAGTATGGTTGTTTCTAATGATAAGAATGTGCAGCTAAATTCAAGAATGATAGCTCCAAAGGGCAGGGAATTTACTTGTTCACTGTGACATTGTCCACTTTTTAAAAATTAGTTCAGCCTTTAAATCTTTGTGAAGTGTTTATTGAAGTCAGTTGAACAGAGAAATGACCTGTGGTCCATTTTGCAGGGAATTTTGAGAAGGGAAATTAACTCTGAGGTATGTATCCATTGCTACAAGTGGGACACATCCCTGACTCTCCCTGTCTCTTAATTCATGTAAGATGACAATGTCATTTATGTGTGTCCAGGCAAATGTATCATATCTGTCCAGAATGATTCATGCAGACCTGATCCCAGGAGTTATGGGGAGAGAATTTAGGAAGACTGATCCTTTTTCTGGAAGGTAGAGGTGAAGATCAAACTTTGGCTTTAGGGTATACAGTATCATTTCAAATAAAGAGGTGTCTCATATGTTAACTGTTTTCTTGTATACGAAAGAAATAACAATGGAGTCTGATCAATTAATATAAGCAAAAATAGAAACCAAAAGGAAAGGAAAAAATATAGACAAAGCTACACAGACAAGCCACAGAAGTTATTAAATTGTAAATCATATCAAGTTGCAGCTGTAAGGACGCTGTGTCTTGACACGGTTGGCTAAGGCTCTCCAAACAGAAATTTTAATTGTAAGTGCAACCTCTAAAAAAGCATCAGAATCACAACTCCGAATTCACATCTGTGTGAACTGCGAATGATGGTGTTTCTTGTTGCTGGTCCAAATACCTGGTGCCCACAATTTAAAAGAAAAGGGATCATCTGATTCCTCGTTTCAGAAGTTCTGATCCACAGTAGAGTGGCTGTATGGTGTGAATAACATGGCAGAAAGGTGAGGTTAAATCTTAGTGGCCACCACACAGAGTGGGAAACAGCTCCAGAAAGGAAAAGGCCTGATATTGCATAAGATACCCCACGTTAAGCCTCTGTCATCTGCCTGGTACGCTCAAAAGTGTGATTTACTTATCTAATAGGCAGCTCACGCGTCAGATAAGTTGATCATATTACTTGACTGTCACACTGATGCTGGACTTCCTCTTAACACTTTCCTTTTTAAGGCAAGTCCTCACCATTTTCCCTTCCAGTGATCATTTTCCAGTGATCCCTGAAGACCTTTTTGTTGCTGTTGTTGTTGGGACATACCCTCAGGGACTACATGCTCACTTGGACCCTTTTTCATTTACATTTTTCAGTTATAAAACAGTTGAATGCAGCCAATTTCATTTTCCAGGTTAGAATTCTCCTTAGAATTCCTCAAACCCAACTCTAAACCAACTTACATAAACCTGAAAAACATAGCATGCTGATTTTAGAAACTCTGGAGAAATAAAGGAATAGAATTGAATATATCTTCCCTCTTTTTTCATGGGTTACACTTAAAAGAAGAAGTGACCTACTAAAGGAGTTGAACATGGAGGAACAGTCACAGACCTCATTCGGTGAAACGTGGGCTTTAGCCAGTTGAGAATAAAATGTCCAAGACTCAAGGCCAGTGACCTGATACACATCCTGAAATGGAAACAAACTCTTTCTACTTTGTTCTATTGATAAAAGGTAAGTTCTTCAAGTGTCAGATAATTGTGACTGGCATTGAGAGGATATTTTAGAGGATTTTTTTAATATAAGAGATTTAATAAAACTGTTCCCTTCATGTATATCTGTTAATCCATTTACTAATACAAAAAAGAATATCGTGCATAGTTGGAATGATTTTAAGATTTACCTGATATGTATTAATTATAAATGTAGCAAAGAGCTGGGCTTCATGATTGAAATCTCACATGAGAAATGACATGCAGTCGGTCCTTAGTAATAAGTAATATTGTTTTCCTTCTGTTGCATTTATTTCATTTTCTCAAAACAGCAGTTGTTCATCATTTATCATAGTGACATAACATTTATTTTTAAAATGGATTTACATAAGTATTAGTCCATGTGACGACACTATGAAATATTTAACAGTGTAGAAGGTTCATAAATATGAAGAAACTTCTGCACAACTGAATCCATGTTAGGAGACTGGAAGAGAGCTGTTCTTTTTTATCCTGAATCATGTTAGATTCACCTCAGGAATTTATAGATGCCAGGACCTAATCTCAGAGTAATTGAGATCTCTGAGCAATAGAGTCTAAAAATTGTTTTTTCAGAAGTTCTCTTAGTTCACTATGTAGGTATTGTCGAGAACCACCAGTTTGGAATATCCTGATTTGAAGACATAAAAAGTAGTTTTTCCCAAACAAGCGTACCCGTACACACTGAGATAGTCATACAAAAAAATAGAGACAGTGGTACAATTATAGCAAAGCTTTAACATAGGAAGGTTTCCATTTTAAAGGTGTAAATAATTGATATTTAAAATAAAGCTCTCATCCTGGCCCTGTAAGTTCAAATGTCTGGGCTTCTCAATGCATTGTCCTGGGACTGAGCTCAGGTCGGGCTGTTAGATCAATCTGTCACCTTAGAGCAGGTCATTTGGCTTCTTTTTGCAAAAATTTCCATTTTTATAAAATAAAGCAAAAGAGGTTATTTGACATGGATAATCCCCAAAGACCATTCCAGCTGCAAATTTTTATAGTTTCTTAATTTTTTTAAATGACAGTGATCATTGTATGCTGCCTAATTCAGTACTAATGATGATAATTTATGTGCAACATGAAGTTTTACTTTTTTTTTATTTTCTTGCAGAATAGATAGATTTTGAAAAACCATTTTTTCTCCTCCAAACTGACAGGTCAGCCAGCGAACAACCTTTTAAAAGCCTTGCTCAGAGCAAGGAAACCCGCTGCCTATGCACCGGGAAGACATGGCTGACCTAGTAATGAGGACTGTAAACTCGCATTGATTTTCTTTCCTGACCTTCCTTTTTATTTAACCATTTGTCAATAGTGAAGAAAGATCTAGGATGCAATGTTTCATCAACTTGGAAAATATATAACTTGTCCAGGAAAAGAAAGTTGGGATAATATTTTAACATGAAAGCAGAGCTTTAAGTAATGAGTTTCTCATGTCTTATGCTGAAAATAAAGCCATGGGCTCAGACAGACAAGTGCTTTGGGTTTGTGACTGGCTTTATCATCTTCTGCTCACTCCAGACCCAACATATATTTATTCTTCTTTATTTTTCTCATCCTAGAGCTTTCTAACACACTTTAGCAGCCACTTCTCTAGTGTCTCATAATGATCCCAACAATATCTTAAATTAGTGGTAACAGTTATTTGCTCATTGTCAGTACATAGAAACACATGACTATTAATACTTAGCATCCATATGATTGTCTCATAATAATTTGTCTTCCTTTTGAGACTTTGAATTCTTCATGGTCAAGTGACTACCCTTCTTCATTTGCACCACTCCAGAATTGACATTGTCTGACACATGGTACAGAGTTGGGAAATAAAAGATGAATAGAAAATGTTTGTTAAATATATTTCTTTGAGATAAAAATGCTACCAAACACCAAGGCCTTGAAATCAAGTTATCTCTACTATGAGAAGAATGTGCCTACTTAGCAATGCATTTTGAGTTTCCTCCCCACCAAACACTTAATTCCAGGATATTTACAAGCTCCTTTCACATTATTGCATGATTATTGTGATACACCACTGATATCCAGAATTCTCTCAAGGAATAAATGATTTGTTTATACCCAGATTGTTGGAATTTGCAAAGGATACTCTGAGCTGTCAGCTCTCTTTCCTAAAATGACAACAGTAGCCATATCTAGGTTTTAGGACATCCTACCAGTTGGCCAACATCTAATGGCAGATGAATGTAAGGATGCCTAGAGTCATCCATTTTGGTTCAATTCCACAGATCTCCAATGGGCCTATCTTTTTTAGAATTCTTTTGAAACTTTGGCAGAAATATCCATTAAGACAGTAATAAAATATGGCTTCCTGTGTTTGACTCTGCTTTCTCCCTTTCCTTTCCTCAAATCATGATACAAGCAGTATTTGTAGCATTGTGGTGTAATATGCAATTATCATTTCTCCATCGTCACAGCCATACAGTGTTCTATCATAATCCCCAGTTTATGCTTTCTACATAATCCCCAGTTTATGCTTTCATTACATTTATTCTGGGTATATGTGTCATCTACAATTTTGAAACTTACAGAGTTTCTCAGTAGGTAACAAAATTACCAAGCAGGATTTTAAGTTACTCCAATTCAGCAAAGAGCCCTGTTAGTCTATCATAATAGACAACGTTGATGGATTGAAGATGATTAAGTGGCAAGCAATTATGGGAGAGCTCTTCCCATATCTAAGTGAATCAGGAAAATAGCAGCATATTAATAATGTCTTTTATTTGTGCAAAATGAAAGAAGAGGCATATTCCCTAAATTCTCCATACTAAATAATGTCATTTACATTAATTTCTAGGAACAAGTAAATTTATTCTAAGATTTCTATTTACCTCTCATTATCTTTTTATTTCATCTTTCTGATGTTTACAGTTAGATAAATCACTGACTAAATAGCTAATTATACTACAGCAGAATAAAATTCATAGTTTTTCTCTAAGTTGAAACTCAATATTAATATTAGTCACTATTTGTTTCCTGAATTACCAATAAAGTAAAATAAATACTATTTAACATTGGGTTGTCTAATTAGGTCTTAAAGTTAAGTATTACATCTGTGAAAGAATAGTCCTTTACTTGAAGGGTTAATGCAGGGATACACAGAGCCAGTATAAAAATATCAAGCATTTATTGGTAAATTGCTCTTCATTCATTTAATCATCATTTTAATTATGGAATTATATGGTTTGTGGAGGAAAAAAGGTTTTGTATCTTACTAGGCTTCTAGACAATGACTTATTGAATCTGTCATCCATCTTCATATGCTAAGAATTTTAAAATATTTTGAGTTTCCTACATTTTTACATTTTTAAGTTTACAAAGTGAAGGTAAGGGTTGATCCTTCCTTTCTATATCTAACTTTTGAGTGTCTGCCCTAGTAGCCTGTGCAAAGTGTAAGGTGTCAAATAAAAGCAAACATCATATTGGTTTTCATTCTGCAGATTCAGAAAGATACACATGACCCAAAAGAGCAGTTAGATATACTAGTGGTGAATGCTGATAGTTCCCTGCTTACCTAAGAGAGCCTTTAACAGCTGTGTCAGGGAACATTACTCTAAGTATTTTAATGGTTGCCAAATAACCATGCACAGCTATTCTCATCTTGGACTATTGCCCTTGGTCTCTGCTGGAGCTCACTGTACATAGAGCCTATGAGAGTAACTCTCAGTAAAATCATGCTCGTTACTAAATGTTGACCAAAAGGGTGTTACAGAGGTACTCTCTAGAAGAATATGGAATCACCTATGCATTGGATAAACTTTTCTTCAACATCTTGTCTCGTTCACTTTCATTGTCTCCCTAAAATTATCTTCACCAAACCCATCACCCCTTTCAACTTCACTATTAGGGGACTCAACTTCTAAGAGTGTATAATTGATATTCCACCCACTCATGCTCTACATGGGCATATTCCTTGTAGAACACATCACAGGTGAAATTAAATTTGTACAGTCAGAAGAAGGACTTCTTATGTTAAAATGCAAAGGATTCTTAGGTACTTAGCACATTGGTGTCAGAAAAGTGTTCAGATGAAGAATATCTTTGCCATACAACTGAATGAAGAAATATCACAATAACATTGGGATAGAGTGATTGGAGATGAGATTGCCTGACAGACACTAAATTGGTGTCTTAAAAAGGCAAGAGAGTAGGTAAAGTGTTGACTCTTCAAGCTACAAGAAAACATCCAACTATTAAGTGCAACAAGAAAGCATGTAAATTTTAAAGCAAAATAACATGAACAGATTGACTTAAACTACATTACAAGTGTGTAAAATTTTCACATATTCCTGGTTATTCTGACTATCCTTATCTTCACTATTTAAGCAGATCTATTGTTCAACTCACAATAACTCTGTTCTTTAGGCCATTTATCATTTATCCTTCTCCACCTGTATTTCAGGACTGAAGTTTTTTCCTCTACTCATTTTATAAGAGAAATCTTATAGTTTCCCTAGAAAATCATGTATGTTACCTTCTGTTTTTATCTTATAGGACAAAATTAAAGCATTTTTAAAAACACCTATGAATTCTTATCATTCCACATAACAAATAACAATGGACAAAAGTTAAACTCACCTGTGAACTCTTGATCAGTGTAAGGTGTCACTGAGATGTAGAGTCTCTTACCAGATCCCTCACCATATCCAAATCAAAAATGACTTGGAGAGATTTCTTAGGTTACTTTAATCATTTTTTGATACTTTGTAAATTACATGTAAAAGATTGTAATCTTTTAATTTTTTCATAGTAATTATAAAACTATAAACAATAGAATCGTTGATTAGGTAAGGTTTACAGTAACTCATGATTTAAGTGAAACTAACAATTTGAAATTCAATAGGAATTAAATATGGCCTAGGAAGAGTTTTATCAGTCTGTTTTCTACTACTCTGATGAATTACATGATGCAGGAAAACTTATAAAGATAAAAAGTTTATTTAGCTCATAGTTCTGATGGTTAAAACACAGAGTGCTGGATTTGGCTTAGTTCTGGTGAGGGTCCTTTTCTTTGGATTGCATCACGGTGAGAATATGTGTGAAGGAAAGATCACATCACCAACAGGAATGCAGAGAAAGGTTGGAGTCCTATAATTTCTTCTAAGGACATTCCCACAATGACATAAAAATTTCCACTCTCAAAGCTCTTCTCCTTCTCAATGTGTTGTGCCAGAAGTTCAGTCTCTCAACACTTAAATTTCTGGAGGACAAAGCATTTTCAAACCGTAAAAATTGTCTTTTTATTTAAGAGGCACACTTGACTAGGGTGTAATGATCCAAAATGACCTGTAAACTCATAAACTTACTGATAGTTTCCCAAAAATTATTATCTTGAATACTGAATCCTTTATTACTTTTCTTAAGGCCATGGACAGCATTTTGTTAGGCCTTTGGAATACAAATACCCCACATCTTCCTGTTCTTGTAACTCACAGGCAAATTACAATATTGCCAAACAAAATTTTCTAAACTTGTAGAGAGGATTATACACTATTAAATATAAGATTTTGCAATATCGTGGCCTAAATTTTTGGTATTTGTTGTTTAAAAACAAATGGTTAGCTGGTCATATTGTGAATATAGCACTTCACATTATAGGTAGAATTATAATCATGTATATCATATGATATTACTGATTTAATAATAAAAACCAGTATACAAATATTGATTAAAATGAACAAATAAATGGCAAGTGATGTTGAGCATGTTTTCATGTATTTATTTGCTGTTTGTATTTCTTTATCTGTGAAGTGTGTGTTTATCTCAGACGCCCATTTTTGGAAAGGGTCTTTGAATTTGGGGAACCTGATGTTTTTCAGCACTTTATATGCTCTAGATAGAAGTCCTTTGTCTGAGGGACAGCTGGTTAACATTTTTTCCCATTCTGTGAATTTTCGCTTCACTCTGTTGATGATTTCTTTTGAAACACAAAAACTTTTTAACAAAATGAGATCCCAGTTGTTGATTCTTTGAAATACTTCCCATGCAGTTTGTGTTCAGTTTATGAACTCTGCCTACCCCTATGTCTTCAAGATTTCTCTCTACTTTGTATTCAAGTATATTTAATGTTTCTACTTTAATAGGAAATGCAAATGAAAACAATGTTGAGGTTCCATCTTACTCCAGAAAGAATGGCTGCCATCAAGAAGCCCACTAATAAAAAAATTTGGCAGGGTTTGGGGAAGAAGGAACGCTTGTCCACTGCTGGCGGGAGTGTAGACTGGTGCAATCACTGTGGAAATCAGTGTGAACATTCACTAAAATGTAGAATTGGAAGTCCCATTTAATCAAGCTACTCCTCTCCTGGGTATTTTCCCCCCAAAATTAAAAATGTCATGCAACAGCTATATTTGTGTACTCAAGTTTATAACAGAACAATTTTTAATAGCTAAGTCTTGGAAATAACACAAATGCCCATCAACTGCAGAGTGGATTAAAAAGATATGGTATTATTATACAATGGGCTATAACTCACCTCTAAAAAGTAATAATCTCAATGCTTTTATTGGTAAACAGAGGAAACTTAATGCATACTTATAAAATAAATCAAACACATTTATAAATACCAGATTGTCTCCCTAGTGTAAAAACAATAAAAATAAAAGGCTGAAAGCATAATAAGATTCAAAATGTACAATAGATATTGTAATAATGAAGGAAAAGAACATGATAAAAAAGTAAGAAACAACTGGGATAGGAGAAAGGAGAAAAGGAAAAAGGAAAATATTATATATGCAAATATATATATATATATACATATATATATGTTGACAATCATATAAAGTTATGTATATATTTGTATGCAACATAGATACTATAATATCAACCTCTATTATTTCATCATGAACAACAGTTTGAGCTGTCACTGATCTTATAATCTGAACAACTGCTTCTAAGATAACCATATACAATGTGTTAATTAGTGTTAGTTTCCTATTTTTGAAGTTCTGTGTCACTTCTGTTCTTTTTTTTCTGTTTTGCTTTTTAAAATTAAAAAAATCTTATTGAAGGAAAGAAATAAACAAATAAAGAAAATAAATTTTATTCTACAGAACATGGGAACTGTCAGGAGTACCAAGGAAGGTATTCTAAAATTACTTTTAGGATTTTCTTTTACATGGTAGCTACAAAAGCTGTCTTCCATACTGCATATAATACCGTGATCTACTATTTATGGATATCTTTCTTTACAAATATAGCCATTCACAGAACAACAAATTTCTGTTATATGCAAAAACACAAGTTTATGTATGTCTCATCATGTTATGACTGGAAATATGATTAATTAAAAATACATTAATTATCATTTTTCATAATTATACTTCTTACTATTGATTACCAAGATTTAATATTTCTTCTGAAGGTTGAAATGTTGATTTTTACCTCTAAAAATTGGAAATGATTTAATAAGGATACAATTTTATGTACTTAAATATTTCTACATGTAACATTTATACTAAAGTTCTTAAGACAAAATATAGAACTATTTTAAGATTCTTGTTGTCTGGCAATCGTATTTTCTAAGATTAGCCCTAATGAACACTTTTATCAGCACTCCTTGGTTAATGGGAATGCTTGAGCCAACATTCGTTAATTTTTATCAACTGAACACTATTTAGTAAATAGATATAGTACTTTATTTTGATTATAATGGTTTATTTCACAATTTACTCTCATGGCTATTTTATCACTGAGGTATTTATCTTCTTATAATTGTCGTTATAATCATGCCTGTGCACATATTGCTTGTCACCATTTTAATTTAACATTATGTGTATTAGTATGGCCAAACCAGTATAAACACACACACACACACACACACACACACACACACACTCATTTTTCTTCTCTTTGTGCATAAAATTTTGATATTCATAGAATTCAAACACCACAGAAAATTTTTAGATGTTCTTTGGCTAAGGGTTTGGAACTATGCCTGCTGTCCTCGAACACCTGTGAGACTGTCACCACTTCATCAAAAAATACAGGAAAATGCACTCCAATTTTATTTGTTTTTTAATTAAGTTAATTGGTACATTTTCTATGTAATGATGATATCCATCATAGGAAATTTGTTCCCATTTGGGATGTATTTTCATAGCTCTTTTTTTCCCAATCCCATGTCCTTTCTTCGATCCATCTTTCCCTCCCTATTTACACAGCTTTGTTTCCATATTATCCTTTTTAAACCATTGTTTCCTTTTCCCTTTTTTTCTTCTTCCCTTCCCCATCTTTCCTTTTAAAGAATTTATTCTAGTTTCACGATATGTACATTTTGGGTCTCATTTTCTCTTTCAGTTTCTCATACCAGGGTGACAATGTGATATTTGATTTCACATGTGTGGTTTATTACACTTACGAGTACAGTTTTAATTTTTTTCTTTTTTTATTTAAAAGGAAAAAGAGAAAAAAACAGAACAAAACAAAACAGTGTAAGGGTACAAGTTATACAGAACTACAAAAAGAAAAAAAAAACAGTAAGATATCACCAGTTAATACATTACACACTATCATCTTTGAAATGGTGATTCAGGTCACAAGATCAAAGCATACAAAGTGAACATTCAAAAAGACTGCAAATAGTTGTGTTCAACGATCCAATCAAAAATATTAATATGGTCATCTATTTAACACACCTAAACACATTTGCTGTTATATCCTTTTGGGCACTTTTTTTTCCCTCTCTTTATTACAACAAAATTTACACATTTTGGGTTTTATTGCTCCCATAGATCTTATTCTTTTTTTTTAAGAGAATAAAATCAAACATGATAAAACAAAGCTGTCAGTCAAAACCAAGGATAGACATAGCACATGATGTAAAAACAGAGTACAAGGTTATCAACAATGGTTACCATAATGCCTCTTGCTTCCTTAGGAAGAATTGTCCATCTCATTAGTTATTATAAAGTTGAACAAAACAGTAGAGAACAAGTCCAATAAAACCTAAACATTGTAAACCTTACAGAACTTCAAAAGAGGATAATAGTCAAACCAGAATGGGCATCAAGTGAATCTTATTGCCTTCAAAGTAGTACGAGTATAATTTTAAATTCATCCATTTACCTAGAAATTACTGAAATTTATCCTTCTTTATGGCAGAGTAGTATCCCATTATATATCTAAGAAAATCTTGTATCTTCTATATCCCTTCCTTTTTCCCTGTTTAGCTTATAAAAAGTGATGCGGTTTTTGCATTATTAACTGTTTATAGTTGCAGGTGGAAGCTGTCAAACTTTTAGGTAAGAAATGCAATAGATGTCAAACTGCAACTCCACATAGGCACTCACAGACTCCCTGGTCTGAAGAGCTTCTTGAATGCTTACTTCAACCATCACACATTTGAAGTTAAGTACATGACTCAAAAAGTCACCCTGGAAATTGATTCCCATCTTTTTACTTCCTGATTTCTGGTTGTTTGACAACTACCAGTTTTTTGAAGATGTTCTGAAGCAGAAAAAATTGACCTCACTGTGCTCCTGCCAAGTTCCTAATTCACAGAATCAGTGATCATAGTCTCCAGGTTTTCAGCACAATAAACTTACGAGGATATTTATTTGTACAACAACATTTTATTTCTACTTTTTATTGGTATTTTCAAACAAAGTTCAATTTAATAACTTTATGAATTTTTTTGTTAAAACAAATATTCATCCTGTAGTGTGTAAATAGCAAACTTTAACAGAAGCTTTTTCTAATCCTTTCCTAATAATGTCCAAATAAAACAATGTGTGGTTTGACATACCATTAGCAAAGAGGCCAGAGAAGGAAACATCATCAGTGCATGAATGGACTAGGGAATATGAAGTGATATACAGTAGAATTCTGCCTTATGGAGGAGTTAAATGGAAAGGAAGATTTAAAGAAAATCTGGTTACAAGGTACAAAAATGAAGAGATCATATCAATACAGAGTAGGAGAGAGTTTACAAGTGATCCTTGCAAACTGGCCTAAAAAGCAATAAAGTCATGCTGAGTTCTTTACAGTGTCTTGACCTGTTACAAACACAGAGTACAATAAATGATGGAACCATCAAACAAGGTCATTCATCAAATGATATAGGTGTTGGAAAATATCTTCCAATCTCTTTCCAATTCAAATTCTAATAATCTGACTACAATATCATATAGCATACAATAAAATATAGGATAATGGTTCAAAAATGTGTATAGTGTCATGTTTCAGACATAAATGGAAGCACAGATGTTTTATCAATACTTTTTTCAATCTGATTCTGCATACAGACATTAAACAGACATTTCAAAACATGGTATTTCTTTTTTACTTTTCCTTAATGTGTGTATCATTCCCTGTGTTCATATTTTAACAAGACAGACTGACAATGACATATACCATCCTTAGAAGTAATTGCATATATCATCTTAGCCATTCTAATCCACAATTTATAAATCACTTTTTTCTTTGTGGCCAATATAATGTTATCAATCACCATTGATCATCCATTAGCATTTGAGCACTTCAGTTAAAGTAATTATTACTTATCATTCTCACATATTGTATGTGGTTAATGTCTCATCTGGTGGCATTTCTGCCTGATAAGTATAGGAAAAAACATAAACTGAAATCAAACAGATAATAAACTAAAACTCATTATTATTATGGAATGCTGATACAGCAGTGACTTTATATGTAAAGGCATTTTTTAAAATCTCAAACTTATTTTGTTGTCAAATGAATGAGTTTACTTTCAAATGTATCATAGCTTAAGTGTATGACATAGGTAAATAGCAAACCTATGCTGAATCCGAAAATCGGTCTTTTCATATATCAGCCATTTGATTAAGTAATCTGCTAGTTGAAAAAAATTCATAAAGTTTACACTCGAAATTATAAACAAATGATTACAACTATTTAACCTCAATTGCAGAAATTTCATTACCATATTTTCTTCTTTTGACTTCAATCTAACACAAAGTCTGAAAGATATATTTAAGAAAAAATTAATGTGAGATTAATAGAACTTGTACAGATTCCAAGTGCTTTCTATCTGTCTCAGAAAGCACACTAAATCTTTCTGAATTGATGTTCCTATACAACATAGAAAATGATTTACATCAGTTTTTTAATTGTAAAATTTCAAAGGTGATAAGTTTTAATGGCCTCTTATATAGTTTTAAGATAAATCTGTTCAGGATGAAAGTCACAGAAAGGCAGGAGGCACAATTTTACCCATTCCATTGAATAGACTACAGCAATAGAGAGAATCTAAACACATTGCTTATTGACAGCAGGGTACTGTCCTCCAGCAGGACTCAGTTTCTTTCTCTCTCTCCATCTAATGCCAAGAAAATAAAAATCATATGCTGTGTTACTGTAGATGGCAGCATTGTGATGAAACAGTACTACAAGAAGATGACATTAGAGAAAACTAAATTTGTGAAGTTATACTTCTGTAAGATACAATTTTACTAAAACTATATGCTAAAATTTAAGTCTTAATCTAGATAAAGTTCAGATAACTTCTTCCAAGCTGGTTCAGCTAGCTGTTTGTGGACGGTTGGTGGGATCAGCTACTGGGTGAAGCTGGTGAAAGGACTGATAAATAAAGGATCATAACTCATGAAAAAGGCTTAGTCATAGATTCTGGAACTCTAAGCTACATGTGTAAATGTGAACAGCTTACTGATCATTATTACTGTTTCTTCTTTTTTAAACTGAATGTCTTTGTCATCCAACATATGAGATCCAATGGACTGTCACTATCTCTTGCTCTGAGAGTTATCAGAAGTTTCACCCAAAAATTCACTCATATTCTTTATTTCTGCTAAACATCCTGATGCTGGACATGAACCATACATTTCTGTTTGTTTCTTGTTAACCATACTAGACTAAACACTTTATTCATGCATTATTCTGAAAACTAAATAGTAATTTGCAAATGTAGTTTTTAACAAATCTCAAAGAATGTATGCAGTTGAAGCATAGTAGTGAATTTCTAAGTGTCTTCCCTGAAGCAATTTTTTTAAAATTTCAAGAAAATTCTATTGGAAGAAAATTCATCATAGTCTTATAAATATTAGAATACAATACTGTATATTGTTCTAAATCTTAATTTTTGAACTAAAATTTTCAAAATAACTTTATCAGAACATCTAAAAATTTGTCAGTAATTAATTATATATAAAACAATTTTCTTGAACCTCTAATTTTGTCATTTTGAAAAAAAATAGAAATCAATAAGAAGCACATCCCTTTCCTCCAGCTCTGAGCCACATACATCCAGTAATTTTGTTATGTATTTGATCAACTATGAGATTGAATTTACATGGGGATAGAGCTTGCTGAACAGTGACTTCTCCCCAGCTGTTGTTTCAAAAAAGTCTTCTGCATAAGGGAGAATAATTAAGTGGAAACATTTATGAGTTCAAAAGTACCATGGTTTGTTTTTCAAATAGCAAAAATAAAGCTGAACTTGGCAGATTTTGAGTTTCTCACACTGTTAAAAGGGAGAGGAATCTACTCAATAAAAAGAAAGTTGAAGTATATCATTAGAAATGATTAATCTGGGAAAGTACTAGTATCAAAAATTTATTGAAGAGCTATTTAAAATGAGCAGTAAAATAATCCAGTACTACTATGAATCAGTTCAGGTTGGTGTTCTGACTCATGGTGATCATTAATCCACCTACTATTTGTAATAACTCTAATCCTGGTATAAAATCAAAGGATGCAAGAGACTGAAATTTGGGCAGCAAAGGCTTTTTTAGACCAGGCCTGGTGACGAGTCTCCAGGAGCCAATTTGGAGACTGCGTGCCACAGAATGAAGGGAGGACTTTAAAAAGAGGCTGCAGGAAAAGAGGGGGGGGGGGGGCAAAGAAACCTGCAGAGCCATCAAACTTTTTGACCTGAATCTGGAAACTGTATAGCTGTCCACTTAGTTCTGACAACCTCGGATGCCTTTGGCGCCTTTTGAGTTACTCCCATCCTGCAGATAAGAATAATCTGCAATAACATTTGGAGAAGAAAGTAGAAAGCTAATTATCTCAGGACAGCTCGTTAACACTAACAGGTGGGAAGGGGTCGAAAGTTACAAGCAGTTGAAACTTAAGCCTTCACAAGGATTTGGAACTTAACCCTTTTGGTGCATTAGGTTAAGCCACAATATTTTCCTGTAATTTCTTTGAAGCTAAGGCACATTTTATGACAGACCACCACCAGGTCAGGAAGAGGTCACCAGAAACCCAAAATCTTTATGGACTAGCCTAGATAGATAGGTAAGCAGAGAGGGGAGGCAGTAAGGTGCCATACAGAGCAGAAAATGGTGATTATGTGAGTATACATGGTGAGTATGTTACTTTCATTCTGGGGAGGGGTATCAAGGTCAGGTAAAGGGTTATGCTAATAAGCAAATCTCCCTGCACACAAGCAAGTTACTTCAAACAAGTGTAAATTAGAGGGCCATCCTAGTTTTCTTTAGCTCTCTAGCAGAGAATAGAGGTGCCTAACAGTGATTAACAACCCTTTTTAGCTTGTTTTAGCACAACTTCTGTTGTTTGTAGAGGGCAACAATGGTTAACATATCAATTAGGTAAGGTTTTACAATTCTTTACAGAGAAGAGCACTGAGTAACATATCAATTAGGTCATCCAAAGACATAAGAAGGAAAACACATACAGTAAGCCCCTGTTACAGGTTTGGTTATAATACACATATAACAAAGTTATTTTCTTAGAGTACAACACTATTGAATCCAGCCCTGTTCTTAGGGCGTTGGTGAGAAATTTGGTGTATATACCAGGATACTCATACGTGTTATATTAATCTTATTTCTTTATGATTTACGATACTTTCTTCTTAATTTTCAGTAACCTTGTTATATATTACATTCAAACATATATTTCTAACACAAATGTTACATGATGCACAAGGGAGTGATTTGAAGCATGGTCTTATGGCATCTGTTGATACAGGCAGACAGCTGTCACAAAGAGCCAGTGCACTCCCTTTAGTGGGTTTACGTCTAAGGACTATTTGCTTCTGACAGTTCCTCAGGTGATAATAAAGCTAATTCATTTGGAGTTAAATAAATTCTTGCGTATAAATAAATTCTTTTTGGTAACAATGTTATCCTTGAACCTTTTTGATATTTAGAAATGCCTAATAACATATGGGTTCACATATTTTATCAAAGTTTATATATACAGTTCTGAACCACAGGAAAGAATTGAACATTTAATTAACACTTATATTGCTGGATCCATGATTGTTTGATGTGTTTAATTTTGTCTTACACTCCTGGATAGACTGTCTCTTTACTTCACACTTTATGTGTCTTTCTCCCCTTCAAGGTATTTATTGCAGAGTTGGATAGAACAATGGTTCCATTAATCTCAGTTTCACTGTCAGGGATATTGGATACTTTCAATGATTGTTACAGAATCAAGCAAGTTCAGGGCTCAATGAAATCTTATTAGTAGTATTGTAGTTTCCTTGGGCCCTTGCAATGACCTGTAAAATATCTTCCATTAATAAGCCAAAATCACACATTCAAAGTACAGCTTTCAACAGTATCAACTCTTTTTGTAGAGTTCTGTTCATCTTGGTGATAGAGCCTCAAGGTCTTAATTTGTAAAGTATACTTTGTTTATACCATATGCAACATTTGCTGATTGTACTATGTAGTACTGTGCTATGGTTGTATGTTCTCTTATATGTTGCAGTATTTGGCATAAGGTTACCCAAATAACAGGCAAGTCATCAAGATGGATTTTCCATTGACTCTTTATCTGAATATTGTAATGTAAATACTATAAACAGTTCCTCATTTAGCGACCAATTCATTTAATAACCTGGTCTCAGGACTGGAACCTGGTTATTAAATTATATTACAATTTACTGCAAATGTTATAAAAATAAACTCAAATTTTCACAATAGCCATTGTAAATATGCAGTATGCTGATTGTTCTAAACATGAAGCTTTCATTCATGTGCTTTGCAAATATTTCATTACTGCCCAAATTGTGCTAAGAAAACATCTACATTCTGGACTGTCCTAATGAATATAGGGACAAATACTTTACCAACATGAAACAAATCTTCTCAAAGAGGAGAAAAATAACAAATAAACAAATGTAAAATATTACTGTATTCAGAAATACATGTAAAGAAAAACTATGCAAGGAAATAATGGTTATCTCTCCTTTAAAGATCTGACAGTTTTGAGGAAATAGATTTACAAAAGTAAAATGAATGTGCTGATCCTATTATAATGTAACTACAACATAACATGGAAAAGTAGATGAGAAGTACATTTACTAGTCGTGAGGTAAAAGGACCATTAATGAGAATATTAGAAATGCTGAGTTATGAAGATGTGAAGATGTTAACTGAGTAGAAATGGGAGTTCAGTCTGCAGGGTCAGGCTGAGAAAGGACAGTGGAGTTTCTCAGCAAGGAATGAGGGACTATGAACTAATCCCTGTTAGGAGATCACTATTTCTCTTGCAAACCTATAATCTGAATATGGTATTTTGTGTTAAGGTATAATTTACTGTTCATGATATTTTTTATATCATGCCTTAAATTGAACATATAAACTCTTAAGCATCTAAATTAATGACTTAAATTTCCTCAATATTTTTCTCTGTATAGAGCCTTCAACCTGCAGGGTGTGAATTCACTTTCACTTTGCACATGCCAAACATATACCCAGAACTTCATGCTAGGTTTTCTATTGCCACAAGAAATTAGTTAAATGTCCACTATTTGATTTGATACACTTTTCAAGATGTATCTGGATAGTCAATGTGCTACCATTCGTATGTATTTAAAACTAAATCTGATACTGCTATCACAAAGTGAGCATGGATTTCACCAGTTCTTGTTTGGTTTAACCTAATGTATCTTTATTCAGATTTAACTAATGAGGAAAAAAGACTCAGAGAAAATAATCATGATCATGATTATAATAATAATAGCTTCTGCTTACTGAATGATTATTATGTATCATTTATTCTTCTGAAGGTTTCATAAATATAATTATACTTAATGCTTACCACAGGCAAGCATTGTTATATCTACTGCATACTTTAAAATGCTGAACTGTAACTTGTTCTGTGTCATTGAACTAGACAGTAACAGAGTATGACATCAAAGCCAAGGTTATCTGACTTTTAAAACAAAACAGTACTTTCCTGGTTCTAGGAGGAAGACCTGGATTCAGTAACACATCTGTCGTTGTATTGTGCCAGATCTCACATAGGAACATTTGAGTGGTATTTTTGTGCCTTAAGAAGAGTAATAATGCTAAGCTTTAGAATGAGCAGTAGAAAGTGTGGAGAGTTGGGTATCCTGAGTGTCATGATTCAATCTTGAATAGCTCACCATTTGCTCGAATGATGTACATTTTGCTACCATGACCTATGTTGTCTAAGAGACACATTCTCCTGTTCTCTTTCTCACATGTTACTGTCTCTGACTTTGACATTTCTATTCAGCTACCATATGTGTATGATATAAAGCATAAAAAGCCACTAATGGTATATATTGCTTTATTTGGCTAATATGGCATGCTGAGCCATACAAATTTTAGAGGAGTCTCCTTTCTGCTCTTTGATATGATACATAGTGATTTTGCCTGAAAAAAAAACACTAGGATGATTCCTACTTAAATATAGGGGGGGAGTTTTGTTTTGTTCTACTTTTATCTTCTGTAGTCAGTGGGCTAATTTCTATTCAGAATGATTATTATAAAGGATGATTTCATCATTTAATTGTTTTCTTTCCTCCCTAATCCTATGGTTTTATTCATCTATATCTTGGGAGACAAAAACTGAATGAATGCTAATCAGCTATCATGGACCTCTTCTTTAGGCTTCTCTAAGTAAACCACTGAAATTTTATTATAATAAGTAGCATTTATATAAAACCTTTCCAAGGATAAAATGATGTCTTCATTAGAGAATAGAATGAATGCTTGAATAAAAGAAACAGTGCATGCTTTGGTGACTGAATGAATATCAGGTTGACAGCCGGGAATAGTGAGGAAGCCGTTGCTCTTAGGTTGAAATTCATTCCTGACGTGTATGTTCCCCATCCAACCACCTGGGTCATGTCTGTGTGCCAGGAGCCAGCCACAGGTGGTGCGGGCTTTCTTGTGTAATCTTTCTAAATGCTTCCTCATCTGCCACTGCCATTTGCTCCTGGTGTGAGCAGCCTCTCCCTCCAGCTGTGATCATTTGCTTGTGGACATGCTGTTTTCCTGCATGTCAAGTAGAGGAGCATTACTATACTTGCATAAAATGAATAATCAGCACTTTGAGAAGCCATTTTTTGCTCCTAAAATGAGTTTATTATGGGTTTATTTTTCATTGCCTATCAAACAGCTGTTGCCTGCTCTCAGAGGGGTTTTCTGCACTTCCCAGTCACTCTGGCTGGGTGGATTGCCAGATGTTCATGCACTCTGCAGAGCTGCTCGTGAATGCCAGGGAGGTGAGTGGAGGCACCTCAGCAACAGGAAGGGAATCAAAGTGTTGCTGAGCTTGGGGGGACAGGGGGTGGCTGTCACTTCAACATGTAAAATGAAAACAAGTACGGAACAGATGCAGACAAGTTCCAACCGCTGTGGAAGCAGCTTGATGCAGTAGAAAGAGCATCAGGTTTGGAATTAAAGCAGTGCGTGTTGAAACCTCAAAGCAGTGCGTGCCATTTTTGGGTTCTGTGAGTTGAACTCTTTACCTCCTCTCAGACTTGTAAATAGCAGCACTGCTGACTTACTGTTACTGTATCATATAAAGATGACCTTGATGCATACCAGAAGATCAATAAATACAGGCTAATCCACTTTGCTTAAACAATATTAATATGAATGATTAGAATAAGTCAATTTAACCACTTTATTAGTAGTATAATAATATGTCAGACATTTTATTCATCTATCTGTCTGTCTATATGTCTAAGCATCTTTCCATGTGTCTATGTATCTACTTAGCTGTTCATGAATCTGTCCATACACAATAGGCATTTGTCCATAGATCTAGAACTTTGATACTTACAATGACTAAATTCATGCATTCATGAAAATAAATATCAATGTCCAGGTAATTTTGAAGTTTTTGTTTGTTTGTTTATGTAAACATTATCACAGTGAAAATTTTCTCACATACTTTTTTTGGTTAAATTACCTGATAAACACTTTTTTAAAAGTGTCTAGAAGGAGATTTGAAGACAGTAAAGTATATTACATTACATTTAATATCACATAATTATTTTTCAAAAGATTTGTCCACGTGCATTGTCACTGCTGTAGTTTGACTCCTTAATTTTTTTTAAAGATTTTTGAGCTGAGGGTTTGTTCACCTGTGCATAACACCATCAGGAATGTTAGGATCTGTAGGAAATGTGACTGAGTGGAAGGGAATCAGCTCACTAGGGAGAGTGTCTTGAATGTCATATTGGGATCTGTCCCTGCTTTTTCTTCTGCTTTGTCACAGGTTTGAAGGGAAAGGAGTCAAAAGATTATCAAATTAAATCCTCTAAATCAGTGGTCCAAAATATTCCTTTTCTTTTTTTAAAGTTGATCATCTCAGATGATCAGAGTCTTGCTAAGAGTCTTGCTAAGCAGTTCAAACTGGCCTGGAGCTCATTTTCTAGCTCAGGCTGGCAACAGTCTTCTTGTCTCAGCTTCCCAATTGCTGGGATTACAGGTGTGCACCACCATGTCTGGCTCAGATACTTGTTATAGTAACAAAGAGGTAAGTAACACTCATAAATAGTATGAGATGACTCTTAAACACTCCCTGATAACCACTTGTCATTAATATAAATTTTACTTATTTTTCACTGTTTTGTGAGTAAACTTTAATGGAACATTGTTGTGATAAATTTTAAATACTACTCTATTTGTAATTTTATTAGCCGCACATATATTAACACACTAATTGGTTACTTACTTACTTACTTACTTACTTACTTACTTACTTATTTTCTGTAGATTGTTTACAGAGAGGGATATGACTTCAGCATCCTTTGTGATATTTTCTTTTCATTTGGATACAGCTGAAGTAATTTTAGAACTATGTTAGAAGGGTGATTTGACTCCTGTGCAGAGTATGTTACTCCTCAGCAAAACTCTATGTGAAATGGCATTTCTCCACTTTCCTTATAACTTAATAGATGTTGAGCAAAAATAAATGCATCATGTTAAACCACAGGTATGAGACTATAATTAATTGCCCTTATTAAATAGTATCAAGGTGTAGCTGCCACAGCCAAGACTGATTGCTAATGAAAGATTACACTAGTTTGCCCTAAAGCAGCCGCAGTGTATATTTACACACACACACACACACATATATATATATATATATATATATATATATATATATATGAATTGGCATATTTGTAAACAGTGTCCCAGTGAACAGAAATATATAATAGCCAACTTATAGGTATTTCTATGACATTATATAATCTGCTGTGTTTTCCCAGATACTCTAATCACAAAATTTTTTTGTGAACTCAGGGGCATTTCCTGAATGCCAGCTTTAAAATTTGAGTTATTAAAAATATAACAAACTACTGCTCTGGTGCTCACCTGTAGTCTCAGACTAAGACAGGAAGATGTTATGTGCTTAGAAAGCTAAGACCAAGCAAGACAATATAGTGAGATCCAATGTAAAAAATACTGTAGAGGTAAAGCACATCAAACAAACAAATCACAATCATTTGAGAACCAAAGAGGTCTAGTGTCATATCCCAAAGTTGTTCTGTGATCTGTAAAATTTTGAGCCAGATATTCTATTTATTCAAGACTTTCTTTGCTTAGCACTAGACAAAGAATGGACATTGCTCTTTCATAAGATTTTGGTAAGGGTTAAGTGAGCTAATAAATGTAAAGATTAGTGTTTATGGTTCATGTTCAGCATGAGAAATGCCCTTTACTTCTTTACAGCTAATTTTATCTAAATTACTCATTCTGATCACATGTATGGTAAGCAAAACTGATCATTTGAATACCAAAATAAGGCTGCATGCGTAGTTATAAAACCCGAAGTATAGTGATGTTCCTCTCCTTCTTAGTGATCAGTGTATCTCTATAATGATATTTCTTTCTTCCCACAACAAATACAGAATTCTCAATGCCCTTCTTTCCTTGCTTTCTTCCCTCTTCCTTCTTGCTCTCTTCCCCTTCCTTCTCCCACCCAACCTCTTTTTCATTTCTTTTTTCCTCTTTTCTCTTTTTTCCCATCCCTTTCCTCCCCTCCCCTCCCCTCCCCTCCCCTCCCTCCCTTCCCGTCCTCTTCTCTTCTCTTCTCTTCTCTTCTCTTCTCTTCTCTTCTCTTCTCTTCTCTTCTCTTCTCTTCTCTTCCCTTCCCTTCCCTTCCCTTCCCTTCCCTTCCCTTCCCTTTCCTTCTCTTTTCTCTTTCTTTTGGTTTTGAATGAGCTCAGAGTAGATTAAATAGCTTGTATGTTTCTGCACTATTGCACCAAGTTATCAGAAAGGCTGTTTCACAAGGGCCATGTAATCTGAAAAATGGGACAATATAAATGAAATTAAAATGTTAAGAATATCACTTAAGATCATATGTGTTAACTCTGCTGACAAAATACTAAACGTAACCTGTTCTACTGTGATTACCATCACAGTCAACATTATCACTACTTTCTGTTTTAAATTGCTTCATAGAAGAATATAAATGCCATATTATATTTTTGCTCAGGGTTTATTTTATAGAATGTAGTTTTTTTAAAGTGTGTTATTGATTTTACATGGTTTTAAATATCGTACTACTAGAGGAAAATGTTGAACATTTTTAGGTAGTTAGTACCTACTTTTCATATTCTATGGAATATGGTGCTTTTTTGTTTCTTATTATAAATCATATCTTATTGTAGAATAAGAAAGTTAACTATAAAATATGAAAAAATCAAAGTAAAATATTTAGGAGTGGTTTATTTTTCTTTCCAATATTTGTTTGCAGTGGAAACATAATTATATACATGTGGATACACCATATTCTCTGAAGTTATTATTTTTTCTACAATTGCATTTTATTATTTCAAACATTGTGATATGTAAACATATTTTGCCCAGTGTTAGTACCTGTAGTTAGGTTTGCTAATGACTACTACAACTTCCTTATCTACTGTATAGGAAAAAGAAGGGTAAACTATGCTTGATGGAAATTTAAAGGAGTTAAATAAGTACAATAAAGAGAGTAATATATCATTTTCTCCTCATTCACTGTGTAAGAAGTCAACTCTTCTGAATGCTTCTATTACTTAGACATTAAAACTCTCTAATTCCCAAGTGTCTTAGACTCTTTACAGTATAGCTAAAAGGGTTTTCTGGACTGTGAATCCAAATCAAATTACTCTAAGATCAAAGAAGAACAGAAGTGTAACTATTTCATAATCAACATACCACAGGAAAGAGGAGCTTCTCAATGAGGTAGGTTTAAGATTCCCCAGGACAAGAGAGAGTCAGCGTGTCAAGGAGCCTATCCCGCTTTAAATTTGTCATGCTTTTCACTGTCTTAAAACGCAGGCTTCCTGTGTATAATTATATACACATTTGTTCAGGTTCTACTTTAGGCCTTGGTAAAAAATAAAATAAAATAAAAAAGAAGATCCTCACACCTCTTGCCTCCTCTCGGTTTAGGAGGCTATGAAACAAAAGGCAAATCCTCATGTTAATTTTTAATTGTGATATGATTATAACAATATATCGTATACCTAGCAACTACTATTTCTTGTACCTGTATTCCTTCTTTTGCCCTTATGGTTGCCCCTTGAAGTGGGAACTGTTACTATAAACTTTATTTGAAAGATATGGCAACTACAGGATTGACTATTTATGTTTCCGTCCTAAACAGAGCAGGGATGGCCTTGAATCTCTCAGCAATAGTTTCCACTGAATGAAAATGGCTTTAAAAATGATTCCACTGACGACTAGATTCAAGAATGGCTAACTGCTGCCCCAGCTCACTTATAAGTCCCATAGATGCAATGTGCTTTCACTTGACCCATACACAGCTTCCTGGTGTGGCAGTAGTGAGCACTTCCAACATCTTCCAACATCTTTGGCAAGCTAGGTGAAGGACCCAGAATTTTTAATTATTTTTTTTTACTTTTAAAAAGAAAAAAAAATGTAATATATTAGGAGATTAACAATGATTACATATTGCAAATAGTTATCTTCAACATAGTTACTCAGATTACAGGATAGAGTAATGAAAATTCATTAAACAATGAAAGCACAAACCATTCTTCTTGATGAATTAATAGAGATTAGTAGTATAACTACCTATCTCATATATACAGATTCACTTCTGTCTTTTCGTCTTTTCCCCATCCCAGTTGTTCTTTTCCTTTGAGCAGTTTCTTCCCTTTCACTTTCACAATGTCTGTTTTACACTTGGTCTTATTTCTCCTTTCAGTTTTTTATGCTAGGGAGACAATGAAATGAAACACAATTCATGAGCAGACTTCAGTGTTAAGTGCAAATGTCAGTGCCAAGTTTAAAACACAGAAAATACAAGCACAGGAATCCTGATATTATGAGCACAACTGATGCTGGGTCCCATGTGAGGTTTCTCTTTTTGTCTATAAACTTTGCTCCTTCTGTCTTTAAGGAAAATCCAGGGCCCTATCCCTTGTAATGTTCCCCCTATACTAAAGCGCAAAAAAAGGAAGCCTCATCCACAGAGCTGCTTGGCTCTGTGATTTCTACATCAAATTGAGCAAAAGAATCAAAGGCTGAGGTAGGAGCACTAAGAGCTTTCAACAACATTAAGCTGGAAAGAGACGCAGAATTTGAATACAAACAATCTAGCTTCTGTAACTGGTTTTCCCATTTCCTGAGGAAAGCTGAGTATGAATTTCTATGGCAATGGCTAGCATGCTGCTTTTTGTCTAAGGTACAATTTAATCTTTTTCTAGATGTGTGACAAATTTATACAGTTGCTCTTAGTTTACTCATCTTAGAACTTACACAAAAGCAGTTAGCATTAAAGCAGAAGTTATGGGTAACTTAATGAACTCATTTCCTATCACAAAGAAAATATTAAATGAATGAAGATTATCACTACTAGTGCTCTTTTTATTATCATTATTGTGGTAGGATAGATTGACAAGGATAAGACTGATGAGTTTCTTAGGAGGGATGTTATGACCCATGTTCGCACGACTGGAAATGATTTTTCTGGGGAACACAATAGATGTTCAACTTGAAGATCCTCGTCTACCATGCTGGTAAAGTTTAAAACAGCTGTGGAATATAAACACACACACAAAACATGCCATATTAGGGCAGATTTTTACATGTCCTCTCCTTAGAGTAATCTTAACCAAAAAGAAATTGTATTTATAAAGATTCAGTCTATGGTTAAGGAAGCCAAGTGTTTGGTTGCATCTATGTGTGAATGTAAATTAATATGCTGAGTCCTTTTCAATCAATGTGATATGCCAATACAGCCAAGGAAGGGGAAAAAAAAGCAATGCATGTTTTCACCTCCTCTAGGTATATAATAGATTTGAAAAGTTTCTAAACTGTAAAAATCAGATTATTAGAGATAACATGAATTTATATCACTACCAACTTCCTGCTACCACATTAAGTAAAAGTGCTAACATCTGTTCTCTATACAGGTAGCTTCATTTTCCATGTGGGGCAATTGGATCCCCACCAGGTTAGCAATTCAGCTGCCTGCATATCTTCAAGTGCATCTTTATTCAAATCCTGTTGACATGTAGAGGTATACTTTTTCACTTTCCATTACCACCAGAAATATTTTTTCCTGAGTTCTAACATGCATTTACAAACACTAAGCATTATTGACAAATCAATGTTTCATTGATCATTTTCCTCTTAAAATTTTCTTCTTTAAAACTTTTCTGGTTAATGGAAATTTGTAAATTATCTCTTTTCTATAATCATAGACTAAGTTATGCGCTTGGTTTTCATTTTATCAACAATGTCCTATCTGCCTATTGTGACGGTGGTTTTAATGGCATATTTTCTCATAGGATATCATCATCCCTAACCAACATGAGGGGGTAAGTTGATTGCACATTGTAACTTAGCTGATTTTATGATTTTCCTTTTTGTTTAAAGTTACTCTCTGCTCAGAGTACTTGTTTAAATTTTGTGATGTCTTTAAATTGTATTTTGAAAAGAGTAAGAAAAACAGAAATGAAATAATCAAGATAATAGGAGAATAACAATAAATTAATACATTGTGCATTATTATCTTCATAGTAGTTTCTTGGAGTGCAAAATATAGGCATGAAATAATGTGCAGATTTAGTTCACTGAAAAGAAAGGTTTGTGCTCAGTGTATTTATTGACAGTTTCAGAAATGATCCTATGTGCTATCCAATTCTTTGGGAAATAGTTTGTCATGTTTGTTTTGAATAATCTATATGAACATGTTTTAATTTACGCACAAGGCTATTTTTAAGAGCTTGTAAAACAATAAGGAAAAAGCTTTTTAAAAAAGTTTTCTTTCTTTTTCTTTTCTTTTTTCCCGGCATTTCTTTGGGTCCTCCTTACTTATAGCTCAAGCCCATCCTCTTGTGACAGTGATGCTCTAATTTGATCATCATTGTAGCTGGAATTGCTGGTTTTAAGGGTATGAAATTTTCTTCCAAAGGAAAGAAATGCTCTTTTGGGGAAACTGTGTTTTAAAATAGTGAATCCAAAAAATTGGATGACTTGGCATTATCTGAGAATTTACAATTTTCTAGTGTTCCAATTGGTTTTCTCCTTCTCTAGTTTCAATTGGTCTCCCACAGGTACACAGTAGCTAAGTTAAATTTGCTGAAATGCGACTCTTGGCTGTCAGTGGAATCATTCTCGCTATCGTGTAAATTTCAACCTCCTAAGCCTTATTTTATGGCCATTCATTCATTATCTATACTTCCACCCTGCCTTTTTGCCCTGTTCTAAATAGAGTATATTGAGAAAATTTGATGTTATTTACTATGCTCATAGCAAAAAATATTTTTTGCACACAAGTATTTGAATTTTGTGACACTGGTCAGTTTTACATTTCAGTTTTAGGAATTTTAATTGTAAGAAGTTTGCTGTATTTTATTTAAAGCCTGTCACCATGAGCTAACTCTTTTCATCTCTGCCATAACTAGTCTGAAGTGGAGGACAAAGTGTGGCTAACTTTAGTGTAGCTCACCTTTGACTTAAGGACAGTGGTTATGTGCACTTAAGCCTACAAAAGACTTATGGTACAGTTAGCACTTTCATTTCACAGAAAGGTTATCAAAGCTGTGATAATTTAAAGAGATTTAGACATTTATCACTGTTGACCCTGTAATCGATCTTTTGAAGGAAGTTGACTAGATATTAATTTTTAAAAACACAGATATGTAGCTTTCAATTTTTGCACACATTACCCGAACATGATCTTAATATTACACAGAGTTTAGGTTGGGCATTCTTGGATGTTAAAGAATATGATTAAAATGTCAATGCACTGTCTATTTCTCACAAACAATTGCCTAGTGAGTTTTGTTTGCACATATTTGTTCAATGCATACCACATCTCAAAGCAGGTAAAATGCAATTTACAGCAATTTATTATTTATATTAATATAACTTTCTCTACCGCTGAGGCAACTTGGTTCTACAAGGCAAAGGCAAATAAACTCCGATTTCTGCTTGAGTGAGGCAGCTTTCCTAATTGCAAATGTAAATGTTGCCAGGTGTTCAGCTCCCTTGTTCTAATAAATAAATAATTAGGAAACATGATTAATATGTTAATCACTATCTGGCTGTGCAGAGCATTCTTGGAAAGCAATGTAAGCAATTGATTTGGAGGGCAGAATGTTTTCTTCATGTATGCATCCAATTGATCATTGAAAAAAAGAGCATCACATGATTATGGATAGGTCAGAGGCAAACAATGACCTTCTTGGCTACTAGACATCAAAGTTAGAAGAAGGATCATCTGCAGTGTAAAGTTTGATGCAGTTTTGTCCTGCGTCTAACAAGACTTTGCACTTAAACATGTCATTTTCCAGATATGTGGACTTTTGTAAGTTAAGTAGCCTTTCGTATCTTCCATTTCATCAGCTTTTCAATGAGTTAGAGTACACCTGTTTCAGACACAAATTCTGAAATATTTTGTGAACATCTAAATAGCTATAATAGTAGCCTCTTCTCAAATGATACCCATTTGGCCATTATTCTCTTTATCTGAGAAATTAAAATCATGTGCACAAAATGATATGATTTATATTCCCTTATTGGAACAATGCAATGCTATCAGCATATCAAAACCTCTTAAAAATTTTGCAGTAATGAAGCCTTGCATAATTTTATGTTAATAATCAAAGTACTTATTCAACCATAAGAATTTAATTATTTTTCTAAATACAGTTGGAGAAATATGGTCTTGTCTTAGGGAAAATTGTGATTAATAAGTAAGTTGCTATTTTGAAAAAAATGTAGTATTTTTAATGACCTATGAACTTTTCTCTTTGACTAAGGCCAAAGTTTGGGGAAACAAATCAAGATCATACAAGGAATCTAAGAAAGTTTTCAATATAGAATTCTGAAAACCTACAATAGCTTTGGTAAATTTTGCAATCTGAATACATCATTCAGATCTTGTGGTTTGTACTTCATTGTGACTTCTTTGGGGGTAAGAGGAGAGGAGACTTTGCCAAAAGGAAATTAAAACACCAAAGTGATTTTTATCCATGAAGCAAAGGCAGATTTTTTATTTAAAGGAAGAATAATTCTTCCCATCTTTTGTGACATAGGCAATTCTTCTGAGATTTGTTCTTATACTAAAAATGTTTATAATAATTTGTTTATAAAAATGTTTATTATTCCTTCTTGTTGCTATTACATAAAGCGTCTCATTTAGCTGGAATATATACCGATATGCTTTTGTTCTTATTTATAATTTCTGATTTTATTTACTTGAAAGTTTTACATGGGAAAAGGGAAAAAAATACTAGTGAAGAGAAATCATAGAAAGTGGGAGTCAGAATTTACAGGTGTGGATGAAAATTGAGGTAAACACAAATGCAATCAATCTGAATGCTGCAGCTGGGAATATACTCTGCGGTGAACCACTTAGCAAGTATGTGAAAGTTTCTGGAATTGATCCTCAACATGAGAAATATATATATATATATGATTTTTCTATAATATATATATGCAATGTAAATTATAGTATATATGAAAATGTATAATATAAAGTATAAAATTATGTGAAATATGTGTATACATATTTTATTTTTTTTGAGACAGTATGTCACTGTGTAGTTTGAGTTTCTTTTGAGTTCACTATGTAGTCCAGGCTGACCACAATCTAGTGGTTATACTTTTGCCTCAGCCTCTCTATTTTTTTTTTTTTTTTTTTTTGTCCTTTTCCTTTTTATCGGTTCCGGGGATCAAACTCACGACTGCCTGCTTGCAAGGATGTGTGCCAGAATGCCTAGCTACATAAAATATATTTTATTTTAGGTAAATTAGAATATACATTATATAATATGGCTATATTATTCTATAAGTTTATTTGGGCAGAAGAATTGTTGAGGGATGCAAGTTTCAAAACAAGGTTCATTAGGAGCAAACACTTCTGCTTCCTAGAATACTACTGATATGGGAGCATCTGGCAACTCTGCTTGGAACTAAAGAGAGATAATTTCATGATCAGCAGCTACTGATCCTCAAATCACTTTATAGCCAGCAAATGAAGACAAAGGGAAAACCAAGAACTAGAGAAAAAAGAAAGAAAGAAAGAAAGAAAGAAAGAAAGAAAGAAAGAAAGAAAGAAAGAAAGAAAGAAACATTCTTTACAATATCTGAAGGATTTTCTGTATGTTACTGGGGAAAATTTGATGATTTCTAGGTGTGTTGTGGTCTATGCTATATACCTATGTGTTCAGAGGGGGAACTTTCAGAAGGTGAATGGGCCATGGAGATTCTGTACTCATCTGTGGATTAATACACTGATGTGTTCATATGAATGCGCTATTAGGAAAGGAGGCTTTTACTAAATGGACAAAAGCAGAAAGTTTTCACTCTAAAATCAGGAACAAGACAAGAATGTCTACTGTCTCCACTCTTTTTCAATGTAGTCCTCAAAACTTTAGTTCGAACAACTTGACAAGAGAAAGAAATAAAAGGAATAACAAAATGAAGAGAAGTTAAACTATCGTTATTTGCAGATGACTTGATTGCTTAAAAACCTGGAAAACTCCTCTGAAAGAATTCTAGATTTAATAAGTAACTTCAATAATGTAGCTGGTTATAAAGTCAACACTCAAAAATCAATAGTTTTTCTATACACAAATAACAAACTCAGATAAATCAGGGAAACAATACATTTTATGATAGCATCAAAAAATTGAAATACCTAGGAATCAATCTAGCAAAGGATGTAAATGACCTCTGCACTGAAAACTACAGTATTCTGAAAAAGAATATTGAAGAAGATATTAGAAAATTGAGGGATACCCCATATTCTTATGTAGCAAGAACGAATACAGTGAAAATGGCTATACTTACACAACTGTTATGTAGATTAAATGCAATCCCAATCAAAATTCCAATAGCATATTTCTCATAAGTAGAGAAAACATATCTATAACTCTAAAGGAACCAGAAGAGACCTAAATAGCAAAGGCAATCATGAGTAAGAAAGACAAGACTGGAGCCATTACAATTCCTCACTTGAAATTATCCTATAAAGCTACTGTGATAAAACAGTGTGGTGCTGGAAAAACAAAAAAAGATGAAAAAACAGACCTGAAGAGCAATAGAAGATTGGAAGATGCAGTAACAACTCTCTACACTAAACCACCTTATATTTGACAAAAGAGCAAAACACGTTCACTGAAAGAGATGCTGGAAAACCTTGATTTACATATACCAAAGACTAAAACTAGACTCATATATTTCACCATGTAATAAGCTAAAATTAGAATGGGTCAAAGATTTTAATATTAAAACACAAACATTAAAACTACTGGAAAACAGTATACTTAAGACTCTTAAAGATAATGGTATAGTCAAATACTTAATGTACAAAACTCCAATTGCACAGGAATTATCACATATAATCAATAACTGGAATCTCAATCTATTAAAAACTATTGCACAGCAAGAGAAACCACCAACCCAGTTAGAGACACAACCCACAATGTGGGAGAAAATATTTGCCAGCTGTGCCTTAGACAAAGGATTACTATTGAGAACATAAAAAGGACTAAAAAAAAAAAAAAAAAAAAAACACTTAGTCCTTCCAGATTTAAAGACCCAATCCAAAAATGGCCATCTGAGATGAATACATACTTCTCAGATGAAGAAAAACAAACAGTAAATTAATATGCAAAAAATGTTCAACATCACCTCTGCCCAGAAAGAATGCTATTATGAAGAAATTGAGCAATAACAAATGCTGGAGGGGCTGTTGTAAGGAAGAACACTTCTCCACTCCTAGTGGGAATGCAGACTGGTGCAGACACTGTGGAAATCAGTGTGGAGATTGCTCAAAAAATCTAGGACTTGAATTCCCATTCCACTCAGCTATTCCCCTTCTGGTGTCTTACCAAAAGAAGTGAAAGCATACCACAGTGATGTACATACATCCATGTTTATAGCAGCACAGTTTGTAATAGCTGGATCTTTGAAACAATCTGAATGCCCATCAACTGAGGAGTGGGTAAAAATGATATGGTATTATTATACAATAGAGTACTACTCATCCATAATGAAGGATAAATTGGAGAAATTTATAGATAAATTAATGCATCTTGGAACATATTCATTAGAGAGATAAATAAGACACACGTGAAAACACCATATTGTTTCATTTCTGTAGCAAGTTGAAAGAAAAAAATATGTATATGTGTATGTATATGGATTTAAAACAATAGCTAAGATAGTTATATTATTGAATTCTTTGAGTTCACTGAAGACAAAAATATTTGCTGGTATTGTTTTTACAACTGAATGCAGATGTCTTGTGCTCTAGGTGAATGATTTGGGAATGACAACGTGCAATGTATGTACCGTTGCCCACTCATTGACATGTTTTGAAATTTGGTTGTAGATTTCTTCTTGTTCTTCTTGTTCTTGCTGTTGTTCTTGTTCTTGTTGTTGTTGTTGTTGTTGTTGTTGTTGTTGTTGTTGTTGTTCTCCTTCTTCTTCTTCTTCTTCTTCTTCTTCTTCTTCTTCTTCTTCTTCTTCTTCTTCTTCTTCCTCTTCTTCCTCCTCCTCCTCCTCCTCCTTCTTCTTCTTCTTCTTCTTTTTCTTCTTTTTCTTCTTTCTTCTTCTTCTTCTTCTTCTTCTTCTTCTTCTTCTTCTTCTTCTTCTTCTTCTGCTGCTGCTGCTGCTGCTGCTGCTTCTTCCTCCTCCTCCTCTCCTCCTCCTCTTCCTTCTCCTTCTTCTTCTTCCTGAAATAAAACAGGTTTGGGAAAAAATAAAGGCAATGAGGCTTGGACAGAAATGTGGTCCTAGAGGACATAACCTGGAAGGCTATGCTTCTGCCACTGGCTTTGCTTTCTCATCACTACTGCCCGGCCACCATGACATGAGCAGTTTTCCTGTGCTTGATTCTTCCACCATGTAATTGGCTGGTTTTGGAGCCAGCCAATGACAGACTGAGTGAAGTGTTTGAAATGTTTGAAACTATGGGGCAAAGTAACTTTCCCTTGTGTAAATCATGGTTATCAGGTCCTGTGTCTCATTGATGAAAAAGCGACAAAAGCAGCATGATTAAGAAAGAGTAGAAAGGAAAAGGAAGTTTGGTAGAACATGGAATAAGGTGTTCTTACCTAGTGGAGGGAACAAATTCACAGTCTATCCTGCAACAGAAAAAAATAAAGCTGAACATATATTTAAGAATATCATATTGAGCAACTATCCCATTGCTGAGACTACTTCAGGACTCACAGATGAAAAAAGAAAATAATTTAATTTGGTTCCCGATTTTACATAATCCATCCATGGTTTGCTAGCTACAAAGCAGGAACATCAGAGTGGAAGAGTATAGTGAAGTAAAGCTGCTCACTTAATACGAAACACAGCAGGGAAATAGCCAGAGAGGAAGGAGCCAGGCCCCAGATACAAATCCCAGAGTGAAGTCTGCATTGTTATGTCGACAAGAAGGGGAAGTATGCTTTACTAATGTGTTCTGCAGCTCCCAAGACAATCAAGCTGATAAATAAGCTTTACTGTTTAATTCTACTTCTTCTCAACTTGATTGTAAAGACATTTCCTTAAAACATGCTTACTTTCCAGAAGAAACAGAATGACCATAATGATAAAATTCCCTGCATATAATGCAAAGTGCAATAATCTCTTCCCTATCACAAGTAACTTTTGTCATTTACTATATTGATACAAGTGCGTTTAGACCGACTCCTTCTCGTAGTTTATGTTAATTGGGTATTATTTTTTCATTGGTAGCTTTAATATAACCCCTTTCTTGATGCAGAATTGGGAAGTGAACACAGGGGTTGGGACTGTGTTATATCCCCATGTTTAATCTGTTTTAAGTTAGTCCCATTTCTAATACAGAAGCATAAGAGCACACAGGCTTAGAGCAAATGTTTTAAATATGATCAGAATATAATTCATCATTCACTTACATTTTTTGCACTTTAGAAAGTTAGATTTTTGAGGATTCACAATGCTATCCTAATAAAATTCAATTGTGTTCTTTAATCAGATACATATAATGTGTTGATTTCAGAATTCAGTGTACATCAGGAATTCTGATTCTGACCATTAACAGTGGCACTGAATATTGATTATATCTTTCATCCAGTCTTTTTAAAAATTTCTGTATTGTCATATTATTTGCATAACATTTCTTCCTGCAAAATGTACAAATTTAAATTTAGTCTAATGCACAGAGTTGCATAACCATTACTTAAGTACATATTTAGAATATTTTATCATCTGAAAGTGAAATTACACACCATCAAACATCATTGTCAACACTTTTAATAATCTTAGACGCATAATCTACATTTTGTCTGTATGAATTTCCTATGTTAGATATTTTCTGTAGAAGGAATTGTAGCCTTTCATGATATTTTTATTTAGTATATATAACTGGTTCAAGGGTTATGCCTGCCAGTGTGAGTCAATATTTTCCTCTTTTTAGTGCAGAATAATATTCTGTGGAATGGATATATAACCATCTCTAAGTTTGTTTCTCTAAAATTAACAACCAAAGGACTGGAAAGATGTTTCCCAAATATTTCACATTCTTTCTTCAACTGATGAATAACCAGTTCTTTATCATATCTGGAAATTGGATTTGAAAACATATTTTTCCATTTTAGATTTCTTTTCACTTTTATGGTAGCATCAATTATAAAACAAAATTTTAAATTTTCATGTAAACCAAGAAATCAGTTTTACTTCTATAACTAGTGTAATGTCTAAGTAAATTTTAATATTTCTGTATTTTGAGTGAAACAGAGATCCAAATTCAGTTTTTCTTTTTAATCAAATATTCAGTCATCTTAGCACCATTTATGGAAATGAGTGTGTATATTGGCTTCTTTCCTTCCATTGTCCTAGACCATTTGAGTATCTTTGTTGGGGTTTCTTCCTTGCCTGTTTATTCTACAGGATTAACTACAGAATTATTACTGCATCAAAACCACACATTTTCAACAAAGACACTTTATGATATTCCCAGAAATATGGAAGGTAGACTGTACAGTTCTTTCTTCTTCTAGTTTTCCAGATTATTTTCCTAATCATCATTCTGCCTATCCTAAATATTATGTCAGTCCTTCTAGATCTTTGTACTTTAAAATTCCAAATTTAATGAAAGATTGTTAGCACTGATTTTTGCTTAGAGTTTTAATATTCATTTCTATTTTTTCTTTTTAATTGTACAGATTTTAGAGCGTTAAATATTTAGTCTTTTTATTTGCTTTAGGTTTAAATTTAGAGTTTCATAGTATTAAAAACTGGATTTTACACTTTACCTTTTATTTTCCAATATTTGTGTTCAATACTATAAATTTTCCTCAATTATTCAGTGCGTGCTGATATTATAGTAACTTTTGCTTCTATTGCTTTAGTTCAAAGTAATGATTTATTTATTTTGAAAGATCTACTTTTGTTTAATACATTATTTAAATTTATATTGTTCAACTTCAATATTTTGAGACTTTTAAAATATGTTTCAGATTCTAGTTTAGTTTCGTTATACTCTAAGGACATATTGTTTATCATGTATATTGCAGTTTAATATATGTTTTGTGGTTCTGATGTTGTCTGTAAATGTTCCATGTGAGACAATTTGTTTCTCACTTTTGGTGTATTTAGACTACTCATTTTTGAAGTAATATTGATATCTTTGGCCTTCCATATATAATTATATTTCAATTTGCTCCACTTGTTCTTTTAATTTTTACTTTTTCTCTTTTTAGTCCCTCTATTTCTCTGTGTTCCTTTTATATGATTTATTTTCTTGTCCTCTAATAATATACAGTTACAATGTTTTCTACTTTGGTGCTATTATTTAGTACTTTATTACTTCAGCCAAATTTGTTTTATTCTGAGAGCATGCATCACTCATAAATGTCTGACTAAATTTTATTAATTTTCAGTTTTGTTCTAGTTTTCAGAAATAAGATATTTTAAATATTCTATACCCACTTCGAATACCACTGACGCTTAAGCATTACTTCTAATGAAAGTTCCACTCACAGCATCTTCCACTTTCCTCCCAATTGTTTCTATGGTGCTGTTATCAATAATATAACTTATCCATATGCTCTCATCATCTAATAGACTAACATTTACTAAAATACTGACATTTTAGATGAATAAACAATCAGAACAATAAAAACATTACATTCTAACTTCATTTATTCCTTTTCTAACACTGCTTTTTCCTTTCTTATTTTATTCATATCACTGGATTACATTTCTTTTTGCCGTTCAAAATTGTTTGCCATTGCTTACAAGGAAGATCACATAGCGAGGAATTCTTCATTTTTCTGAAAAAGGTTCTAATTTATTTTTCACATGTGAATAATAGTATCACATTACAAAATTACTTGTTACAGATTTTTCCTTTAATATTTTCCTTTTACAACACTTTAAAATTTGGACTTCATTCTATTTGTTTACTTTCTAAAGAGAATCCTACAATGATTTTAGTATTATTTTTATAAAGAAGTTTTCTGGTTTCTGGGACATTTCAATAATCTAATAGTTATTAATGTTTAGGTTTTGTATTTATTCAACTTGAATATAAATATTTTAGTTGTAAATATGTTGCTCTTTTTAAAATTCTTCTACAATCATTGGATATTTTCATGTTGTTTTTCCATTCATTTTTCTCTTTCTTTTCAGTTTTGGAAATTTCTATTGATGTTTCTTTAAGCTTAATATTTTCCTAGCTCTGTCCGCCATTAAACACATTTTTAATTTCTATGATTTTAGTTTCCAGATCTTCCTTTTTGATTCCTCATGTTCTTCACATTGGTGCTCACATTATCATCTGATGATTTTGTGTCAATACCAACTTTAACATATTGACACATTGACTTTTACAAACTCAATATCATTTCTAAATCTGGTGATGACATTTACTTTGATTGTTTCCGTTGTTTTCTTTTTCTTCTTCTTACTTAAATATTTGTATGGAAAGTGGATTTGATATATTTGCTAACAAGAAATTAGATGAGAAGCATTTGCATTTTTTGTTGTTTGTTTTTTGGTGCCAGACATCAAACTCACAACCTTGCGTTTGCCAAGCAGGCACTTACACTGCTGAGCTAAACCCCCAGCCAAGACATTTTATGTGAGTTTGGCTGCAGGTGACCTGTGTAATGCTTGCCATAGATATCAGTAGCATTGCTTCAAATTCCTCTAATGTCCTTAGCTTTGCCTCCTGAAGTAGAATTGAGACTTAATAGCATTTTCATTTTTAATTGCCTGTTAGTATCTGGATCTGTGGAAAGAGTGACTATTAGATATATATTCTGAGATTTTATGACTAAAGCACAAGTCTTTTATAGAACATAGTGTTTCAGAGTATTCTCTCTCTTGATAATGATGGGGAACTACACTGGACAAATATGCCTTCCTTATGCTTGACGTGAAATTCAATAGTTTTTGTCCTAAAATTTATGTTTTTTTTTAAATGGTGAATGGAATGAAGATATTTCAAAAGGGTTATTTTCCCTCTTTTATCTGGTAGTTCCTTCAAGTATACCTTGCTTAATTCTTTGCATGAGGATCTATGGGATTTTCCAGTGGTAAAAGGGGAAATTCTCATTTAATTATTTTGCTTGGAATTACTGAAAGGGATATAGGGATATCTGGAAAAATACTGAATGATTTAGTTTCCATAAGACTATTTATCATAGCTTATTTCAGTGTTTTTTTTTTGTTTTTTTTTTTTTTTTGTCTTTTTCATTTTTATCGGTACCAGGGATCGAACTCACGACTGCCTGCTTGCCCCTGAGCTAAATCCCCAGCCCCCATTTCGGTGTATTTGTGTCATATACACAACCATAACTTTCTCATGACAGGTATAAATTTAATTCACCTTTAAAATTCTAGAATCTAGAAATTGTAGCACAGCATTCTATCTCATTGTATATGAACCTATGCTTTGTCTCTATCAGTAGTATCTAAAATGAGATTTGAATATGTTAACTAATTTTCTGTTTTCATGTAGCTCATAATGCCTGTCATCAATCCAAGAGTGGTCTCAACACATCTAAAGGACGGTTTCTACATTTTGACATTCTAAAATTATCTGTGATAATACAACTAGTGAGAGTAGCCTTTCTCTGTGCTATAATGCAGTCCTCATACCCTCAATATCTGTTATATACATCCCACAAATATCTGAAATTGCAAAAGTTAAAGTGCTTTCTCAGCTAATTGATTTAGAGATTCATGGAGGAATATCTTCTAACCTATAAATAATTTAAGATATCTACTGTTTATTGCAGGACAGGCACTGTGCTGGATAAATAATTAAATGATTACAATAGTATTATTTCTTTGGATAATCTTTCTTATTTTCATTCTCTCTCTCTCTATACATACACACACACACATATATGTGTGTGTGTGTGTGTATAATTTGTGCATCAATTAAATGGAATAATCTTATGAAATCTCATTGAATTTTGCCTCTAAATAATAGAAAGGAAGATGAGAAATCAAACACAATTTAGTTTTTCTGTTTTTACATTTCTTAAAGAATTTTTAAAGGGTAGAAGTATTTCTGTCGATCCATTAACATCATTATAAACTGAGTTTTCAAGACACCAAATGAATTGTAAACCATGTCTACTGTTGATGATATAAGACTTATAACCACTGGAAAAATGAAAAAATAGATAAATTGAATATTTATTGGATATGTGTGAGTTAACCAGCTTTTACTATATTATGACCTGATTGCTGGTAGTTGTATTTTTATTAATCTTATAGTACTTTAGTGATTGAACTCCAAACATTGCAATTTGATCTTGAATAAATGTCCTAGGGAGCTTTTCTTGAAGCAATAGAAAATGCATTTAGCATTTGCTACAAATCAGGCTCAAAAATACAGTTTGAAAAATTTTAAATAAAAACACAAATGAAATTACTGTATAACTCAGAAATTCTCATCCATGGTCTATAAACAAATAATTAGAAAGCAGATGTTCAAACAAATGAATTGGTGCAATATGCAATAATCAAATCAGTAAAGATAAGTCAAATGCCAATCAAAAGAGTAATATAGAAACAAAACACATTCTACATAAATATATGTTTACATACATACTTTTAGAATAGTTATATACACATATATACATGTATTTTATATATATATATATATATATATACATGTTCACATACAAAATTTCTTTTTCATAATTACAGAAAAAGATCATGAAACTGGACTTTCTGATTTAGAACAAAATAGTATATTTATAACTTGTCGAGCTAAATGTAATTTGGTGAGTAGTAATGTTGAAGTCAAGTGACGATTACTGTTAAAGAAAACTCTTTAAGCTGAAAATAAAATTTAAGGATTAGAAATAATCTATGAAAATAGAAAATATTTTTATAGACACACACACACAGAGAATATAAATATGTTTTAAAGAAACAATTGAGTTTGATTTCTCTAAGAAAAGTTCAGATAAAGGCAATTACCTACTTTAAATGGGGAAAAGCTGCATGAGTAAAAGTATAAAATGTCATTTTCACCTAAATGGGAAAGCAATTTACATTAAACAAAATAACTTGTTTTAATATGCAGTCACATGCTGTGTAACACCATAACTGTTAAATGTTTTAAAAACATCTCCATCATCTCAAGTAGAAATTCAGCAACTAGTGAGCGGGCTCTACTCATTTCTCCTCCATACTGTAATCTAGTAAACACTGGTTGATTTTAATCTCTGCAAATTTTTTTTTAAAATTTCAAACATATTTTACTTGGGTTCTTTATTTTTTACTGTTAAAATCTTTGGATTATTTATATATTCTAGGTATAAGAAATGTATTAGATATTTGGAAATCATTCTTTTATTCTGAATGTTTAATAATATCTTGTGAAGTACTTTTCAAAAACTTTGATAATGTCCAATTTTATATTTTTATCCCTGCTGATCTATCTATCTATCTATCTATCTATCTATCTATCTATCTGTCTGTCTATCTTTTCTTCTTTCTTTCTTTCTTTCTTTCTTTCACTTTATTAGTACATAATTGCAGATATAACATTTACATTATTTCTAGGAGATTTGTGCATATACACAATAAATCTTAATTCTCTTTTCCTTTTTTCATTATATTTATTACCTTTCCATATCCTTCCATTTCCCCCAAGTGTGAGTGTGCATGTGTGTGTGTGCATGTGAATGTGTGTGTTTGTGTGTGTGTGTGTAAGAGCTCATGCTGGAGTCTACCTCACAGTAATTCTCTACCTCAGCTATTTAAATGCTGGGGTTACTGGTGTGAATCACCTTTGTGTTTTGATCTCTTTAATTTTAGAATGACCTACCTTCCTACTTGCTATCATCTGTCCTTTATTTTGCTCATTTTATACTCTAGTTTCCTCATGTAAGAGAAGAGAAACCATGTGATAATTAAGTGTGGGTGTTTGGTTGAGTTTTCTTAAAGTTATTGTCTCGTTACATCGATTTCCTTACAAATAATTCAAGTTTAACTTTGTGTTCAAGTAATATTCCCTGTGTATCAATATCACATTTTATTTATCCATTCATTCATGGATAGACTTATGGGACAAATTTTCCCTTAGCTACTACTGTTGCTTCATCTCAAAAGGTTTTTTTTTTTTTTTTTTTTTTTTTTTTTTTTTTTTTTTTTGCTGTCTGTTTTCATTTCAACTTGTTTCAAAAATTTTTATACTAACTTTCTGGTCTGCCATTTGACCCACTTACTGGTTGATTATGAATATTATTTTTAATTTCCACTAAGTTTAGATTGTTTATTTTTTATTGCTGATTTACCTTCCAGTATATTATGTTCAGAGAAGATATTTTCATTAATTTATTAAATTTTCTGAGATTTTTTAATGACTCTAATGTAATGGACCCTAAAGAAAATTTCATGTATATGCGCAAAATGTGTATGTTCTTCTGTATTTGTAGTGGATCACACTAAATGTCTTTTTGGTCTGTTTGGTTTATAGTGTTATATAGTGTTATAACTTCTCTTATTTTTCTTTACCTTTTGTCCAGTTGTCCATTCATTCCTGAAAGTAGTGTATTGAGGATGCTATCTGTGACTCTAAGTCTATTTCTCCTGTAAATTCTGGCAATTTTAGCTTCACAAATTGTTGGGATCTATTACTTTCAGATACATATATAATTGCTGTATCTTCTGCTTTTTTAAATGTATAGTATTTTACTTGTTTATTGCAAAATGTTCTGGTCCAATCTTTATATTTCGTGATCCAAGTGTGCCATTAACAGTTTGCTATTTGCATGGCATATTATTTCCATACATTCATTTTAAACCTATTCGTTTTCTCTTAACAAAAGATGATCTTATGGCAAACAAATAGTTGGAGGATATTTTTTAAAACACCCATTCTGACAGCTTCCCATTGATAACTGTCAACCTCAAGCCCCTTACATCTAAAATATATACTGATAAGGAAGATCTTAATAGTTTGGTGAGTTTTTTCCCCCTTGATGTTTTACTTTTAAAGGAAGCTTTAGGTTCACAGAGAAAGTCGAATACAATTTACAAAGAAGTCCTAAATAATACCTACTCTCACAAAAGTGTAGCTTCCTTTGCTTTTCACATCCCCAGCTAGAGCAGTACATTTGTTAAAATCAGTGACCTATATACAGTTATATCTCTATCAACTAAAGTCCATAGATTACAATCATGTTCACTCTTGGGGCTGTACATTGTATGTGTACATCCAAACAAATGTGAATGCTATATGCACAGTGTAAAGCTATCACAAAAAACTTTTTACTGACCTAAAACTCTGCTTTGCTCCACATAGGCATGTATTAAACCACCGATCTTTTTATTTCCTCCTTTTTAATTTGTCCCAAATGATCTCTATAATACTTCAACAGTCAAACTCAATTCATCCCAAATTTGCATTCAAACACAGAAAAGTTTAAGAACTGAATGTATTTTTCCCATGAGAAATACTGAAAAACCAAATAATTGGCTCTGAAGTCCAAAGTATAACATTTAGAATTCAGTTTTACAGGACTTCAACAAGTTTTGCAATGATTTCTTTATTTTTGTCCTGGTTCTCTGAGTTTTCCTCTTAGTTTTACTGGTGGCCTCATTAACTTTATTTGGATCCATGGCTCCATTATTTTGTACAAGTAAAGAGAAAAAAAAAAGCATAGTGATGAATGTTTTAATGCACTAACACAAGCACTGTGCATTGCTTGCGGAAGAGCACCACTCACACTGAAGCATCACCCACTTTTTTTTTCTGTTTTTTTAAATTTTATTTAAGGAAAAAAAGAAAAAAAAAACAGAAAAAGGGTACAAGTTATACAAAATTTCAGAAAAAATAAACTGTAGGATATCACTAGTTAATAGATTACATATTGTCATCTTAGAAATGGTTGTTCAAGTTACAAAATTAAAGCATATAAAGTGGACATTCAAACAGTGAGACTGCAAAGAGTTCTGTTCAATGATCCAACAAAACTCAGTAATATGGTTATCTATCTTATACACTTAAATATACATGCAATTATATCCTTTAGAGTACTTCCTTTTCCTCTCTTTTGTACAACGACAATTACACATTTTGCATTTTATTACTCCCACAGTTCTTATTACTTTTTTTGAAGAGAGTAAAACCAAATATGACATAACAAAACAGAGCCAGTCAAATCAAAAGAATGGACTTAATACATAATGTAAAAATAAAATACAAGGTAATCAACAATGGCTACCATAATGCCTCTTGCTATCTTAAAAAGAATTGCCTATATCATCAGTTATAATAAAATTGAACAAAACAGTAAAGAACAAAACCAATAAAACCAAAACACTGGAGACATTACAGGACTTTAAAAGAAGATAATAGTCAACTAGAATGGGCATCATAATGAATCTTACTGTCTTCACAGTTGTTGCCTGTACTTTCGAAGCTGGTACTATCAAGCAAAAGAGAATAGAGTAAAATCAGTCAATACAAGATGGTGAGAGCAATACAGGGTTTCAAATCAAGTTAATAGGAAATCAAGTGGGTTACTATAACATATTCTGCTATTTTTATTTTTCCTTTAATTAAAAAGATAAAAATAAAGTAAATGATAAAAAAGGAGACTGAGAAAAAAGAGGGCATAACTACAAAACTGTGCAGGTCAAAACATAACCATTTAAACAAAATAGTGTTTCACCACAAGATATCCCAACATAAAAGTAGTTACCATAGTGTCTCTTTCCTTGAAATTTTGAATATAACTTTTTATACTGTAGCATCAAACATATCAAGACAATGTAAAACCATTCAAGAGAATGACAGTATTACAGGGTATTTAGAATTAACTAACAGAAAATGAACAATGGTTTCTGTATAATCGCTTTGTTTATAAAAGTTTTTGTTTATATTATCACATATAACAAAATCCAATAAGATACAACATGTTAAGACCAGAGACAGAAGAACAAAAGCTTGATGGGACTTCAAAACAAGATGATATTAAATCAGCACTAACTATTTTGATGTCTCTTTTTCTCCAAAATAGCTGTTCCTACCATCCAACCTTCTCTGCCCCATTTCTGTTCAGCCTCTTTTCTGTCATTAGTTGTCAGTTTGTCTTCTTCATTTTGCTTTCTTCTCCATTCATTGTGGACTCTCTGCCACTCTTTCTGGAGTCTTGGTGTTTTTCTTTTTTAGGATCTCCTGCAGTATTCTCTGTAGAGTTTCATTGGTGTTTGCAAATTCCCCTAGTTCCTCTTTATCCTGGAAGCACCTTGTTTTTCCATCAATTTCCAGGAATGGTTGTGCAGGATATATCAATCTTTCCTGGAGGTTATCTTTCAAAGCTTCAATTATTTCCCCCCACACTCTTCGTGATTTGATGATTTGTGCCCAGAAGTCTGCTGTAATTCTGATGGGTGTTCCCTTGTAAGTGATCTGTTTCTTTTTTCTGATGGCTTTTAATATTCTTTTATTATATTGGATTTCTGGAATTTTGATTACCATATGACTGGGTGTAGTTCTGTTAGCGTTGTAGGTGGCTGGGGTCCTGTATGCCTCATACATCTGAGTATCTTTACCTTTTGCTAAATTAGGGAAATTCTCCTGGATTATTACTGTGAATAGCCTTTGTAGTTCATTTGTTTGTGATCCTACTTCTTCTTTTACATATTTAATTCTTAAGTTATAGATCCTCATATCATCTTCTAGCTTTTGTATTATTGCTGTTTGTTTCCTTGTTATTTTTAAGAAGTTTTTCATTTCATGCTCCCACATTACAAATCTGTCCTCCAGTTCAGATAATTTATCCTTAGTTTCTTTCAAGCTGTTATGCCAGCTTTCAATAGAATTTTTAGTTTCCCGGTAATCTCTTTGAACCTGCTTCACATATTCTATGTTTTCTCTATTTTCTCCATCAAAAAATTCTACCAATTTTTCTGTTCTTTCATTCCACCATCTGTTTTTTCTTGGGTAGTGCTTAGCATTTCTCTAACTATTCTACTCTTGTCTTGCTTTATTTCATTAAATACTTCACTTTTGAACACATCTATGAGGCTCCAGAGATATTGCTTTATGTCTTTTGGTGCCTTGTCTGATCTTGCATGTTTTCTGCCCTCACTCTCCTTTGCATTTATTTTTCCTGGATCATTGTTCTCAGGATTAGGGACTGAGCACCCTTTCTTGTTGCTCGCTCTTCCCATTCTTTTTGTCCCTTCCATACAAGTGTATAGAGGAGGCCCAGTTTCTTTCTTTGTTGGTTACAGTTTGTTTGAATCTGCTGGCTAGGTGTTCCTGCCCACTGCAGTGTACTAAGGAGACACAGACCTAGACAACCTCTGCTGGGCCTGCCCCTCCAGGTAAACTTACTGAAGGCTTCACTGCTGGGTGCACCACCAGTCACTGGGACCTGGTTTGGTTTAGCCTACTGGGTGTTAATCCACGCCTCACCCCCCAGGCCAAGCACTCCCCACCAATTCCGCTTGAGAGGGGGATATGCAACTAAAGTCACTGCAGTGTCCTGTTCCGGCTAGTCTGCCAGGTCCCAGAATGTCCTCAGTTGGAGACTCCTAGTCTATGGAAGGGGTCCTTGTTCCTCTCACTCACCACAGGTCGATGCAGGGCTCCCTGCCCGTCCCACTCTCAGCTCTGTTCGCTGATTCCCACTCTCAGAGCCTTCCTGTGTCTCTCTTCAGGCTGGGCCAATTCAAATGCAGCTGTGGCAGCAGGAAATTCAAATTGTGGCTTCCAGAGGCACAGGTTCCAGCTTCAGTGCTGACATTTTATCTGTTCCAGTTATAGCACTGGGATTGCATTTCCAGTTGGATTCCTTCAGCTTAGTTCATTCCTGGATCGGCAGGGTATATCTCCCTTGCTTAGGACTCCTCACACCACACCATTCCTGGATTCTAAGCTCGTTATCTCAGAAAGCCTTCATAGCTGCTGTTATCTATCCACTACGTTCTCCCAGAAGTCCAGTAAGCATCTTTTTGAGCAGAGGCAGATATTCCTGAGTGCTCTTTGTTCTTGGGATGGAAATGTAGTTGCCATGCTGCAGCCCGGCACATGTGGTCAATTTCCAGCTTCAGTGGTTCCCCTTCTTGCATCTCCCATATGGCAAAAGGCCTCAGATTTTAGATGTAGATTGATGTCAGGTAGTTTGTAGAGGTTTCAGTCTATAGTCAACTGGTTCCAAGCAAGGTAGCATGGAAGAGGGTCATGGTGGAGGAGAAACAGTCCAGAGCAGGGCAGGAAGAAAGCAATAGTGACTTTCCCTTTTTATTTTATTCATGTTACAAACTGTTGTAACCTATATAAAACCCCCTCAATAAGTCTCCCCTGAGGCAAGAGAAAAATCAAAGGTAACTCTAAGAGCAGAACAGGATGTCTTTCTAATTTAAACTTGCTTGTTTGCAGGATATGCCTGCATCACCCACCTTTTACCTAGGTGAGCAGTGATAGCTGACACACTCTCAGCCTATTTAGGTTTTTTTCAACTCTGATTTTTGGTTCAGTAATTGAACAAATTTAAAATCATATTTTCAATTTATTTGGAGAAAACAACAACAACAACCAACAAACAAACAAAAAACTCATTCTCCCTTCTTTCTTCCCAGATGTACAAGCTCCTGGTTCTCTGCCCTTCAGACACCAGTATACATACACCAGTCCCTCCGGTTCTCAGCCCTTCAGTTTAGAAATGACACCATCAGCGTCCCTGCTCTGGGGATCTGCATCAGATGGGATTATTCTGGTTTTCCTGGTCTTGCAAGGTGCATAAGATTTATCATGGGACTTCTTTGTTACCATAATCAAATGCACCACTTGTTCCCATAGAAAATCTCTTATAAATTTCTGTATATTCTATATGTTCTGTTGCCCTGGAATAATATGACTTACACAGTAATGATATATTCTCCTTGTAGTGTGTGTGTGGAATTCTGTTTATTTATATTTATATATTGGGAAGTTAAATTACTATCAGATTAATAGTGAGATTTGGGAGGCTTAATTTTACACTCTGTTAAGGTAGGGTAATTTCACTCTTCCTTGTTTCTACCTGAGGATAAAAACTAATATTCACAATTGTGGTCAATAGGTTTTACATTTATTTCATCTCTCTTGAATGCCACAAGTATTTACTTTATTCTTGTTAAATGTACAGAATCCTGAGTCAAAATAAAATTCTGTCTGGTTGATGACAAATGAAATATCTGCTCACACTTTTTAAATCTTAATTTGTTTTGTTTTGTTTTTTGATTTTTTGGTACTGTGGATTGAACTCACAACTTCACACTTGCCAGGCAGGTGCTTGTGCCACTGAGCTAAATCCCTGACTAATACTTTTTGTGTTATAGCATGATTTTAGGCATATATCAAGGATCTTGTACTGATGTGAATCAATTCTATATACAGATTTCATGTGCCCTTTCCTCAGTGGATCTCAGCTTCTTGGTATTCTTTCCATCTATCAATGTCCATCTAGCCAGGCTGTCAAACCTGATTTTTAAAATATAACACTCAAATTACAAGGGCTGTGATGTTCTCTATTTTATCTGTGTATGGTTCAAATATGCTTCAGTTTCTTTCACATTCTTTTATTCACCCGTGTCATCTATCTCTATCTATTCACTTAAGTGTGTAAATATTTAACCATGGAAGGGATAATCTAAAATATGGCACTGTTTGGTCTGGAAGTAGAACTGCATATTTCAAAAGATATGTATATGCCTTATTTTACATGTTATATAAATAAAAAGAAATGTGTTCCTTTATGTGTTCAAGTGCATACTTCCATTAAATGCTGGGAAATTTTTTCAACAAATTATTTATCACTTCACATCATGTACATAATTATGATTCTTTGTTAGCAAATGAAGAATAATTGATTTTAATATAACATTATGTAATTACCATACTAAATTTCAAATCTTACTTTCATTTAAATTAAAAACAGTTACTGTATGCAAATTAAACATTACCTCATGAATGTTAAATATTAAATTGTTGGACTTTAAGTAAGATAAATAATAGATATCATTTATTATGTACATATATTTGACAGAGCATATATTTTTACATTTCAAAAATTATACATTTTATAAATGAAAAACTACTGAATTAGTAAATTTCAAATGAAAGTAATTATATGCAATATTTAACATATTTAAAAGATTAAACAGAAATTTGATGATTTTATTTTATTAGCAGTCTTATTATTCACATTCAAGTCTACTAATGACAAATTTTTGGTAGACAGGGAAATAGAAAATAGAAATTTTTCCAGTGGCGATCATTTCCAATAACAGTGTGATGTCCAATTCAAAGGAGTGGGCTGATTGTTTCAATGAACAGCAAGCAGTCACTTTAAGTGCACCCAAACTTTATTACTCTGATGAAATAAATATTTGCTCATTTAGTTTCCAATTTTCTGTGATACAAAAGCCAAATAGCTTCACTTCTTAGAATTAAAACTTTTTCTTCAGTATGAAACATTAAGCAAACATCACAAGCCACTCCAAGATATGGTAAAATTACCAAGATTTTAAACTCACATAATTATTATTTCATGAGAAAAATAATAATGCAATGTTTTTTGAAAATAGAGTTTGTGTACCAAAGGAGGTATGTTATCTCTCAGACATACAATAAAAGAAGTATAAAAAACAAAATTAAATTTACCATTTTTGGCTCACCTCATTAGTAACATGTGTACCAAAAGATATAGTTGAAATTTCAGGGAAAATTTAGATTTTGGGGGGGACAGAAGGCCAAATTACATGAGGAATTCAATATTGAACATGGATTCCACAGAGGAAAGATCCATTCCATGGAAATTTTTGGTAGAATACTTTGAAGCTAAACCTGTGATCATCATCATCTATGTGTCACACAAAAATTCTTCTTGAAAAATAAACATACAAACTCATGGTATATAAAAAGAACACATTACTGAACCATTCATCTGGAAATCAACTTATTATGACTCTGTCTTGCTTTCCTCATTCCTAGGCTCAGACAGAAGTAGCAGTTACTTGTGCTTTTTGTTTGTTTGTTTGTTTGTTTGTTTGTTTCCAATGCAGAGGACTGCACCCAGAGCCTTCACACTGAGCTGCATTCCAAACTTCTTCCTTGTTTTTTTAAATTTTGAGGCATGCTCTTGCTAAGTCATTAAGTTACTCAGATTGAGCTCAAGCCTTCCAGCCTTCTGCTTCAGTTTAAGAGTGCTGGAAATACAAGAAAACAACCTCACACCAGTACTTAGGATATTTTCAAAATGAATTAAAAAGGCCCAAGAGGCAGGCCAAAATATGCATGCTAATTTATATTCCTGTTAACATTTGATTGGTCCAACTGAGTCACCATGTTACACCCAGGCTCCTTGACTGTGTGGTCTATGTTGTGTCCCATGAGTTCATGGTAAGGGGCTGAAAGTTTAGGGTAACTCAAAAAGCTGAAATAATCACTCTTATTATGCATGAAGGAAAGATCCTTGTACCAAACCATCAAAATTTTCTAAGCCATTGTTATTTTGTTTCATTTCATATAAGGTCAAAAACTAAGGCTTTGTGCAATCTCTGATTAAATATCACATTAGAAAGGAATTACCTTTCATAAAGAAAATTAATTGTTAATATTTATTAGGTTCTTCAAATACAGTTGAGATTTGTTGACTATTATATTCCTAGCAATAATTCTGCAGGCAGATATTCATTATCTTTTTCAGATGAGAAAACAAACATGGAATAATTTTGCATTATCCTTCTAAAGAAGTAAATACCATATTTAGCTCAATTTATTTTGCCAATTGAGAGTCTAAGAATTTTGTGAGGACTAACTCCTTGAACGTGTATTAAATTTTCAGAGGCAAGCGTTGCTGTCTTTGCAGTTTGGCTCGAAGTTAAATGTTTTGTCCATGGCTACTCGAGTAGCTGCTAACTGAGGGAAAATTTATCCCCAGTCAGGGTGACTATGAATACAGGCTTGAAAACCTAATGGACATAGTCCCGGTCATGATTCCATGTTCGACTTGCTTAACACCAAAGCAAACGGAAAACTTTAACATGAACCAGATGCAATTTTTGGTCATTTTTTTGTGTGGATGGATAATCTGAGCAAGATCACGGAAATGTAGGGCCTCCTCCTCTACTGGAATAATTATGAGGATTAAATGTGACTCAAGGATGGTAGTCTTAAAGAAAAATGGTGAATAGTATTGAAATGCTTATTCCTCTATTTCTTCTGTTCTTCTGGTTTGTGGGAAGTGATTCATCTCATTTCTAATTTTTTAAAAAGTGTTTTGAATGAATAAAGGTGGCACCATGCTGACTGAGCTGGAGAGCGGCCTGCTGCTGCAGGAGGTTTGCACTTTACTACTGCACAGCTCAACCTGGTGCTTGCTTGGCCTCTGCACCTCCTGATCTACAGGATCCTGCATGGATCAGCCGTGGGCCAGCGGCGACAGCCACCACCAAGAGCCACCCCACTGCATCATGTGGACCAGCATGACTTCACCCCAGCAAAGCTGCAGCATTTCATGGCATCCATACACTAACACACTCAGAACCATCAAATGCAAGGTGTTCGAGGTGACCGACCAGCAACTTCTGTGCCCGATGGTCCATATGGAGTCTGCTGGAAGACATGTATTCCAGGGCCTTGCCAGGTTTTTCTGGGATAGGGCAGCACTAAAGGATGAATACGATGGCCTCTCTGCCCTTCTCCTGCCCAGCTGGTGACTCTGAGTGACCAGACTGTCAACTCACTTTCAGTTGTCAACACGTGGGCAAGCTACTGAAAGAGGGCGAGGCACCCACTGTGTAGCAGATGAAGATGAATCCAAAGGTGAGAAAGCTCAGAAATATGATTAAAGCAGAAACATGTCTATTTTCATACTTTTTGAAACATACCAGTCTGTCTGTAAAACATGGTGATTTCAATATTTAGAAAAATTTGGACTAGCTGTAAATTTTTTAATTAACATCACTGGTGACACTGATAAACTTCCGTCATAGACTTCATGAGATGCTTTGTCACAAATCCGGAAAGTGGACTGCAGTGCTGTAATGCAAATGTTAATACTGTTTTTTTTTTTTCTTCTATATACAGTCGCTACAAAGTGAATTTGAATTTTCTTTTCCAGAGCTACAGGGAAGATTCTATTGTTTCCATAAACAGGTGAAAATGTTAATGTGCACCAAGAGCAAAGGATCAACTTGCAGTATGGTATTCTTTAAATAAATTCCTTTTATTTTGATTAATTTAACTGCATGATTTCTGTTTTATTTACCTCTAGAGCAAATCTGCAGTATTTCAAAGGCTTTGGTACAAAGACATCCATCTAGTAACAAAAGGAAATCTCAATACAAGTTTCAATTAGGGAAATTATCATTGTGTTTCTGGGCCACTTTGTTGTCCTTACCCTATTATAGACAAACAAGCACAGTAACACACAGTTCGAATTAAAACAAGATCTGGACACTTAAAAGACAGTTTGGAGGACAAAAAAATTGCTTATATCTATGAAGAAGATTATCAGACTGATTTCCCAATCCCTATGCTCATAGCAGGGTTAAGGTTATTTGACAACATGCTGAGTTCAAGTGGGGTGTGCAGAACAGAACTAGTTGTGTGCTTTCCTGAGTGCTTCTGTTCACATCCCACAAGAATGTAGAAAGTGTGCATTCAACTGGTCAGGTGGTTTTTAAAGTCTATTGATAAGGTAACACTTCCTTTCTGTTTTCACAAAATTATAGTCACTGTAAAACTAGTAATCAAGTGTCTAGGTCTTGCACATTGCTTTTTGTTAATACAGAACCTAGTTTGAGTAGACTGTACAGCTGTATGACTTTGTAAAAAAATTATTGAACAGCATGTGAGGTTGCAAACTCTTGTAAACAGTTATTACATTCTCTTGTGAGGTGTGTTTAATGCTTTTACCTCAAATCAGAAAAAATTTGAAGTGTTTTGGTCAGTTAATAAAATGATTTTATCTCCCCATCAAAAGAATAAAGAAACTTGTGGTTCCTTGTTATTTTGCTCTGAAGATAAGAGTGTATGAATATGAAAGTATAAATGCTTATTTGTTAAGTACCATTGGCACTGTAGTTCCTAGACAGTGCTTTCTCATCAATAGGATGATGATAGCAAATTACTGATATATTAATAATATATCAAATTACTGATATATTAATATTATATAATAATTCTGTATAGCATATTTTGTATAGTGCTAATTATTATTTTATTCATTTTTTAACATGGGTTTATTAGCTTTTTTGCAATATTATTATTAAAAAGTTAGATGTTTGCTCATCTATGAATCTTGAGTGTGACATGCTTATTTAACTTGCTGCCTCTTTTAGGGGTATGTAAGAGGAACTAAGAATCCTCAGCAATGTCATTAGAGTGCTTCCATATACATATATATGTGTATTTATACACATATATATGCTTTGATTTCATATATATGCATGTAATTTGAATATATTCTTTAAATATGCATATATTTAACAATAATAAACTGAGCAGCAAGGGTAATGATAAAATAATAGTAATTATCAACTTTATATTAAACATCATGTATGGAATATTGATTTTGGAATGTTAGTTATTTTTAATTTGAGATTAATATTGTTCTCAATATTGATGAGAAAAGTGTTTCTAGAATGGTATTTCCTTACCAGGTGTGGGAGCACACCTCTGTAATCCCAGCATTTGGGATACTGAAATAGGAGATCGCCACCAGTTTGAAGTCAGCCTGGGATGTATAGTGAGTTCAAGGCCAGTGAACTCTGTAGCAAAAAGAAAACATCCAGAATGGTCCTCCAAAGTGTAATCAACTTGTACAAGACCAAGCTTCAGTAGTCTGGCTTTACATGTTTTGTCACACACTGTAGAGCCATAGTTGCTCACCTCCCTTACTAGAGGATACAGTTTTCTCTGCTGATTAGTATCTCTTCAGCCCTCTTCCTTCACTTTTCTAAACACTTTAATACTATATAACTAAATTACCTGTTGACTAGCTGTTAGTTTTTTGGGCTTCCCTGCAATATATAAATTTCCAAAGGAATGTCTCACCATCATAAATCTTGTGTACTGAAGGTGGTGGCTTATTACAGATGAAATTATTATCGTGCACTCAGGGAGACAGCTATTCCAAAACAAATCCTTGCTATTATTCATGGGCTTCACATATTCATCATTCATGCTCATAATGACTCTACAAGAAAATTTTTAAAAATCATTTTTTACTAGCAGCATTGTTATTATGATTATTATTGGCACTTTACAAATAAAAGAGTAGATACTTAGAGAGGTTAAGCAATACTTATGATACGGTTAAGTAATTGGCAAAGCTGAGATAAATTTTGTGAGTGTTCCTCTCTGTTCCTGAAGAAATTTTGGACCTCTCATATTAATGTCAAGTGATTAAACCATGACGCTGTCTAATTTTGCTTCAAATGTCATTTATGGTTGTTACTCTAGCTGGTGCTGCTGGCAAAGAGCAAAGAGGAACTGTGGCGTGTTACAAGAGGTTTCCTGAAAGCAGCCTGCTTTTTCATCTCTTCCTGGAGTTTCCTAGATTTGCATAACTGCTTTGACTTCTCTGCCTCTATTGAATCTCTCTGTCTTTTTAAAATTGAAGAGCCAGGGTAGATGCCCATGTGCATGCTCCTTGCAGGAGTGGCCTTTGCCACCTTATTTCTGCATGGCTTTCGTCATGCTGTTCAGGAAGCCCATCTTCACAAAGTGCATTTGCTATCTAATTGCATTCTCAGATTCTCTAAGAATGTGCTGCACCTGCCTCTCCACTTCGCCATCTCTTTTGATCTACCTAGAAATACCCAATTTTGATTATGCGAAAATCTTCTTCAACTATAGTATGAGACGGGCAAGCAGGGGAAAACGCCCATTGCAATTGTTTTGACCTGAAAAGCAGGAGACTATTTTACGGCTTGACAAAAACAACAAAAAAGGACACTTTTATCCCTGTGTGTAATACACAGATAGGATTTGATTCATTCAGTGTTGGCAGTTTTTAAACCACTGTGAGTGAGGCAGTTAACATTTTTAAAACAAGTTTTCAAACATTGGTCAACTACTGAATTTCTACTTTTAAAGAAAACATATTTAGCTTTTAAAAAATTGAGGGCAATCCTTTCTCTAAATAAATGCTGCTCAAAACTATGAGAAAATTAATCAGAGACTAAACAAGATTTACATCAAAATTTCACTTATTAAGCAAAATTTTTCAAAAAGGTAGAAAAATGCCTAATATCACTAGATATATCCATTTTTTGCTCATCTATGGAATTTTATTCAACTTTTGATTATTTTAAAGAGATACAGACCATGAAAACAATGATACAAAATTTCAAAACAAGATAGTAGGAGAGTAATAATGGTTAATACATTGCACACAGTTATCTTCAAAGAAGTTGGTCAGATTACAAGGCCTGGGCATGTAAAATTGCTCAAACAATGAAGCACAAATATGTCTTGCAATACACTAGTGGGAATTAGTAGTATAACTATTTTACCTATCTTGTATTTATTTTTGCTTTTCCCTTCTTTCTTTTCTCCTTTCCCCTATCCCAGTTTATCTTTCCTTTTGAATAGTTTCCTCACATTTAACAATATCTATTATGCATTTTTAAACTTATTTACACTTTCAGCATCTTACAGTAGAAATGTGATACAATGTTTGCACACATGGATCTCATTTATTTCACTTATGACTATAGACTCAAGTTCTGTCCATTTACCTATAAAATTCTCAGATGAAGAAATACAAATAGTAAATAAATATATGAAATGTGCAACATCATTGATTACTCGAGAGATTCAAATTAACACAACAAAAGATTCAATCTCACCCCAGAAAGAATGGCTATCATCAAGAAATTAACCAATAATAAATGCCGAGAGGCTGTGGGTAAATAGGAACACTTCTCCACTGTTGATGGGAGTGTAGACTGGTGCAACCACTGTGGAAATCAATGCAGAGATTCCTGAACACTAGGATTGCATGTGGCATTTGATTCAATGAATCTCCTTCTGAGTATTTTCCCAGAAGAGTTAAAAACATCATATCACGGAGATATATGTGCATCCATGTTTATAGCATCACAATTTGTAATAGATAAGCCTTGGAAGCAACACAAATGCCCATCAACCAAGAGACAGATAAAAAAGATGTGATCATTTTATACAATGGAGTACTACTCAGCTATGAAGGGGTATATCATTTTTGTTTTAATTGCTGATGTTACCCACTTCTACTTCTCCCCAAATACCTGGTAGACTGGCAATTCATTTTATAGCAAAGCTTTCATGATTTTATATTATAATTTAAAATATTCTATGCCCCTCTAGATGGTCCCTAGTACAAACAGTATGTACAATTGTTTGAGGCACCCATGAATAAATATTTAATTATCAAAAGTTAGTTGTATATTCATTCATCCATTATTCATGATATGTACTATGTATAAGACACTGGGCTAAAAGTTAAAACTTAGTTCTAAGGCTATGAGTCACTCAAATTCATTACTGCCTTAATATTGCTTTGTGCTATAATTTAAATACTTTAGTAACCATTTATACACATTGTTTTCCATATTGTAGTCTAATGGTCACAATGCTCTGAGCAAGGAGAATGGCACTGCTGTGAGAAGAACCAATTGATTTGACAAGTAAAGCATTGTTCTCATCTGTGAATCAAGGTATATGAACTTAGAGAAAGTAAACAGTTTTATATGCATTGTCTCAGGTATATTTGTAAAATGGATTCATAGTTAAACTTCTACATTCTTGATTTCCTTTGGAAAACTGGGTTCAAAGTATTTATTGAAGTTCACAAACCTAGCACATAACAGACATCAGAAAATGATTCACCCAGCTGCCCTGATAATTTAATTGTTAACATAAATATATTCAAGTATCCAATTGGACAATCAAAATCCGCTAAGGTAGGCTAACATAACTTAGCCTACCTTAGTTTCTTAGCTAGTTTGAAAAATTGATTGTTTAAATTTCAGCTGTATAATGTAAAATAATATTTGCATTGTAGACATCAGGTCTAACCTGGGCCTTCCTTTTTTTTTTTTTTTCCTGTTAACTACAATAAAGCTCCCTGTGAAATGTCTAGCATGGTATAATGGCCAGAGGGAGAAGTGAGACGGAGTTTGGATGAATACACAGAGCAATTCACATTGATTTTTTAGGAAGACTCTTTGGTTGTCTTAAAAGTAATATGGTCCTCACTCTGTTTAAATATTGAAGAGAAAAAGTTTAAAATTTATTTGATATCATTACATAAATTTATCTAACCCCTGGGAAGCCAGGAAGTTGGAATGGAGTTCCTGAGAGGTAGGTTTTAAGCAGCTCTATGGTAACTGTCTGTATGGTTAAGGTTTTTAATTCTTTGCCCCTAGGACATCTGTAAAGAGTGATGACTGGGGTTTCATGATGTGTTCTATTTACTTTTCTGTGTGCTTACTAAAGTTTAGGGTTGTTATAATTGTTATCATTATAGATTAAATTTAAAATACTATTTATTATGTAATTTAAGTTTTTATTTACTAAATAGTTACTAAATATTTCCATGCATCATCCCAGTTTGCATGACACAGTTCAGTATCTTATTTGACCCTTTCTTCACTTTTCTTACTAATCATTGTAAAACTACTTATAACAGTGGCCAAAAGATTTAGTTTGGAGGGTCTTATACATAATGGGGCCCACAAGTCTCTTTTTATCTTGATCTCCTCTATTTCTTTTTTTCCCTAAATGAATATCACAAAATATGTTTCTATTGAAAGAGCTGTATTTGTTGTGTGTTACATTGGAATTGAATTTGGTCTTAAATTGATTTATGTATGTGGATGGAATTAATGATAAACTTTAAATAACATTTGCATATAAAAAATTCTTGTAAATAGCCTAGAATAGTAATTCAGGCTTGGTTTTATGTGGGTTACATATGTCAGTGATTCTTTATTCACTATTATATTGTGTTTCATTATCACAGGCTCTCTGTGTTTGAATGTATTTCTTAAAACTTCATTGGCTAGACACTTTATTTTGGTGAGACATTAGTTGATTTTCCAGAAATAAATTTTTACTCAATTACTTGCATTTTGAAATACATTGTAAGAGAAAGAACTCTAAGAAATTTGTACTGAATATCATCAGGTTGATCTAACAGTAGAAATTCATTGAAGGGCAAAAAATGTGGTTGTGGACAGATAATTAAATATGTTTGTTAAAGGTGAAGACTAAAAATCCTAAAAATGATAGATTTTATCATTATAAATCATATGTAAATAACAAATTGTCAAATGAAAGATAGAGAAGAAAGAGAAGAGTAAAAGAAGAGATACGTGGCCCCAAGAATGTATGCAGGAAAGACCAAATGAATTTACCTTGTTTTATTTGAATGGTGCTGATTATGTTCCAACTGACACTTTCTTGGACTCTCATTTTCTTCTAGAATTACTTAAACAGGCACCTTTGCTCTGGAATAATCTGGTCAATCCTTTAGATTCGCCAGGACTCCCTGCTCTTGGGCCTCTTTGTATATGCAAGCTATTGCTCTGTACTACCTTGTCCACTAGCCTGGAAACAAAGGAAAAGCATAAACCCATGCAACATCCTTGGGTCAAAGGGTGACCAACTTGCACAGAATAATATATATATATATATATATATATATATATATATATACCAACTTGCAGTATAGTTTCAAATCTTGGTTATACACATTCTTGTATCTCCTTAAAAAGACATCAGAGTAATGTAGACTCTTTTAGGAAAATAAATAAATAAATAAATAAATAAATAAAAACTAACTAGCTCCACTGCCCCATACTATATCAGTTCTTTTTTTTTTCTCTCTCTCTCTCTTTTTTGTTTTTATCAGTACCAGGGATCAAACTCATGACCACACACTTGCAAGGAAGGCACTTATGCTGAGCTAAATCCCCAGCCCCCTATCAGTTCTTTTTTTTTAAATATTTTATTTGAAAGAGATTAAGACAAATGAGGACATAACAAAGAAGATCAGATCAGAACAATGTAAGCAACACAGTATTTGACCACAAGACAACCCATAAATTAACTAACAGTAACTACCATAATGTCTCTTTCTTTCAAATAGTTGAGCATAACTTTGTATACAATAGTATCAAACATAACAAAATAGTATAAAACCATTCAAGAGAATGAAAGTATTACAGGACATTCAGACCAAATAACAGAGAAGGAACAATGGCTACTCTATTATCTCATTTTCCATAAAAAATTTATTTATGCTATCACATATAATAAAATACAATAAGATACAATATGATAGAACTAATGGAAACAGAAGAACAAAAGCATGGTAGGACTTCAGAGTAAGATGATATTAAATCAGCACTGGCTATTATAATGTCTTGTTTTGTTCAAAATAGCTGTTCCTATTATCACAGATAATAAATTCAAACAAACCAGGAGAAAGCTATTCCAACTAATGAATGCAAACATTATAAGTCTCAAAGCAATGTAATGGGGACTCATGATTACTATAAACTGTTATGTACTCTTACCATTTCTTACACTAGGGAGGCTATATGATATTTATACATGTGAGTTTGATTTATTTCGCTTCTGAGTATGGTCTCTAGTTGTGCCCATTTATTTATAAATATCTCAATGTGTTCATTCTTTATAGATGAATAGTCCTCCATTGTATAAAAATATAAAAATCTTTTTAATCCATTCCTCAGTTGGTGGACACTTAGGTTGTTTCCAAGATCTGGCTATTACAAATTGTGCTACTATAAACATTGATGTACATATATCTCTATGGTATGATGTTTTCAGTTCTTCTGTGAATATGCCTACAAGTGGAATAGCTGGGATTTCCAATCCCAACTTTTTGAAGAACCTCCAGACTGACCTACACAGTGGTTGCTCCATGAACAGGAATCAAACCGCATGGGAAATAATTCACAGAATCAATAACTGGGATCAAATCTTATTAAAAAGTTTCTGCATGTCAAATGAAATCTTCAGCTTAGTGAAAACAAAACCCACAGACTAGGAAAAATCTTAGTGAACTGTCCCTCAGACAAAGGACTTCTGTCTAAAACATATAAAGAATTAAAAAAAAAAATCAGACCCCCAAAACTCAGAGACTCAATCGAAAAATGGGCATCTGAAATGAATACACAGTTCTCAGATGAAGAAATACAAATGGAAAATAAATACATGAAAAAATGTTCATTATCATTAGTCATTAGAGAAATGCAAATTAAAATCACACTGAGATTCCATCTCATTCCAGAAAGAATGGCCAGGATCAAGAAAACTACCAACAACAAATGCTGGAGAGGCTGTGGGGAAAAAGGAACTCTTCTGCACTGTTGGTGGGGGTGTAGACTGGTACCTGTTCTTTTTTGCCTGATACTCTTCAATCACTCATTCTGTCCCACTGAACTATATTTTACAAGCCATTATGATCATGAAAGACTTTAATCAAGTTCGAGTTTCTAAGGTATAACCCAGTCTATAACATACATTTATGTTCATTCAGACCTGGTTATGCCCTTATACATTTAATACCCACATTATTTTTTTTTATCGGTACCAGGGATTGAACTCATGACTGCCTGCTTGCAAGGCAGGCACTTATGCAGGTGAGCTAAATCCCCAGCACAATATCCACATTATTATGTGGTAAAACTGTTAGTCTTATTTATCAAACTGAATGATGGAAACTTAAAGAAATACTAGTCAAAGACTATGACTGAATAATTCTTCTTGATTTCAAAAAATAAAATTTATTTTTGGTGAAAGTATACCTTCTACTTAGCCAATCAGAAGGTTATACTTCTGCTAAAAATTATGAAAATTTGTTTATTTAGTGCAAATATTTATTTAAGGGAGTAGACTAACAAGAGTTACCCTTTACCCAAGGCAAGTCATAACATGAGCAAATGTTCAGAAATGTTCTCTTACACACAAAAGTGCTGCTGCCTTCTTTTCACACACAGAGACAATGCACCCTTTCTGTACTCCTACTGTAGTTCTATTACTGAAAACATTTGTTATGAAATAATACAAATATGGAGTGGTATAAGTAAGATAAAATATTAGCATTAAAGCCAGTAGCAAAATATATAATATTAAGATCTGTTACAAGTTTATACCTGCATTATATATTATGTATTTTATATGTGTACCAGATTTCCACTGTATATCATATGATATATACAATTTTTATCTGTCAATTAAAATGTAAAATATTAGACATTACACCTCACAGTAATCAGAGAAGGTGCACCACAACTGAGAGAAGAGAGGAATTGAAAGATTCTACTGATAAAATATTAAAGAATGAGGAGTAAAAAATACTCATCTGTCTGGTCTAAATACATGCTCTCTTTCTAACTTATTAATTTAATCAGGGTTGACAATATTTGAAGCTATCAGAAAAAATCATCTTCTATACATAAGTACATGTGTATATATGCAAATATATATGCACACACATATATATGAATATCATGGAAATCTTCGAACATTACAAAAGATAAGAACTTCTTATAAACTTCTATTCCAAACCATTATATCCAAATATATATAGACTACTATTTGGCTTTTATTAACACAGTGAAATTACTTGTGATACAAATAAAAATTTCATAATAGCTAAAAATATCCCTACTTAGATGCTATAAAGTGAATGAAGAGAGCCTGGTTTCTCTTTCTTATTCAATAAGCGGATCACTTAATAACTTTATCAATTTTCTAAAGTATCTAAGGGGCGTAAAGAATTTTCAAATAATAACTAGAGTCTCATAACAATTCTGTGGTCTTATTAAAGCACTATACTGTAGGCAGTGCTGAGATTACAATTCCCATTTTGCAGATGAATGGATGGGTACCTTTAAGAACTCAGGTATTTGTCAAAGAAACAGACACCATTTAAGCCTTAAAATTTTATTCACTTTACTGAGAAATAGCTGTGGTATAAACTACCTGCATAAATTGAAAATTAGGAATTGATCAATCAGCTATTGATGTAGCTATGACTGGCATTTTGTATCCATGGCTAATTGTTTCTTTTCTAGTGCAATTTCATAGGCAGGGATCAATGGATTCTAATCAGTTCAGTGAAGCTGATTCAAAAAGATGAAAGAGGTGCAGACTTCAATCAGAAATTTTAAGAAGTACAAATATATGGAATCCTAAGGGAAAGAGGTAATGAGTAAAATTTGTAAATGCGTAATCAAGAAGCACTATGGTTACATGAAATATAAAATCTAGAAATACAGGTAATGGAGGCAGACCATATGTTTATTTAGTAAAAGGCAAAACAATATGAAACAACAACAACAACAGAAATAACAAAAAACAGAGAAAATATCAGGTTCCTACCCAGAGAGACTGATTTCAATTCCTGGAACATTATCCTAGCCATGATAACCATCATCAATAATTGATTATTTATTTGGAAATACGGTAAAAAATTAAGCATATTGCGTATATCAGAAACTCTAATGCCCATCATTGCCTACATATTAACTTCTAATATTTTTAACTTTTTCATAACAAATATTTTCTGTTGTACTCTAAGAAAATAGCTTTATTATATGTGTATTATAGCAAACCTGTAAAGTGGCTTACTAAATGTTTTTTTTTATCCTTTTTCCCTAACTGATATGTTAAGTGACCTAATTGATATGTTGAGCAACACTCTCCTCTGTAAAGAATTGCAAGGATCTCACCTAATTGATATGTTAACCATTGTTGCCCTCTACAAACTACAGAAGTTGTGCTAAAACAAGCTAACAAGGGTTGTTAATCACTGTTAGGTGCCTCTGTTCTCTGCTAAAGAGCTAAAGAAGACTCAAATGGCCCATTAATTTACATTTGTTTAAAGTAACCTGATTGTGTGCAGAGAGATTTGCATATGAGTTTAACCCTTTACCCTGACCTTGACACATAACCGCCATTTTCTGTTCTGTATGGCACCTTATTGCCTCCCTCTCCCCTCACCTATCTATCTAGGCCATAAAGAATTTGGGTTTCTGGTGACCTCCTCCCGACCCAGTGATGATCTGTCATAAAATAAGCCTGCCCCAAAGTTTAAGAACTGTTTAGCTTCAAAGAAATTACCAGGAAATACTAGGGGCCCAAACCCCAATTTGTGCTTTCCTTTTGTTCTGTATGCATCAAATGAGTTAGATATCAGATCTTTGTAAAACTTAAGTTTCAGCTTCTTGTAACTCTTGACCTCTTCACACCCACTAGCGAAAACAAGCTGTCCTGGGATAATTAACTGTCCACTTTCTTCTCCAAATATTGCTGCAGATGTGCCACTCTGAGATAATGTCAGTCTGTAGGATGGGAGTAATTTGAGAAACACCAGAAACTCCCGAGATTGTCAGAGCTAAGTGGACAGCAATACAGTTTCCAGACTCGGGTCAACAAGTTTGATGGCTCTGCAGGTTTCTTTGTCCCCCCCCCCACCCTTTTCCTCCAGCCTCTTTTTAAAGTCCTCCCTTCAGTCTCTGGGGGACAGTCTCAAAATTGGCTCCCGGAGACTGGGCGCCAGGCCTGGAAATAAAGCCTTTGCCACCTAAATTTTCGATCTCTTGCCTCCTTGGATTTTATACTGGGGCCCAAGTTATAACATGTTCTACTTCCTTGTCGTAGAGCCATGTAACTCTGTTACTGTCATTACACTGAAGGCAAGGCAATAGAAATGGCAAGTTTATTTGCCTTCTAAAAGGCAGATCAGAAGTCATTTTTTTTTTCCTGTGTTCCATCCTTTCTCTTGAGTCAGGGAACAAGACAATACAATTATGACCTGAACCAAAAGCATTTTATCTTGAAGGCTGAATCTCCACAATTCAATAGGCAGTAAGTTATGCAATTAATCATAGAATTGTAGCAGCTTGTCCTATATGAGAGTTTTAGATTCAGCACCTGGGACAATTACACCATGAAAGGTTTTGGCCCAGACAGGACACTGTAGCCAGGAAAGCCACAACCGGAAGCAGGAAGCCCCATCTTGCCCTGCCCCTAGGAAGTTACCTGTGACGCCATCTCCCCGCCCCTGGGAATTTACATATGGCGCCAAACCTAGGACCAATGGGCTACCTGTGTATCCCTAATGCCCACCTTAGGTTCCACCCCAAACCGAGGCTATTTACAGGCCCCCATGCCGCGTGTCCGCCAGAGAGATCGCCGGACGCCAGTGGTGGGGTGCCGGTCATCTCTCTCCGTGTTCTCAGAATAAAGGCCGCTTTTTATTTTATATTTCTCATCTTTTGTTAATATTTTTCATCTTTTGGAAATAACTCTATCATTTGGTGCCGTGACTCGATCGGCAGGCAACTGACTCTTGGGCCACATACCCAGAGTTTCCTCACCGATAACCAGATAACATCCTGGATTAATCCCGAGCTATTTCCTCTCCCGAGACGTTCCTGTCGCCAGCCGCCTGCACTCCGCATAGGCCAGACTGATTTCAGGTGAGCACTCCCCGGGGAACTTTTCGCACTGGGCAGCCCCAGTGGAATGTTCTCCCCGTCTGCGTGGGTCTGTGCATTTTCACGTCCTTGGGACTGCCCAGGGCAGGGTTCTTTCTGGGCAAACCTGCGCCCACAAAATCTCTCACATTCTTTGGGTTCGGATAGCCCAAAGCAGAGATTTTTGGGACCGCCCACACTGAAAGAATGCCTCACTTCCCTTAAAGCCTTGTGCTTTCACGGGCAAAACTGTTACTGACCCCACATAGACTCCATTCGTAAATCTCTCAGTGACGACTGGAGTTTACGGTTTGGAACTGTAGCCGCCACGTGGTACCACAAATAAGTGACGACTTTTTCTGGACCTCCGGTTTTTTTTTTTTTCTTTCCTGAATCAGTCATGGGGAACGTATTTTCTAACTCCCAAAAGACGCCTTTACGATGCCTAATTTCCAATTTACGTACTCTAAAAATTAAAGGTACCATAAAAACTAAACAACTAACTTTTTACTGCCAGGAGGTCTGGCCAACCTACCCGCTTATCGGCAAGCCTTGGCCTCAGCAAGGAACATTTGACCCCTGCATTCTCAGGAACTTGTATGATTTTTGTCAAGCTGGCAACAAGCTATTAGAACTCCTATGTCCAAGCCTTTCTTATTCTGAGAACACGCCCATCTCTCATTAAGTCTTGTGCTCCAGCTGAGATACTTTTAGCTAAGTCTACTGCGCCGCAAACTTTTCCGTCCTGCTCTCTGTTGTTTTCCCAGCCGCCGCCTGCCTACCACCAAACTCTTTCCCTGCCGTTCTCTCCTGCAGGACTGCTCTCTCCTCCCCCTATGCCTGATTCTCTCAGCAGCTCTAATCCCTCTCCATTGCAGATACCTCCCGCTGTGCGATCGTCTCCCTCTCTGCCTTCCGGGACCCATAACTCTCCCAGCAGCTCTAATCCCTCTGTTTCGCAGTTATCTCCCGATGTTCCATCCTCTCTCCCTCTGTCTCCAGGGACCCATATCTCTCCCAGTGGCTCTGATCCCTCTGTTAGTGCTTCCTCTCAGTCTCCGACCTCTCCTGAGAATTCTGTATCCCCTACAGCATTCTCACAGCCTGCCCACCATACTAGGTCTCGGTTGCTATGTCCTTCCAGCAGGCCGCATGATTGTTCCAGGTTGCGCCGGGAACAGTCGCCATATTGCAACCCTCTGCCACATGGCATGGCGCCGCCATGTTCAGGAGGGCCACATGGCAACAGGGCGCCACCATGTTTTGGGTCACGTGACAGGGCGCCGCCATGTTTCTAGGGCCCTCACTGTCAACAGGCGTCTCCTTGTGGCTCCTCTTGTGAACTACAATAGCCGCCCTGTTGCAGTGCACATGACGCTTCATTGTGCTGCCGACAGCAGTCCTCTAGCTGCAAGGCACACAGTGAGAAGCCATCTGCTCGTGTTTCCCAGGGTGACCGGCAGCAGCTCTGTAGCCACTCTACAGATGATTGCTCACATGCGCCTACTGGAAGGATGGCTGCTCAGTGGCCCTCTGCTCTGGAATCTCCTCAGGCTCTGCTACCGCTTCGGGAGCAAGCTGGCCCCGAGGGGCTTGTTAACATCCATGTGCCTTTTTCCCTTTCTGATCTATCCCAGATTGCCCATAAATTAGGTAGCTTTTCTGTGGACCCACAGAATTATATCAGGCAATTTGAATTTATTACTAATTGTTATGATTTACATTTTAAGGATGTTTATGTGATTTTAAATACTACCCTTAGCTCACAAGAGCGAAATCAGCTGTGGCAAGCAGTTCGAGAAAAAGCTGATCACAGATATGAGGTAAACACCGCTGATAATTATTCTGGGCCTATAGCTGTGCCAGAGCAGGTCAAGCATACTAACTATAACAAACTTTTAAAACAGGTCCAGGAGGCTAATCAAAACCCAGCTGTGTTCCTAAATTGGCTTTCTAATCCTCGAGCCCTGCAAGCAGTTCCAGCTTCGCGCGCTGTGTCAGGCCACCTCCCAGCCCCTCCCCCCATGTGCTGACCCAGCCCCTCCCTCCCCTGTGCGCCGTCGTCGTCACCGCCACTGCCATCTTACACGTTTCTGGGGGCAGTTCGAGCCCGCCCCTGCGCGCTACATCCCAGCGCTTGCCCCACCCACTGGGCGTGCTCTGCCGGAGTGCCACAAAATAGCAGCTCAGCAGCTCTGCTCAGGCATGCTTTTTTTACAATTTGGCTCTGCTCAAAAGATGCTTTTTTATTACAATTCTCAAACCATTTAATCAAGGTTATTGGCCACCTGATAATTTTACCCGCCTTGTTTATCAATCAAAGCCTTCACCAATCTCCTGTTTAACAACTAAGGTAATAAATTCCTTTTTGCTGGGAACCACTAGCTGTATTTCAAGACAAGGGTTTTCTTAAAGTTTTATTTTATTTGTCTTGGTTCATACTACTGCAAATAACAGGTTTAAAAAAACTAAATGTGTTCAGAATTTGACAGTATTAGATCAGTTTTGATTGATTTATTCATAAGATTGCTAAACCTTTACTGCAAAATGTTTCCATTAAAGCCTTGTTTGGCAGACTAAAGCTTTTTTGTTAATTCTACGTGTCACCCTATAAAAAAAGCGGTATGCCATCCAGATAAAGCCTGCTCTCTAATCCAAAATGCCAATATTAAATTCCTGCATACTTACTTAATTTTACTATAGTCCAATTCCCAAACAAAATGGCAAAACTTGACCTTCAAACCTTAGAGAGATCTTAATATGGTTTTTCATAATTTTAACACTTGTGACACTTGGAGTTCTGAGACAGGTAAACCTACACAAGGTGGAGCTGCCTGCCCCCTCCATGGACCACGCTCAAATGCAGCAGAAGATACTGGACAACAAAATGCCCCATCCTGGCATTCTTTGAGACCTTACTCCAGGGCTACTGGACTGTCCTAGCCACCAGAGAGTGGGTAAGTCGTCCTAAGTAATAGCCCTCACAGGAAATGTCGACACTGCCTTATTCATCACTGACAGAAAATCGCTGCTGGAGGCTGAGGGGGTTCAGGGCAACAACAGCCCCCTTTAAGGTGTCCGTCTCAGATTCCAAGTCGCACTACAGTCTCAGGTAAGACATTCTCTATATTTGTGGACATAGAGGCCATATATACAGAGTTCTTCCTGAGTATTCAGGTTGCTATATTAAATCAATCTCTATGAGATGCTATTGATGGTCAACCTATGACATTTACAAACAGGGCCTATTTTGTGCATGTCCCAGTCCTAAATCTTAAAATGCCTTTTATACAGGCTGACTTAGACACACTGAGGCCTCAACAGCTTCCACCTGTTGTCACTGGTGGACCTCTCCTCAGTGATATAGACCACCCCCTTCCTTTCTTATTCACCAATTTCTCAGGTACCCTGTTCAAGACTGACAGATACATTTTTGTCTTCTCACTTGGTTTATACTTTTTCAGGATACATAAAAGCCTTTCTCATATTTGCTAAAGTTCTGTTACAGCAAATCATTCCAAGGACTACAACCAGGTTACAGTGACCCCTGCCTAAATTAAAGTTGCTAGACTGCCATCCTGGTTTCACATCACTCAGGCTAAGAGGTGCCCTTCCAGCCCTAAATCTGATCATTCTGAGTGGTCACCTCATCTTCTGTCTCCTACCTGTCTCCGTCTCACAAAGGCCTCGCAGCCATAGTTAACAGGCTAAGTCATATTTTGTTATCCATTTTGGTTCCTAATTTCTTACATTCTATTAATGATCATTTTTACAGCAGGACTCTTTAACAGTATTGCCTACAGACTCCAATGTCATGCATACCAGAGACAAGCCTTACCAACTTACCATCTTAACTTTTATGCTTTCAGATGGGGGAGTAAGCATCTCTCATAACTCCACTCCTCCTAACCCCACATTTAATTTTCAGAATTCTGCCTCACCGTGGAAATGTTTCTACCTCAACATGGTCCTGATAGAATGATATGTCTAAATCAAAGGCACCTTTCCTTCTACCTCACCTGGGTCCTTAAATATGACAGTGCCATGTCTCCTCATAACATCTTGTCTCTTTGTTTTTCCAGTCTGACATACGTGCATTCACCAGTGAAGTTGTCCTGGCCAAAACACCTGGCACCAGCGTCTACCTGGGCATCAACCTTCATCCCGTCGACTCCCCTAGGCTCCAGTACAGCGCCCTTTGCCAGCAGGAAGTAGTTAAAGAGAGAAATCTTCACCCCTTTTCATAATAATAACCATAAGACGGGATATGAAAGGTTTTGGCCCAGACAGGACACTGTAGCCAGGAAAGCCACAACCGGAAGCAGGAAGCCCCATCTTGCCCTGCCCCTAGGAAGTTACCTGTGACGCCATCTCCCTGCCCCTGGGAATTTACATATGGTGCCAAACCTAGGACCAATGGGCTACCTGTGTATCCCTAATGCCCGCCTTAGGTTCCACCCCAAACCGAGGCTATTTACAAGCCCCCATGCCGCGTGTCCGCCAGAGAGATCGCCGGACGCCAGTGGTGGGGTGCCGGTCATCTCTCTCCATGTTCTCAGAATAAAGGCCGCTTTTTATTTTATATTTCTCATCTTTTGTTAATATTTTTCATCTTTTGGAAATAACTCTATCACACCAATTCCAGGCCAGATGTTCCACACTTGGCCAACTCTCAGTATGTGTTAACGTAAGAGAGACTACAAAACTATTTCTGTTACCATGAGGATTTACTTAGAGTTTACTATAGCCAAAGTTATGGAGTAAAGAATTAATGTCTGCAGTCTAGTAAACACAAGAAATCCAATTTCTCCAAATGTGGCATGGTTTTAAAAATTGAAATGAAACATTTCCTTCTGCTTACTCTGAAACTTCTCAATGGAATAGACAAAGAGAGAAATTAAAAGTCTGGATATTTAGACTCTTTATATTATATTCATTAAGATTATAAGTCCCCATTATAAATTTCTTTGTTAGCATTTTTCATTATCATTTCTTTATGGTCATTTTTCATTCTGTGGTCATTTTTCATACTGTGTCTCAGTAGTGGCAGCTAAGGTAATCTGAATTAAATTTTCAAAGAAAATCTCTGTGTATTTCACAAATTGTTATCAACTCACTTTATTATGATCTAGTTATTTTCTATCCATTCTACTCTTTTATCTACTAATTTAGTGTGTTTATCAAAAAGCAATCAAGTTTGTCTGGCACAATGCATTCTTTATAAATTTAGCATGGCCCCAGAGAATGTAATCTGCTACTCATTAGCAAAGCAGGCAGCACAAAGAGAAGCATCTTTTTGTTTCTCATTGTTTTTTCTTAACTACACTCCTTCAGGGTGTTGTTGCAGAGGCTGACTCCAAGTTTGAAAGTGGAATTCATAGTCTGATCTCCATAAAAGGGCTAGGATCCCTGAGGCAAGGGGCCATTCCCTTCAGACTTTCATAGAAATCTCAATTTTTAAAATTGGATAGATTTACAAAGGGCTGTATTCCTGTGGTGAAATCAAGGGCCTTGAGTGATGGATGTGGTGTGTGAAACTCTGCAAGCCACAGCTCACAGCCAGCACAGTCAGAACTCCAGGGGACCAGAAAGGTCCTGCCATCTGTCACACTTTTCATGTATTAACCTTTAATTGGTTTCACTGTATTTTTTCCAGGATCTATTTAGTTCAGTTTCTTTGAAAGAGATGTTCAGTCTGTTAAAGCATTGTGAAATACTCTAATTTTATTCTCTTCATTTTTATTGAAATAACAAAGGACACAAATAATTGCAAACAAGACATTTTGAATAGTTCTGATAAATAAAATAGATTCAATGTAGAATAAATGAAATGGTTAATATAAAAGTGGCTGCAGAATCTAAGTACTATTTCTCTAAAGGTATTATTAAAAAAAACACAAAATATGAGAGTCTACCATATTATAGGAAAAAAATCCTTTCCAAGACAGTCAAACTCAAAGAAAAATTGAATATTAATTTTAATTTTAGAATTACAAATATTGAGTATCATCTATTGTGTCATATATCGGTTGCACAGAATAAACTTATTTTCTTCCTGCTTTTGTCAAAGTCTGCATATGCAACCTCATAGTTAATGTGATATTTTTTGTTTCAATATTTAAATTAATATAGATCATTCTTGCAATTTTCACATCTGACAGTATCAATGTTAACCTAAATTTCAGAGCATCAGTTGCAGTTGTTTTGGTCCTGACTCACAGAAATAATTGGATGAAATCATCCTCTTAGAATGTCTGAAAGTCCTGTCTCAGAGATCATATACCAGAGAAAGTTTATTACTGCTATCATATTTAACATAGAAGATTTACAAAAAGAAACTTATTCATTATGCAGTCTCTATATGAATATGCTTTGTGGTTCTTCTCTATTCCTATGACCATTCATAATCGATTTATTTTTGCTTTCTGTAGCTTACTATAACTGAGGTGACTGTACCAAGTCCTCAAAATTTCCCATCATGTGAGGAAGCAGGGCACAGCCCATTGTGTCATCATTTGTTGTTTATTAAAATCTATACATTTATTCAGTTATTCAGTTGTTTATTAAAATCCACATATTTTTGGGTATCAGTATGAGTAAGTTTATAAAAACAAAAACGCCAAAGCCACTAAGCCTTTCAAATATTGAGGCTTTTATTTCAGGAGCTTGTTTATAGCTAGGATTAAAGCCACTAAAAGATAGTTTTCTTTTCTTTTCTGTGTTTCAATTTGCATGTCATAGGAGGAATACACAGGGCAGGGAGAACATTTTTAAACACTGCAGTGAAATCACAGTAATTCAGTGGACACACACTAAGAAAATGCTTCAAGTTGAATGAATGTTAGCTCATGATACATATGATTTGATTTGAGTTACAGCTTCACTTTGCAGCTCTGCTCTTCACCTTCGTCTTGGGTATTGTTGCTTTCTGGCTCCAGTGCAGATTCCTCAGCCTTGTGACACAGATCCTTTAACCCCCTGGTGCAGACTTTCTAGCTCCCACCATGCATGGGCCACCCCCATGCATATCCTTGATACACACTTGCATGAGACATTGCTATGGGCTCTAGGCCTTTGGCTGGACTCCTGGGAACACTGGTATGGGATCCAGGCTCTCAGCTCGGTTTTTTAAGGTCTTTAGCATGCTAAGAGAACTCACGCATTCTTCTTAGGTGAATATTATAAAATTTCCAATCAATGTGTCTGGCATAAAATCTATTCCTTCATCAATGAAAATATTTAAAATCTATAAAAATCTCTCTTTATAATGGTTAAAATGCTTATATATCTTCCTGAAATTTTCCAAAGTTGGCAATTTTCTCGTTAGAAATTAGTTGTGTCTCACTATCTAACTTGATTTAACTTATGAATAATTTTCAAATACTACTTTTATAGAAGAAATAATTACCAAACCCTTAGAATAACTGACAGAATCATGTTACTGAAACGGTAGCAAAACTATTTTATATTCCTCCAGGCTTATTAAACAAACAGAAGTAAGTTGAGCACTGTTATATTTCTCTACTGCCAAATATCACAAGGCTTGACTTTCTATTCCTTGAATTAAGTATTTGCCAATTTTATACTCTATGTATTTACTATGATAAGATTACAGTGCATATGCCACATAAGTATATAGATTATTTAATCCTAATATTTTGATGGCTAATTTTCAGTAAAATTGAGTGACTCAAATCATTTCATGTACTGATTACTGTCTGAAGTACTTTTATTTTCTTTCAAAGTGCTGGATTAACATATATTAAGCACACATACCAGGGAATAAATCTGATATATCAATATATATTGTACTAAACAATCTTACTTTATCCACATTTCTTCCTTATACTCTCATTTCCTTTCTTAGCCTTTAGTAATCACTACTGTAGATATATTTTCAGTCAAAGTATTTTAGCTCCATTATATGAGAGAGAACGTGGTATTTATCATTTTATATCTGTGTTTATCTCACATAATGTGATGTCTTCTACTTCTATCTGTTATCTCATAAATTTCAGAATTTTATTCTCTGATAAATTTCAGAATAATATTCCAATGCATAGATACACATATTTATTACTCAGTCATGCATCAATGGACATCTAAACTGACTGATTCTACTGCTTGCCAGTTATAAATAATGTCAGATAAATGTGAGGGTTCAGGCCACACATGAACTGATTTCTTTCCCTTCATTGTAAGTCTACAAATGATGCAGATAAATCATATTGTAAATTTAATTTTAGTTTCTTGAAGTTCTGTGTGATTGTAGTAATTGAGTACAGTCAAAAGCAGGATTTACTTCTTCACCTTTTAATATGTGGATTTTATTTAGGGACATTTGTGTCCTTTTTGGTTAACAATTCAGGTTAGAAATAACTTATGTGTATTGGGCACAGAGCTACCTTGATTTCTTCTTGGAATAACTACTGTATATTTCCTTCCTTTTGCTCATTCTCTTTCTTCTTTCATTTCTTCTTTCTTTCCTTCTCCTCATCTTCTGTGCTGTCTTTAAATTTTTATTGTATAAAATGTATTTTAAGGGCCAGGTATATAATTCATTGGTATAAGCAGCTGCCTGATAGGTGCAGTCCTGAGTTTAAATCTGAGTACCAAGAAAAAAGTTTTTTTTTAAAGATTATCCCCATTTTTGCTTGTAGTAGTTTGCCAGCTCTTTTCCTAAAAATTATCTAAATATAAGAAAAATTTAACATGGATAAAATTGTCATTTTTCTACTTTACATAATGAATGTTTTACAAATAAATGACACAACTGTGGGGGACCGGCAGCGGCTGAAAAGATAAGTATGAAATATAAATGACCTTTATTTTGAGAATGTGGGGAGAGACCCCCGACACCCTGGGGTGTGGCATCTCCTCCCCCCACCCCGAGCTCGTCAATCTCTCTGTGGAACAGGTGGAGTGGGGTCATATAAGTAGCCTAGGTTTGGGGTGGAACCTAAGGGGCATTAGTGATGCACAGTAGCCCATTGGTATTCTTATGGCCTCAGAGGTAAATTAGGGGTGGGGGAGATGGAGCTTCTTGGTTCTGCCTGAGGCTTTACTGGCTACAGTGACCTGTCTGGGCCAAAACTCTTTCATATCCCGTCTTATGATTATTATCATGAAAAGGATCAAATATTTCTTACTTTACTGCTTCCTGCTGGAAGAGGGCACTGTACTGGGGTGTAGGGGAGTCAATGGGATGATGGTTGATGCCTAGGTAGGAGCTGGTGCCAGGTGTTTTAGCCAGGACAACTTCACTGGTGAATGCACATATGTTAGACTGGGAAAACAAAGAGACAAGATGTTATGAGGAGGCATGACACTGTCGTATTTAAGGACCCAGGTGAGGTAGAAGGAAATGTGCCTTTGATTTAGACATGTCATTATATCAGTACCATGTTGAGGTAGAATCATTTCCATGGTAAGGCAGAACTGTGAAAAATAAGTGTGAGGTTAGGAGGAGTAAAGTTATGAGAGGTGATTATTCCCCGTCTGAAATCATAAAAGTTAAGAGGGTAGGTGGGTTAAAACTTGTCTCTGGTCTAGGAGTTGAACTGAAAAAAACAGGGCAAGCAGGGAAAGCAGTGGCTGTACTAGTACAGGGAAGGTAAGGGCCTAGGCTTTCAGGGATGTCATGTTTAACCAAACAGCTGAGGGTAGAAAGAACTAAGACAGTTGTCACATAGAACATTATGGAGATGATCTTATGCATGATGTGGGAGTCTTTAGGAAAGACTGTCAAGAGTCCTGCTGTAAAAATGATCATTAATAGAATGTAAGATATTAGGAACTAAAGTGGATAACAAAACATGACTTAGCCTGTGAACTTTGGCTGTGAGGCCTTTATGAAAAGGAGATGGGTGGGTGACAGAACATTAGGTGACCCCTTAGAATAATCATATGTAGGGCTTGGAGGACACCACTTAGTCTGAGTGATCTGAAACCAGGATGGGAGCTGAGGATTTAATATAGCAGCCTGAAAACTCAGGAAGAGCTCTGTATATATGGCCTCTATGTTCACAAATATAGAGAATGTCTTACTTGAGACTTTTAGTGGGACTTGGACTCTAAGACGGACACCCATAAAGGGGCCTGTTGTTGGCCCTGAGCCCCATCAGTCTTTAGCAGCAAGTTTAAGCAGATCTTTTGGTGATGAATCTGGCAGTGTTGGCATTTCTTGTGAGAGCTGGAAGTTAGGATGGCTTACCTACTCTCTGGTGACTAGGACAGTCCAGTAGCCCTGGGATAAGGTCCCAAAGGAATACCAGGATAGGGCACACTCTTGCCCAATGTCTTCTGCTAGATTTGAGGCATAGTCCATGGGGGGAGGCACAGGCAGCTCCACCTTGGGTAGGTTTACCTGTCTCAGAACTCCAAGTGTTAGTGTTATCTCTGTTGTTGAAAATATGAAAAGCCATATTAAGGTCTCTATGAGGTTTGAAGGTCAAGCTTTGCCTTTTTGTTTGGGATCTGGACTACAGTAGAAGGTATCTGTAGAATTAAGTAAGCATGCAGGGGTCAAATATAATCAACAAGGTATTTATAATTTGAGTAATGCATTCCCATAAGGAGGACAGGTCCAGAGAAGTCCAGAAACTGACATGTTATTTATGTCATATATATATATGTTATTAAAATGTCTAATGCCATCTGATTTTTAGAGGATGGCCTGTTTAACTAATTTTTACCTGTTTATTTAGGAGAGAAATTAGCTACAGTGTTATTTAATATCGGTTGAATATAGTTAATTATGGCTCTGTGGAGGGCTGAGCCAGGGCAGGCAGATAGGCCGGGAAGGATTTAATTTTGGCTTCTGATGCAGTGTTGGTCTTGTTGTTTTGCATATATCATATAACCCTTGTCTTGGAAAAGAACTAATAGTTCCTAGCAAAAGGAATTTATTTATTTTTAAATTTTAGTTGTTAAACAGGAGATTGGTGACAATACAGTATAATATAGGCAGTAAGCTTAACATAGAACATTACTCGTGGTTTATAGCAAAAGGAATTCATAAATACCTCTTAATTTTAGTTGTTAAATGTTTAGAAAATTACCGAAGACTTTAATTGATAAACAAGGCTGCTAAATTTACCAGTTGGCCACTTCCCCGTCTATCAGCCAAAGTCTTGTCTATTGATGGCTTATTTAAAATTGATTAAATGGTTTGAGAATGTAAAAAAAAAAATAGCATCTCTGAGCCGAGCCACTAAGCTGCTGTTTATATGTATTTGTGTTTAAAGCCCCGCTTGTGTTTGGGAGACACTTGTTTGGGAGATGCACAATGCCTATGGCAGGTTGGAAATCTGAGGCTGGGTGGGGTGCAGCCAGGGTAGGGGCAGCACACTCAGAGTGAAAGAGGGGCAAGTGCAGGATGTAGCACACATAGCAGGTTGGGACTGCCCCTGGAAATGCACACAGGTTGGGGGAGTGATAGTGTTGGCGGTGGTGGCAGGTGTGCGGCGCACAGGGGGCAGAGCTGGTAGGCAGCCTGACACGGAGCTGAGCCACCATGTGGATACAGAGCTGCTCAGGGGGCATGCATATTAGGGCACGGCATTAGAGCTGACCCCACGCGGATCCAGAATGTGGCATGAGAGCCGAGATACCGTGTGGAGTTGGGGCATGGTGTGAAAGCTTAAGGCAGCTTAAATTTAAAGCAGCCCACGAGTAACTCTCAACACTGTTTGAGTGTACCTCCAATCTAGTCAGGGAGTGGGTCAGCATGAAGCTGGAAAGGGAAAGCAGTGAGGAAACAAAGGGATGGACACTGGCAGGGAAGGACACACATTCTCAAAACAAAGGCTTAAAGTTAGAGAGTTTTGTAAACTTGTAGTCAGTGTGATAAGCTATAAATAGGTATGTGTTTTTTTTTTTGGGGGGGGGTGACAGAATATGGTCCCCAAGATAAAATCTGGTGTGGGGTATGGCCTACAGAGTTATAGCCAGATGAGGCAATGGACTGTGGTCTACTATGTGTAAGTCATCACTTTTTACTTATTTTAGACTGATGAGTATTATAAGATTGGTTAAGTTCATAATAATTGACTGTAACCAGTATATACGAGTGGATTTCTCATGGGTTTTAGAAACAGCTCTGCCTGTGAGAACTTAAAAAAGGATGTGAGAGTCTTTCAGTGTGGATACAGATTTGTCCAGGAAGACTGTGCCTTGGGCTATCCAATCCCAAAGGACATGAGAGTCTCCCAGTGTGGGCACAGTTTGGCCCAGGAAAACTCTGCTTTGGGCTATCTAAGAATGTGATAGCATCATGTAAACCCGCGAAAAGGGAGAGAAAATCCACCTGGGGCCTGGCTTAGCAGCAATCTCTGGGGGTTGCTCACCTGTGATAAACTGGGTTGGTGTTGTTTGTGAGCCAGCAGTGACAAGTTTACAGCTCCCGAGTGTAGAAATGAGGAATTAATGCAGGATGTAGTCCAGTCCTGGTCCTGAACCGCAGGGGACTCAAACTGGGAGGGCCCAGGAGTCTCTGACTGGTCAGGGAACCATATGATAGGTCTGTGTGGCTGAAAAGATAAGAAGTATGAAATATAAATGACCTTTTTCTGAGAATGCAGGGAGAGACACCCCCCCCGACCCCCTGGAGTGCAGCATCTCCCCTTGGGGTCAGTGATCTCTCCATGGAACATGTGGAGTGTGGGGATATAAGTAGCCTAGGTTTGGGGTGGAACCTAAGGGGCATTAGTGATGCACAGGTAGCCCATTGCTATTCTTTTGGCACAAGAAGTAAATTCCTAGGGGTAGGGGAGATGGAGCTCCTTGGTTCTGCCTGAGGCTTTACCGGGTACAGTGTCCTGTCTGGGCCAAAACTCTTTCAATAAATACTTAAATTTTCACACTTTAGCCAGTATAAGTTTAAAATATCATTATACCTACTTGAATTTCAAAAATTCAGTTGTAGGTAAATAGTTTTAATTGTTCATTATACAAACCTATTATTACTGATTAAAGATTATAATCATCACTATGCTTAAATCTTGGTGAATGCGTACAATGACACATCTATATGTCGAATGAATATTTGGTCAATAAAATAATAATGAAAGCCATAAATGATTCAAAATGCTCACAATCAAGTTTGCTGATCAGTCACGAGTCACAATGGCCTTAGTTACCCTATTTTGTGAATATGAAGCATTCGTTCTGGTTTAAATACAAATTGTTTCCCAAAAACTTATATAGTAATTGCTTGATTCCCAAACTGCAATATCAAGAGGTCAGGTATATAGAGGAATTTGGATGTGTGTACCTCCAACAGCAATGGGATATATATTCACAGTTGAAAGGGTTTAACAGCAGACACACAGGCCAGGGAGCAGAGGGTTGGGGTTGTGCCTTCGGAGTCAGGGATGTTCTATTGTAGCTTCTTTCTCATTGTTTGATCCCAGGTTCCATGAAGCAAAGTAGCTCCTTCCATGTTTCTGACTTAAAGCCAGCTGACCACAGACTGAAACCCTTGAAACCACAAGACAAATTAACTCTTCCCTCTTTTAATGGTGTAGTCCAGGGATTTTTTTCAGAGCCATGGAATACTAACACAGTATCCATCCTCTAATCACATTTATAAGCATCTAAAAACTTTAGTTTAACAATTAAAGAATCTGTGAAGATGAAAAAGTAGTGAGGTGTTAAGTAATGTCTTCAAGACAAAAACTGATGCTGCATTGACATTGACCTGAAAGCAAATTAAGCCTTTCCATTTGACTTTCAAGTTATTTGGGCTCAGTAATGGTGTGGAATTTTGCAAATAAGTGTGAAGACATTTCCTTGATCAGAATGGTAAACATCTTCAGAAATAAGAGCAAACAAATCATTCAACCTCTCAACTAAACAGTGCACATACATCCTTACTTCTGGATTATAACAAATGCACGAGCATGTTGTTTTTCCCTTTATTTGAAATCTGAAAGAGTTTTCTGTTATAACTCATGCCCCGGTATAAAATCCAAGTAAGCAAGAGACCGAAAATTTAGGTGGCAAAGGCTTTATTTCCAGGCCTGGCGACCAGTCTCCAGGAGCCAATTTGGAGACTGTGTCCCAGAGACTGAAGGGAGGACTTTAGAAAGAGGCTGGGGGAAAAGGGTGGGGGGAGAAACAAAGAAACCTGCAGAGCCATCAAACTTGTTGACCCGAGTCTGGAAACTGTATTGCTGTCCACTTAGCTCTGACAATCTCAGGAGTTCCTGATGTTTCTCAAATTACTCCCATCCTACAGACTGACATTATCTCAGAGTGGCACATCTGCAGCAATATTTGGAGAAGAAAGTGGACAGTTAATTATCCCAGGACAGCTCGTTTTCACTAGTGGATGCCAAGGGGTCAAGAGTTACAAGAAGCTGAAACTTAAATTTTACAAAGATCTGATATCTAACTCATTTGATGCATACAGAACAAAAGGAAAGCACCGATTGGGGTTTGGGCCATAGTATTTCCCAGTAATTTCTTTGAAGCTAAACAGTTCTTAAAATTGGGGCAGGCTCATGTTATGAGAGATCACCACTGGGTCAGGAAGAGGTCACCAGAAACCCAAATTCTTTATGGCCTAGATAGATAGGTGAGGGGAGAGGGAGGCAACAAGGCGCCATACAGAACAGAGAACGGCGGTTATGTGTCAAGGTCAGGTAAAGGGTTAAACTCATATGCAAATCTCTCTGCACACAAGCAAGTTACTTCAAACAGGTATAAATTAATGGGCCATTCTAGTTTTCTTTAGCTCTTTAGCGGAGAATAGAGGCACCTAACAGTGATTAACAACCCTTATTAGCTTGTTTTAGCACAACTTCTGTAGTTTGTAGAGGGCAACAATGGTTAACATATCAATTGGGTGAGATTCTTGCAATTCTTTACAGAGGAGAATATTGCTCAACATATCATTTAGGTCACTTAACATATCAATTAGGGAAAAAGGATAAAAAAAACACACTTAGTAAGCCATGTTGCAGGTTTGCTATAATATACATATAACAAAGCTATTTTCTTAAAGTACAACATATTCCATCAACTGTCATTTTGCATAGAAGAATGATTTTCCAAATAATATAGCTGTCACAAAATCCACATTTACAGCTCATCTGAGATATTTGCCACATTAATATGTTTAGACCAAGTGAACAACATACCTAATAGCATTAGAAACAGATGTTTTCCTGTAAGAGCCTTTGATTAGATCAGATAAATGAAATCTTTGTGCTTTAAAAATATTGACAACTTATTTATTAAAGAAAATATACTCTAATCTCAAATTCTTTTTGTCATGTGCAGCAAACCTTCTTCAAAGAGATCTATTACTATAACTATGTTTATATTTTGCTTTTATGGTGGAATACAAATGATTTAATCCTTTTATTCTGTTAGCCAAATTATTAAGCTTAGGAAGACATCATACAACATCATGTATTTTTTATACAGAGGTTAAAGTTATATACAACAACAAAAGTTTATAATGTTTCCAATATTCACAAATGTTGTATTTTCTAAGGAAGCCACATAGATTTTTCAAACACAGTGTAAAGTTTTACTAACCTTTGTGGAGTAAGAGGCACCAAAGTGATAGAGATCATGTGGAACCTAGGGAAATAAAGACCATACAGTGACTGGTATTTGACAGTACTCACCCTCTGTGGAATGTACTCCATCCCCAGGACACACACACACACACACACACACACACACACACACATGAACACACACTATTATTTTGTGTGTGTGCACATATGCACACACTAGTATTTTAACTCAGGAAATATCCAATAGAATCTGTCCTTATAATTTTAGAGAACTATCGAATGGACCACTATCTCCTTGAGTATAAATGCTATCCATAACCTCTCTGCTCACACCAGAAAATGAGAGAAAGAGAAAAAGAAAGAAAGAGGAAAAGATCAATTCTCCTAGAGCAAGCTAATTCTTAAATATCTTTAGGAATGTCTTTTTTGTTAGACCTACACCCATTCTCTTGTGTCTACTTTAGACCTCAGTTATTCTAGAATTGTAAGTATAATTTTACACATTAGAAGGCAAATGTGGAAAAAAAATCACCAAACATAGTCACTTTCATCTTGCTTTACAGAGCCTTTGTGTTATCTATTTACAGATGACAGAGAAGGTTTCAATATGTTTAAAATTATACTTCATTTGATTTGTTTGTGTTAAATTATCTTTAAAATTATTTAATAATTCAGAAAAAATAACGTTCAATGATTACTGAAAGGATTTTGCCCTAGACAGAACACTACAGCGGTTTGAGGCAGGACCAAGGAACTTTTACCTTGAGGTCATTTTCCCCACCCCTAGGCAATTTACCTGAGGTTCTGTGGTGCAAAGGCAATTCCAACTGGCTGCTTGCCCATCAGCGATGCCTCCTTTAGTCATCACCTCACACCAAAGCTATATTTATGCTCCCCTCACCACATATCAGGCAGAGAGAGCCAGACCCCTGATGGTCATGGAGTTTCTCTCTGCGTCCTTAGAATAAAGATCATTTTTACTTTATATTCTCTCTCTTTAATAGCACCAAAAATCATAAATTCTTATTTTCTAGGTGACATCCAACTCATCATTATTTATTTTGTAGCCCCATTTTATTTCTGCTGGTCAGGATCTCTTCCAAGTTACTTCCTATAATCGATGTACGTATATTTTTAAAAATCGTGTTGTTTTCTGATCATACAAGAATATTTAAGTGTCAAGCTTGGTTTTTATGTTCCCTCTTCAAATTCTATAATCAATATAACCTTCAAACTGTTATGTTTTCCTTTTCATTGGAAATGATAACTAGAAGCCCTGACTGAGACAAAAAGAAAGCTCATTCCTAAGACAATGCAGTTAGGGTCAAAAATATACATGGACACAAAATTCTATGTACACATTAATCAATATTTAAGTATTATCTATTTATTGAAATAAATACAAAGTATGCCAGTATATCCGATCCTTATCCAGTATCATGGGATTTATTTCATGTTCTTAATATCTTGTAATTTTATTTACAAATCTCAGTGAAAATATCTCATACTGTTACTACATACTTTTACTATACTATTATATGTATTTACTGTTTGCATGTAGTTAAATGTACAGTTCACTTTATGATCCGGCACGCAGATCAATCCGTGGGGGTGTACCTGGAGGGGGAACAGGGAAGAAATAGAGACGGGGGGAGACAAAGAGAGATTGAGGAGTCCAATCAGTCTCATTTATTCAGGAAGTATTCACATCTTTTATAGGCCAAGGGAGGGCTGGTGGGACAGAAAGAGTCTACGGGCATGAATACACCAGGGTCATCATCATATCCGGGTATACGACATAAGCAGGAGAGGATTATGGTTAATGTAGGCAAGTGCATCATATGCCCATAGGAGTGAGGTGGGGAGGCAGTAATGGGGCAGTTGTGCCGCTTCCTACAACTTTAAAATTTTTAATCAATATCCATATGATAAATGCATTTATAAATATATTAGAATACTTGCCTGCATTTTGCCTTTTGCCTTGTGTATTTTGACAAATTTTATTTTCCCGTGGTATATGGAATAGGTCTATACCACTTGTCTCTTTTCATATGGTATTTATTTACATTACAGGCTGATACATTTATTGTAATCTGCATTACACGCTGGAATTCTACCAGTAACTTTTTTGTTATTGTTATTGTTGCTCTTTTTCTTTTCGTCTAGGAATCATTTTTGTAAGATTGAAAAACAGTGAGATTTCTAGATAGATCAACTTCTAATCTGAAAACTGAAACAGCTTTTGACTGTTACTTTTCTTAAATTACTAAGACAAATAACCAGACACCCAAATGAATGGGGGGAAAATTTACTTTGCTCCCAGTTTGTAGAGGTTTGAATGTATAATTAACTGACTCTACAACAAAGTGTGCTGACAGAAGGACACTTCAGGGGAAAATGGTTTGTGGCAGGTATAAGGTAGCAATAAGCAAGGGACAAGAAAAGTTCTGTTCTATCCCTTATATGCTATGCAGGCTACCAAAATGAGGGCAGTGCCCAGTTACTCACACTTAATTCTAACACTATTAATACCAGCATTGTACCATAGGACAGTTATACACTCCAGATCCAGCTGTCTCTGAAATAGCATCACCATTGAGGTTTTGGGGGAACATCTAGACATAAGCCATAACACTTTTTATTCTTGTTCAGTTTACATGTTTTTATTTTAATTTTTTTCCTGAAACTGTGTGACACTGAATAATATTATAAGAACTTCTTTATTTACCAAATTCAGAAACTGTTCATCCAGTCTTTCACCACTGAATATTATTACATAAATTCCTTTTGTCCCATTTATATTTTTTTTTATATTTTTGTATACTTTGTAATGTTTTTTACAGTTTAACATATGTCATAGATTAGCATATTCCACAGATCTTTTAAATTTTTTTATACAATGGCATCTTTTTCCTACTTGACTATATACTATGGACATGCCTTAATCTACTGAGATATTTTTTAATTGCACCAGTGTAAGGTTGATGCCTACATGCTGGTTATTCTCTTTATTGACTCTGTAAGATCACATGTATGTAATATTTTGGGTGCAATAACACTTTCTATCTTTCTACTTTCTCCCATTAACAAGTAGAAGCCATTTCCTTAAAACCTGAACATGGTTCTCAGAGAAAGTGAGAAGGAAAACCATGGCTTTAGGCCTCAAACTTACTCTTGATGTTCATGGAAAATCAGCAACCATCACTCTGTGCATGCATTCAGGTCAGTCAGTCTACAGCAGGATGAGCAATATATCCATCATGGCTCCCTTGTGCCTTGACCAACCTTCGGCCAATCGCCAGCCCTCTGTGAGATACATGAAAATTTGTTCATTAACAGAAGGCAAGTACTGAGAGAATCTAGCCAAAACCAGGATGAAGTCTGTATAACTGAGGGTAGCCTGAAATTCCTGTATATAAAACTGACCACAGAAGTGGATGGTAGACACAACAGGTGAATTTATTTCCTTTCTCTAATTTTAACATTCTGAACAGAATAGATTTCCCTTCCATTTTTCATTACCAATCCGTTTATATTTGTCACTTCAATAGGATCTTATCTCTTGATTATTGAGTGAAGATTATTTAACTTTAAAATTATGATAACATTTTCCTATTATATGATAACATTTCCTATGATAACATGAGCCTATTTTCAAAACAATTGATTCACTGTGGAAAATCTTTGTATAAAATTCAAAAATTCAGATGTAAGCAAAGAACAATTTGTGTGAAACTAAGTTCCTAATCAATGAAAACATTGAGAAAACTGGAGATATCTGGATGAATAATCCAATAAGGATTCATTTTGTATCACATATTAGCAATATTATTACTTACTAACTCAGTGATTTTATACATATATATATATATATATAATATTTATATAAATATATATGCATATATAAACATTTTATTATGGTATTATTATTGTCCTTGCCTTATATGACATATTTACAAAAACAGAATTTTTTCATTCTACCCTTTGACTTCCTCAAGATTACATTAAACCACTGTTTCTGGAATATTAGAACATTTTCAGTTACCTCCATAAACACATTGCATGAAACATGGTAATTTACTGTTCACATGTTAGAGTCTTCAAGGACAGAGGCCTACACAAAGTATTCTTTATCTGGAGGCCATCTGGGATGCAATAACCTTGTTATTTTATTAAGTTATGAACAACAAGGCCATGTTTGTCTTGCTTTAGCTTTCTTTCTATTATCTAACATAGGTTTTGACACTTAATTTAAAAAAATCAATGGATACTTGCTGAGAGACTATATCTGTGCAAAATCTATAAGAAATAAAATACTGCAAACACAGTCACCATTTCATAGAACTCATGAATCATGAATGAAGAACAGATACCAAAATAGAACATTCAGCTTCAAAGTAAAAATAATTGAAATTAGAAATCTATCAAGAAATGTATTGAAAGCTCTATTTTCAAAACTAAACTATATTATACACACATATAATATATGAGATATATAGCTATATATAACTATATAAATATATCCTAAAATACTTAACGAATATCAAAAGTCATATTCCAATACAACTCAAGTATATTAGTCAGTGGATATTCCCTATTTTTCCCTCTGGTTTTCATGGTTCTACACTTGAAAAGAACCTATGGTTTTCTACTAACAGTTCAACCCTTCTCTTACTCTTAATACTTAGCTCAGGATAGAGGAAACTTCATCCCATTTAGGAGAAGTCCAGCCCTAGAATAGAAAGATGTATGCAATTTTGATTTGGATATAGAAAATTGAGCTGTAGAAACATGTAGAAAATTAAATTGTAATTTAAAAAAAATATACAAAGCAGAAAATAGATCTTTTCTCTCTAGTAAGAAACTACAATTTACCATTTGTACTTCATGTAGAAATGATATTTGCAGCTGGAAGTTTAATATGCAATGTACCATTCTTGGAGAAAAGATTAGAAACTGGCAGGGATACTATTTAGAGATGGAGAAGCAGAGTGCTAGGCTTTTATTTAATTAAATGACCAAAGATTTGACCCTTCTTGACTACTACTAAAGTTAGTACAACTTCTGCTTCTTCTAAATTCTGGACTAGGTGTGTGACTTCCTTTGGTCAAAAGAATAAGCTTTGTGCATCACTGGACTAGTTCCAAGGCTAAACTTACTACTCTGAATGTCTTGTATGTACTCTTGGGCTTTTGCTCCTAGGATGCAGGAGATGTTCTGTAATTCAGCCTAGAGTTAGACTGTTGATAATGAAAGACACATGGCCCAGTCATTTGTGAAGTCTTTGCTGAGGGCCTGCATACCCTACAGAAAATAAACCATCTAGTCAGCAAGTAACATAATTATGAAGTGCTGTTGACTGAGATAAGAGTTACCCAACTCCAGACCTAATTCCTGACACACATCATCACAAGCTGTGTAAATGTTGATTATTTCAGCCACTAAGTTTTTAGTTTACATCCTAACCAAACAGAAGAGAAAATCAATCTTAATATTATGCTTAACTCCAAGATCCAGCTTCTTACTTTTACTTGAGAATCACTCTCTTTTTCCTCATATCTGATATAAGTCAAAAGTTTCTGAGAACCAGAAAAGACAGTTCTTCTTTTTGTACTGTCTTGGGCATTCTCATTTCTGGTCTCCAGTTTATTCCATTCTTTCCAAGTATGACTGTATTTTCTGTTTTGTAAAATGTTTCTGTGGCTCCCTTCTTTTCTCAGTATATTTGTAAATATTCACATGATAGCGTTCAATTTGTGCTGTGTGTATTAATTGGCACTGATGACCACAGTAAGACAATCACACACACTTTATTCTAGGAAATTTATTTTAACCATTGCCAAAATGTTAATTTAGTGTTAACTATACCACTACACATTGATGCTGGGTGTTCTCTTTACCAGAAACCTCCTTACCTATTTGCCTTCTGCTCAAACTTATATTTTTCTGAGAATTGCTTTCTTTAGAAACATGAAATAAACATCACAAGCTTTGTACATTTTGCTCTGTTTATTTGGGGGGGCATAGCTGAGGTAATGGATGATGCTATAAAGACAGGAAACTACACATGATGGATTTCTTTTCTTCAAAATCATGGACCAGGTATTGCTATAGAGAAAGTATTTAATATGCTATAGTAATTGATCATATGCATATGACACACAGACTGTATTCAGTGCATTGAGAACATGTATTAGACTTTAAAATATTAAATTTGATCATCTCCTTTTCAATTAAACTAAATTTTTAAAAAATAGTAGTAAAATTTCCTAATACTTAAACTCCAGAAATACATTTAAATTTTAATCTAAATAAAAAGATATTTGGAGGAGAGTCAGGAATGAATATCTATAAAGTAGCAATTACCTCCAGGCACATTAATTAATTGTAGTCATTTAAATATACTACAATACCAAAAATTGAAAATGAAATCCTAAAGTGGTTCCTTGAAATACTCCCTGTATAATTGTGCTAGATATTTCTCATTTTGCATTCCTATAATCATGGAAATTAGCATCTGTCCTTTTTTAATTAGGATACTCCACATTCTTCACACTTGTGATTTTTAATAATTTTACCCAATGCACTATGTTTATCACATTCTTTGGCTCACAAAATTAGATTTTTTCAAAGTCTAATGTACTCACAGTGTATGCTCTTGAGAACATTTCTTTTTTATATGGAATTTGAGAAATATTTTTAAAAAGGATGGTGGTAAGTAAAGGTAACACATTAAAAAAAACATCATGGGGACATTTCTGTATGGAATGTTGGCATAAAAGTCAAAAGGAGGAGGAGGAAATGGCATCACTAACCCATTTAATAAAACTGAAAACTACTGGGACAAACTGATATTTTCTGCATATAGGGCACAAATGAAACTCTGTTGAATCCATGAATATGCTTTCTAAAGTGAGGCTGCTTAAGAAAAATAAAATTCTTCAAATTCTTTTGAAACCAAATGTATAAGATATTTTAAAAATATTTTTTATTTTAAAGAGAATTTAAAAAGCAAAGAAAAACAAAATAAAACAGAGCAAAGCAGAGCAGAGTAAAACAATGCAAATAACATAGGATTTCATTTTTAAAAAGCAGGAAATCAACAGTGGCCAGCACACTGTCTCTTGTTTTCCTCAAAATAGTTGTCTATACCTTCACATACAATAAGTTAATACACATCAAAATAGTATAAAAGCAGTCAAAACCCAAGAATGAGAGCCATAAGGCTTTCCAGACCAAACACTAGGATATCAATAATGGCTATTGTAATGTCTCTTACTTTCTTCAAAATAACTACCCATTTCTTCATACATATTAGAATCAAATAAATGAAAACAAGTTAAAACAAATCATAAAATACTACAGATTGTTTATTTTTATCATTTTAGATTTTTAAAGTTGTCTTAGTTGTATATAGACATAAAGTTTTTGAGTAACAATGTCAAAAAACATCTAAATATACCCTGTACTAATAACCAAAATATTTTAGTGTTATTAAATTATAGCTACTTAGTAGACAAAGCTTTTCTTCTTTTGTGGTTTGACATGATTAGCAGATCTCTTTTTCACAATTGGCAGAGAAATTTTATCTAAAACTGTAAGTTCACAGAAAAGTGATACCATATTGGTGTATGCTACTTTCCCCAAAGTATTTGTTGCAGTAAAGATATACAAAGATACAAACTACAAATCACAAAATTATTTGTTTCATTCAAAGTAGTAACAATTCCTCAAGATCAGAGCAGAATATGAGGGCAACACTGGGTTTTGATCCAGTAATGCTGGCCTTGTTTGCAGAGACCTCAGGGAACCTTTGAAATTGGAAGCAGCTTGTTTACCTCTGGGGTCCTCAGACGTGCAAAGCATTCTAATCCATAGAAAGAACGTTTGAAGGGCCAATAGTGATCAACTCTTTTAAGTGTTCACTTTCTTTGCCTATGAAAAGTGACCTCAAAGCAGAAGTATTTTCTGGCATGTTTGTTACCAGTATTAGTGAGCCATGACACTGATGAAATAATAGATGAAATGCTCAGTAGAAGAGGCGATTTGACTTTGTCTGTGGAATATGTCAGGAATGTGTATTAATTGCCTTTGTTAACACATGCTGAAATATATGCTTCAGAAGAATATGAATATATAACTTTTAAGGGTACTGCTATTGCAGATGACTATAAGAATCAATATTCACGTAGTTTTATAAACAACACATGCTGAGTACATACCATATCATTGACATGATTATTGTTTCTATTTATTAGCAGCTTGTGTTTAGTCCTAAGATATAATGTTAATAAATAAGTGATAAAGTGTACTCGAATGAAGTCTAGACTTTCTGCTCTAAGAAGTAACCTAATAAGTGGTAAATCGAACACATAAAGATAAAAATTTAAGTTGTATGTCTCATAATAACACAAGAATATACTGATGAAACATGCACAGTGAGATAATACTGATGTAAAACCATATGCTCCTGATTCATCAGGGCCCAGTTTGACCTCTTCCCACCGAGTGTCCCACAGGAACAACACATGGTGCTACACATCTATTATCCCAGAACTTCGGCAATCATGGTGGAAATTAAGCCCAATCTGAACTACATGGGGAAATCTTGTGTCAGCAGACCCTCTGAGCAAAACTCTTTTTTTTTTTTTTTTCCATCATCAGCAAAAGGAACAGTATTCATGGTGACTAAGAATTGTTTGGAGAAACATTTGCCCAACACAGTTCTGCTTAGAGCAAGAATATGGTTCGGATACGTCTTTTAGTTCTGCTTGAAATATCTTGTTACTATGCTGCCATTTTCAGAAGATTTTCATTTCTTTCACAGGTGCTATGCGGAGTGAGGGATATGCTCATTTCTTCTGCCATAACGGCATTCAATCTTAATTTTATAAGTACATTTTGTGTGAAACTCAATAAATTCAATTTTATAATATTTTAAAACAGTTCTCATGGGGAAAATAAGTAAATATAAATAAAATAAGACATACATATTTGAAAAATAAACATCGATGCCCCCCAACGTAAGGTAGCTAATACTCCTCTCTTGCCAAAACCCACTGATTGGGGCTGGGGTTTTAGCTCAGCGGCATAACCGCCTGCCTTGCAAGCAGGCAGTCGTGAGTTCGATCCCTGGTACCGATAAAAAGGAGAAAGACAAAAACAAAACAAAACAAAAAAACCCCCCACTAATTGCTAATAAAAAATGGGCTATCTTGTGGTCAGACCCTTTGGAGATTGGAAGAGGATCTGGGGATACAGAGAAAGAAGAGAGCTGGAAGGGAAGGTGGAGGGAAAAGCTGTTAAAATGTGGTACGTAAATTTACTAATTCCCCAAGGTGAATGCAGTTATTATGTATCACAATGATATGTGGTTAAAAACATATATTTTCTGCTTTGTAAACTTAAAATTTTCTTAGAAAACAAAAAGAGAACTGGAAACAAAGTAGAGGCATCAGTCAGTGATAGACACCTCTTGGTGAGGACTTTAAATTCCTGGGAATGTAGTAGGTAAGCAGATAGTCTCTGCATTCAGACAATGCACACCCACATTCCACATTTATTTACTATCTGCAACACTCTGGGAGTATGACTTCTTTTTTTAATGCCGTATTTTTGCTTACTGGGGCAATGGGAATATGAGTCAATCACATTTCATAGAGCAGTAGTGACAATTAATGAGTTAATAAATAAAAATCACTTATAATTGTGACTAAAAAGTTCACTTTAACTTCTATTCTTTTACTTTCCTGAGCTCAGAAAAATTTGTGTTCTAGTCTTTCTCTGTTTGCAATTTTTTTAAGTTTTCTCTTTTGATTTGTTCTTTATTATTTTAATGAAAAAAGAATAAAAATGATGATACGGAATTTCAAAACAATAATAGGAGATTAATACTGGTTAATATATTATATATTGTTATCTTCAAATTAGCTGTTCAGATCATCCTTTCCTCTGCCCAAGTTGCTTGTTGTGTATTTGAGTTTTTATTCCCACCTCTGTATTTACTACACTAATCTGAGAAACAAAAGCCATGATGCCAGTGTATCACAAGTATCTCAAGTAGCTTATAAAGGGTTGCCTCCTCCATTGCTGGAGTCTGAGAAATTGTTTGAAAAGGGAAAGACAAATGGCCAAACCAGAGCAAAGTGACTGAGTCTTCACTCTGTATGCATCATTGAGACGCAGGTTTCACTTTTATAAATCATTAACCTTCAGTTCCTATGAATAGGAAAGAAATTAATAAAAGAAATAGACAGCAGACTACGCTATTTCTTTACACACCTTATTCAAGGAGCAGCAAGAGGTGAGGGTGATGCTTGAAATATTTCTTATCCATCACTGGGACACACACTATGTATCTTCCATGCTGGTTTCTCAACACATGCTGAACAGAATAGTCTTGGGAGCCAGAAGGCAAGAAAAGTATGAACTTCTCATCTCACTTTACTCAGCAATTATCACAGGGCCTCAAAATGTTAAGAGCTCTGCAAATGCTAGTCCAGTGTAAGTTGTGCATTGCTAACATTAGGACCATGAATAATTTTACCTTCCTGGAACTTGGTGCAAATCCCATACATCCAGCATAAGAATTAGATTCCTGTCGTATTAAAAGTACCTTTTCAATATACATCCACATTTTTTACTGTCTTTTATTTCAAAATCATCAATCGTACTTTTCCCCAGAAGGTCTTTACCTTCACCCATCAGAAATCAAGACTTGAGAGGACAAAGAAGGAAACAGTCTTGCCATGAGTGATCAGTCTCCAAATCCAGTTTCAAGAAATCTATTGGGAGAATAAATTATAAATGATTTCAGTTTATTAATATCTGATAAAAATGTAAATAAATACCTCTCTCCTATATATTACATCTGATGAGTTTTGGCATGTACACATATCCACAGTGTTATCATAATAGTCCAGGTAACAATGACAGTCTACAAGTCCTCTGTGCCCTGTTGTTTCTTCCATATCAGTCATAGGACAACTTAAGACAGAACCACCTGAAACATTTTGAAGTTCACATTGTGAACAATAAGCCCTGAGTTATAGAGAAAATCTCTAGACTTTGTTCATTTTGCATGACTATAACGTATTCCGTTGAACGACTCTCCATTCTGCCTTCCCTTCTTCCCTGACAATCACTGTTCTACAGTGATGTGAGCATTTGCCCTTCCTTTTATCTTATTTCACTCAGCATACAAAGGCATTGTCTTTTTTGAAATGCTATGTTCTATCATATGTCATAGTTTTCTTTATTTAGTAACTATGATGCACACTTTTAGTTATTTCCATATTTTGCATGTGATGAGCAGCTAAGCATAGAAAATGGAAATGTGGTTATGTCTTTAGAGTTTGATTTTAATAATTTTAGACATATATCCACAAGTGGAATTGCTGAATCCTATTGTATCCCTATTGTCGATTTTTTGAGGCACTTTGATACTGTTTTTTATATTGGGCTACATTATCTACATCTGCACCTCCAGTAGACAAGTTTTTCATATCGCACACAATTTTGTCAACATTTTTAAAATAATACCCATCACAAGACATTTAAAGAGATATCCCATAGTGGTTTTAATTTGGAATTTTCTGTTGAGCACTTTTTCATGTCTCCATTTTAATTTCTTCTTTGGAGATATGCCTATTTCAATCCTTTGTCTTTTTTTCATTTAGTTATGCGTGTTTAATTATACAGATGTAGATGTCCCACACATATTTTGAAAATTATCTGCTTACGAGATGCAAGGTTTTCAAATATTATCTCCTATTATGTATGTTTTCTTTTCACCCTTCATTATTTCCCTTGATCTACAGAACATTGCTGTAGCATCAAATGTCTACTGGTTAGCTATATTTTTAGTATCATGTTCATTTAATCAGTGCCATGACCAATATGATAAATATTCACCTTTATTTTCTGCTAGAACTTAGAGTTTTAGGTTCTATGGAGGTCCTTATACTTGTTAAGTTGATTTTTGTGTGTAATGAGAGATTGAGGTCCAATGTTAGTCTTTTGCATGACAAAAGTAAATAAAGAAAGATATTCTCATTTTTAATTATCCTGAAGTTTTTGCATACTTCTTCGTTCCCTGTTCATGGCAGGATCCAATCTAATAATCAGAGATTTTGTGTCTGTTTTATTCACTTTACCTATAAGACTCCTTATACATGAGTGAAGTGCATATAATATACAAAGACTTTAAAAACTGAGGAAAAAGGTTCATACATAGGTTTGACAGTTTCTTCTTACATGAAAATAATCAGTCTTGTTTGGATAAGAGATTCTTTTATACTGCTCTCAAGGAACTTACATAATGATTGTAGAATTTAGTTTGCAAGTGCTGTTTGCAAATTAATATTAAACCTTACTTTATTAAATCATATATTAATTATTAAATTAAATTCTAATGCTTATTAAGTCATGTTTTTCAGTATTAAACCTTATTTTACAATATTAAATCTCAATTTGAATAAGTGCTCCCTTCCTTCTGGAGCTCAACTTCTGGCAAGAATGTAGCCATCTGAATAAAGATAAGAAATGTTTAAATAATTAGGTTCTGAAATAGTGTGTTGCAAAGTGAAACATGTTTTAGAAAAAGGACTTTAAATATATAGCAGGGTAAAATGGATCAGAAAAGCAGGAGAGAAGAATCTGCCAATATTAATTTAACAGTGCAAAAGTGAATTCATACAGAAGGACCCCTTGATCAAATCTTTGATAAAGATGTTAGATAAGGAGGTTATTGGTCAGAAACACAGTATGGTATCTACACAGGCACACACACAGACACACACACACACACACACACACACACACACACACAAACACACACACAAAAAAATAGAGTGGGAAAATTAAACATTACTGATACAGAATAATGTACATAAAAGTAAATCAGAAGAGCCCTGCTCTGTTGCATCTTATTACACTGAGATACTGCTCATGAACAAAGTATCAGTGAGCTATGCAGAAATTTGAGATGTAATACATGATAAAATAAAGAATCTTAAATACAAAAGAAGGTTTCCAAAAGAGGAAAAAAAATGTAACAGATGGGTTTTAAATTTGATGAAACTATATGGTCACATATTTAAAAAACTGACTTATACCAAAAATTATTGCACAAACTTACATGAAAGTATACAGTCATTTTTTCTTAATACTAGGAAAAAGGAAAACTATTATAAGCATGCAGAGAAAATCATACACAGGGAAACAAACATGAAGATGTTGCAAATAAACTAATTTTTCATCAGAAAAAGTATGAATATCTTTTAAGCACTGCATAACAAGAGAAGAGGACAGTGGGGATTTAGCTCAGTGGCGTAAGTGTCTGCCTTGCACAAAAGGGAAAGGAAAAATGCAGATCACCCTGGAGTTCTATATTCAGTGCAAATATCTTTCTAAAAGAGGCTATTATAAAAACTTTTTTCAGACAAACATGACTCAAAATTATGAATCACTGATCAACCCAGGAGACCTGTGTTACAGGAATTGTTAAAGGAAGCCATTCACATACCTGGAAAGAAAATGTTAACAGACGAGAATACAGATCTCCAAACAGGAAAGAAGAGCGTGGAAAGCGGAAATTACACGTGTAAACATTTAAGGAAGAAATACCAATTTTATGCAAGCTGTTTCAGATAATTTTATTTGTTTTAAAGACAATAAAATGAAACAAAGCAGAAAAAGCAAATCTGAAAAGAACAATGCAGGGAGAAGTTCATAGTTTAATTCATTCAATGGTCATACTGACTGAACAAAATAAACCAACTGATCTCAATAAACAACAACAGACACATTTATAGTGAACAAGTAATTCTGATCTAGGAATGCAAACTTAAACTTTAATTGGAAAATTATAATGTACTTTACCATTTAGTTAATGATTATAAAAGAAACACAAGGTGAACATTTACTAAACACACAAAACTGGCAAACTCTAACATCGTTTCCTAAGTTCCTGCCTGGTAAGTGTGAGGTCCGGAGTTTGATTCTGGGTTAAAAAAATTATATATATTCCCCATGGGTGGGAACTCTTGGCAACATGTAAATAAAAATGATAAAAAAGTGATTTTTTCAGCTGAATACAATTATATCTACAGATAACGTCAGATTCAAGGGAAAATAAAACCTAAATTCTCATATCTGGAAATCAGCAGGATAAGAATCTCAATATTTTATTCAGCTTTTACATGGAGGACCTATCCAGTGTAACAAGGGCAGAAAAAATAGAGTATGGTATCAAAAGATGAGTATTAAAACTTTCTGAGTTTACCTACCACATGCTTACCTCTTTGAAAATGAAAAATAGCTACAAAAATAAGTATAAAAAAGAAATTTAGGAAAATTGAAATACTAGCAGTACATAAATATAACTGCACATATGTATATGCATGCATATTTTAATCTATTTTCTTCTATAAGATCAACAAACCTAACAATTATATTTAAAAAACATTACCACTAGTTTCAAATAGGAAGTCATACCTGACAATTTGAGAACATATGGGGAAAAACAGTACAATGAAATCCATAAGAAATAAGAAAATTAAAAAGACTGTTATATGAAGAGAATCACATAACTTGACTTTCAGAAAAAAAATGAGAAAATGTCTTTATAACAGTGGTCTTCAAATACATTATCAAAAGCAAAACTCTACATAATTAATAGTAATTGCAACAGAGATTTTGAGAGAATGTTAAAACAAAATCTCAAATCACAGACTGAAATATAATCCTGAAAAAGCTATATCTGATAAATCACTTTGACACAAAATTTTTAAGAAACCTCAAAACAAAACAAGAAAAAATTATCAACTTACCTTGAAAAGAGCCATCTGCAAGTAATCTATATGAATAGCAAATGAATGTATGAAAATATTCTAAACATCAGCAGTCATTATGCAGAACCAAATTTAAACCACACTGAAATAACATTGAAAACAGCACAAAGGAATGACTTGGACAAGACTGATCATACCAAATTTGAACTGGAAGGCAGCAGTCAGAGTTCTCATGATATCTGTTGGCCTGGCACATGATACAATTTGGAAAACTTTTGAAGTTCATAAGTTACAGCTATATCACCAGAAGATCCAGGATTTCCTCTTCCCTATTCTTCATAGTTGTAGTCTCTATTTACATAATTAGTGTTGGCATCAAGTCCTCAGTTGTGGCCTTATCTTGCCCTTTGAGGTCTCACAGGCCACTACAAGTCTCAGCCTGAACCAGTGATTCATAGAGGTTCACCTACTATGAACAGGCTCATGTCACCAGGCAAGGGGCCAAGGCCTAGGACAGACTCACAGATAAACATAGAAAGCCAATTAGTAAAATTAAAATCCTGCTCAGAGCCATTTCACAGTGTTTCCAACACATCCTATGCCATCCAGCATCCCTACCTTTATGCAGTTTTTTGTTTGTTTGTTTGTTTTGCTTTCCCTTTTATTTTGAGATGGTCTTTCAAAAGTGCCAGGGATGGACTCAAACTTGCTTCTCTTGTTTCATTCTCCCAGAGTGGTGAGATTTCAGGTGGGTACCAGAATCCCTGGTTTATACCTTAAGATATATAGAATAATATATGTCAGTGACAACTAAAGTCATTAAAACAGAATAAACATACTAAAATACAGTTAGCTGATGTATTAACAGGAAACAGGTGACAAATCAAGGTGGGTGGATAGAAAAGCAAATTCGTATGATATTATAGAGATCCAGAATAATGACAAAACATTTCAGGCAGAAGATTCTTATATATTGTTTAGAAAAACAGCTAATATTTTCTAAGATTGAATATGGGGTCTAGAACATAAATCTGAGTCCAGATAAGTCCAGTAAGCTTACAAAACCATTTTAAACTGAAATCATCGCTAATAGCTGAGGAAAATGAATGGAACCAGGTTGTATTTTGATGGGTTATGAAGACTTTATTCTTGACAGGTTCATCAAAATAATTAATTAGTTAGTAAAATGGCAATTTGCAGAAGATACTGTATAATTATCTGTAGATATTTTAAAGACAAATTTTTATAAATCCTTGAATTCTATAGGTTCCTGGATGATGCAAATAGAAGTGGAATTTGGAATATAAAGATGCAATAGTGACAGAAATAGTTGTAATAACTACCAGCACTCACCATCTGTTTAGAAGTTGCTAGATTAAATACTTAAAGCTTATTTTGGTCTCTCTTCTCTGAAGTTCTGTAATGTATGTACACTAACTTTGACCCAAATCAAACAGATAAATAAAATGAGATTTCAAGCAGGTTTATGTCACATGCCTCTGAAATCAAGAGTTGAAACTAAAGCCATTAGACTCAGTGTTACTTACTGCAAACAATTGCTTTAATACCAGATGAGAATGAATAGGTTGATGTAGGCATACATGAGATGGATGGACAAAGTAATTTGCTTGAGTCTAAATGAGACAACTTCCAGGAAAAGCTCGCATGCTCTAAAAGGCTAAAGAAGGAAAATTAATTATTCAGAAGAGATTTGGGAAGTCAACAAAAAAAATTAGAATGAGCACTACAAATAGCAGAATGCTGCTGGGTATAAAGAGAAGTGACTAGCAGTACAGATGACAAGACAGCTATAGCAGTGACTTGAGACACTAAACAGCCAGTCAAGATGTGACAGAGATAGAGAGTGAGACTTGGCTGTGCTGTGGGGCATAGATAGAAGAAGGGCAGGATGCATTTACACAGATCTGAGAGAAGCCAGGATCTTACTGTCTGGTGTGATGTGCCAACATATTTCACTTGGATCTACTGTGGTCCACAGCAGGAGGCTTAAAGGGAAACTGCATGTTGTGACACATTATCATAGTTAGAGTCTACAGTGGAACAAATTTGTGACCAAAGAACTCATTAAAACCCAAGGACACACTGTGCTACTGCCATTGATTGATAAAAAAGTTGATGTCATATATATATATATATATATATATATATATGTGTGTGTGTGTGTGTGTGTGTGTGTGTGTGTGTGTGTGTATTTTAAATGTTTTTAATCTTACCATATCATAATACTAATTCACTATTTTTAAAAGAAAGCTTCAGATTTTCAAATCCTTCTACCTGCATATTTAGCACAATACTCTATCTTGTTTGAGGTAATTCTGTATTTGGAATGTGGCAAATCTTTGTTTTATTAAAGTAACATAATGTACTATATACTCTATATATTAAAATGTTTAGTATGTGTAGGGTATATTAATATGTGCAATATAACAGCATCAGAATTGATCTCAAAGATAAACCAGAGTATTTTTAATCCCAAATTAAGAGCACTGTAATCCCAGTAAATTGTGTAGCTATTAATGTGTTGTTGAAATTGATACTTAAAATTTTTCTTGCAGTGTTCACTTTTACTCTGAACTGAGACTAAATGAACAGAACTCACACCTGTTACTTATAATTGGAAAATTTTGGTGAAGTACTGAGCTGTGGAAAAAATACCTATGACTTTTGCATCATTTTCATTATGAAATGACCTAACACAGCAAAATTAAAACTGAAAACTTACCTATCTCATTTGTTATTTGATTAGCCACAGAGTATCTAATATTGGTAGCATTACAGATATACTCCCCTGGAGTTCTTACAACAGTATCACAATGACAGTATTCTTAACATTTTTACCTTGTCTAATAAGAGTCACAGGGAGATTACAAAACAATAACACTGTGATCACACAGGGTAATCAGTCTTGGACTCTGACTTTTACTGCCGGTTTGTCTAACACTGGAGCCTGTGCTTTAAAGTATTACTTAAAATGTTCATCTTTGCATCCCTGCTTAAAATGTAACCATAGAGAATCACTCTATCCTCCTCCTCACCTTGTATTAAAAAAATCCTTATTGCAGAAGAATAGAAATGATGCCTAAAATCTGCCTACTGTCTTTTAACTTTTAAATTTTCATATGCTAAATCTTCATGACTCTAGCACGAGGATTCATATGCATTCCCCTGCTCTGCTTGGACCATTGGTTTTGTTTGTTCATGTTCTGAGTTCTCACCAATTTTCCTCTTGTAGGAAGTAGTTGTCCAATATCCTGCAGTTTCATTATTTCAGTTCTTTTTCACAAAAAAATTATGTACCTAGAGCTAAAATTCCTATTTGTAATTATGTGATAATCTGTGATATAGATGCATAAACTGTGATTCATATATTATGCGTATATTTACCAAATTTTACTAAGTGAACTTACTTTATTTCTACTTTTCATTCATTTCAATTTTAATGTAAAATCTATATTTTTTCTCATTGGCAATAATTCCCTGATTAGTGGTTCTTCCAATTTAAAAGTTAACTAATTAGGTAATGTCATAAGTTCAAATAAAAGTAGATAGGTACCTATAATTTTTTTGGCTACAAATGTAAAAATTTAATAAAAGCACTGTTCTTAAAATCAATTACAATATTGCACTGGGTGAGGACCAGAAAGGGGGCTAAACCTGTATCTCTCTGTGTGTGTGTGTGTGTGTGTTTAACATTTTTAAAAATTTTTATTTAAAAGGAAAAAGAGAAAAAACAAACAGACAAAAAAAAAAAAAAAAACAAAGCGGTGTAAGGGTACAAGTAATACAGAACTACAAAAAAAAAAAAAAAAAAAAAAAAAGAAAGAAAAAAGAAAGAAATCGCCAGTTAATAGATTACACATTATCATCTTAGAGATAATTGCTCAAGTCACAGTATCAAAGCATACAAAGTGGACATTCAAACAGTGAGACTGCAAACAGTTGTGTTCAATGATCCAACCAAAAACATTAACATGGTCATCTATTTAACACCCCTAAACACACTTGCAGCTGTATTCTTTAGAGCACTTTTCCCCCCCTCTCTCTTTTACAACAAAATTTACACATTTTGGGTTTTATTGCTCCTTAGTTCTTTTTTTTTTTTTTTTTTTTTTTTTTTTTGGAAAAGAATAAAGTCAAACATGGGGGAAAAAAGCTATCAGTCAAAACCAAGGATAGACATAGCACACGATGTAAAAACAGAGTACAAGGTTATCAACAATGGTTACCATAATGCCTCTTTCTCCCTTAAAAATAATTGTCTCATTAGGTATTATAAAGTTGAACAAAACAGTAGAGAACAAGACCAATAAAACCTAACATTGTAAACATTACAGGACTTCTAAAGGAGATAATAGTCAAACTAGAATGGGCATAATAGTGAATCTTATTGCCTTCAAAGTAGTTGACTATTCCCTCAAATTTGATACTATCATACAGAATGGAACGGAGTCTAATCAATCAAAACAAGATAGTGGGAGTATTACAGGACTTCAAATCAAGTTAATAGGAAATAAAAATAGTTACTATAATATATCCTGCTAATTTTTTTTATTTTTCCTCTTAATTAAAAATCATAAAAATAACTAAATAAGTTTTTTAATGAATAAGGGAGAGATTGAGATAAAAGACGACATAACAAAATAACAATACAGGTCTAGTCATGACTCTTTCAGCAACCTAGAACTTCAGCACCAAATAACCAAACTTAATAGTCATTACCATAGTGTCTTTTTCCTTGAAATATTTGAATATACCTTTATATACTATAGTTTCAAATATTTTCATATCAAGCAGCCCAGAATAAAGCCATTCCAATTAATAAATGAACACTTTATAAGGCTTCAAGGCCACATAATGGGGAATCAGATTACCACATATTTTTATATATTTGAATCATTACTTACATTAGGGAAACTATTTGGTATTCAAACATGTGAGATTGATTTATTTCACTTATGATTTCAAGCTGTGCCCATTTATTGATAAATATATCAATGTGATCCTTCTTTATAGCCGAGTAATATTCCATTGTATAGAGTACCACAACTTTTTTATCCATTTCTCAGTTGATGGACACTTGGGTTGTTTCCAAGATCTGGCGATTACAAATTGTGCTGCTATAAACATGTTTGCACATATATCACTGCGGTATGATGTCTTCAGTTCTTCTGGGAATATGCCTAGAAGTGGAATAGCTGGAACAAATGGTACTTCCAATCCCAACTTTTTTGAGAAATCTCCAGACTGACCTCCACAAAGATTGTACCAGTCTATACTTCCACCAACGGTGTAGGAGAATTTCTTTTTCCCCACAGCCTTTCCAGCATTTGTTGTTGTTGGTTTTCTTGATCCTGGCCATTCTTTCAGGAGTGAGATGGAATCTCAGTGTGGTTTTAATTTGCATTTCTCTAATGACCAATGATGATGAACTTTTTTTTAATGTATTTATTTGCATTTGTATTTCTTCATCTGAGAAGTGCGTTTTCATCTCAGATGCCAATTTTTGGATTGGATCTTTGAATTTTGGGGGTCTGAGTTTTTTTTTTTTTAATTCTTTATATGTTGTAGATAAAAGTCCCTTGTCTGAGGGGAAGTTCTCTAAGATCTTTTACCAGTTTGTGGGTTTTCTTTTCACTATGCTGGAGATTTCTTTTGACGTGTAGAAACTTTTTAATAAGAGCTGATCCCAGTTATTGATTCTGGGAAGTATTTCCGGTGTGGTTTGAGTCCTGTTCATGAATTCTCTACCTACTCCTATGTCTTCAAGGTTTCTACCCAATTTGTCTTCCAATAGATTTAGTATTTCTGTTTTAATATTCAGATCTTTGATCCATTTAGATTTTAATTTAGCGCAAGGTGATGGGCATGTGTCTAGCTTGAGTTTTTGGCAAATGGAGAGCCAATTTTTCCAACACCATTTATTAAAGAGACTGTCATTCTTCCAGTGAACCTGCTTGGCTCCTTTATGAAAGATAAGGTGTGTTTGAAGTTGTGGTTGTATCTTCTAATCTATTCCATTGATCTTCGCCTCTGTTTTGATTCCAGTACCATGTAGATTTTACTACTGTTGCTTTGTAGTATAACTTCAAGTCAGGCATTATGATGCCTCCTGCCTTGTCTTTGATGCTTAGAATTGCCTTTGCTATTCTAGGTCTCTTCTGGTTCCAGATGATTTTAGGAGTGATTTCCCTAGATTTATAAGGTATATTGATGATATTTTTATTGGGATTGCATTCAATCTGTATAACAGTTTTGGAAGAATGGCCATTTTCACAATTTTTGTTCTTCCTATCCATGAGCAAGCAATGTCTTTCCATTTTCTGAGATCATCTTCAATTTCTTTTTTTCAGTGTATTATAATTTTCCCTGTATAGGTCTTTCACCTCTTTTATAAGAGTAATTCCTAAATATTTCATTTTTTTGCATGTTAATGTGAAGAGCGTGGCTTCTCTTATTTCCCTCTCTGTGATTTTGTTGTTAGTGTATAGGAATGCTATTGATTTCTGAGTATTTATTTTGTATCCAGCTACATTACTGAATTTATTTATTATATCTAAGAGTCTTTCAATGGAGTTTAAGGCATCTTCTATGTAGAGTGTCATGTCATCTGCAAACAATGACAATTTAACTTCTTTTTTTTTTTTTTTTTTTACTATCTTTACCCCTTTTATTTCCCTCTCTTGTCTAATTGGTCTGGCTAGTACTTCCAGTACTATATTAAATAGGAATGGTGATAAAGGTCATCCTTGTCTTGTGCCTGATTTTAAAGTAACGGCTTTCAATTCTTGGCCCTTTAGTATGTTGGTTTGTCATAAATGGCCTTCATTATATTGAGGTAAAGACGATTTATTCCAATTTTCTGTAAAGCTCTTACCATGAATTAATGTTGGACCTTATTGAAAGCTTTTTCTGTATCTATAGAAATGATCATGTGATTCTTACTTTTGGATTTATTGATATGGTGGATTACAATTATTGATTTACATAGATTGAATCATCCCTGCATTCCTGGGATGAATCCCACTTGGTCATGGTGTATAATCTTCTTGATGATCTGTTGCATCCTATTTGCCAATATTTTATTGAGAATTTTTGCATCTGTGTTCAATAGGGAGATTGGTCTATAGTTCTCTTTTTTAGTTCGGTTATTTCTCAGGTTTTAGTACTAGAGTAACATTTGCTTCCAGGAATTACTTAGGAAGGATTGCTTCCCTTTCAATTTCTTAGAAGAGTTTGAGGAGTGTTGGCATTAGGTCTTCTTTGTATTTCTTGTAGAATTCTGCAGTGAATCCATCTGGGCCTGGGCTCTTCTTTGTAGGTAAGGACTTAATTACATTTTCAATTTCATTAACAGAGGTTGGGTTATTCAGCAGTTTTACATCCTCTTGACCTAGCTTTAGTACTTCATATGTTTCTAAGAATCTGTCTATTTCTTCTGTGTTATCAAACCTTAGAGAGTAGAGGTTTTCGAAACAGGTGTTGATCTTCTGTATTTCTATTGGGTCTGTAGTGATTTAACCTTTTTCATTTCTTATTGCATGAATTTGAGCTTTTTCTTCCCTTTTTAAAATAAGGTTGGCTAGGGGATTATCAATTTTATTTATTCTTTCGAAGAACCAACTCTTTTATTCATTGATTCTTTGGATTGTTTTCTTAGTCTCTGTTGCATTGATTTCTGCTCTGATTTTTATAATTTCCTATCCTCTTTTGACTTTGGGCTTGACTTGCTCTACTTTTTCTAGCTGTTTGAGGTGTAGCATCAAGTTATTAATTTGTATTTGTTCCATTTTCCTGATGTGGAAACTCAGTGCAATAAATTTTCCTCTAAGGACGGCTTTCATTGCATCCCACAGATTCCGCTAAGTTGTATCTGCATTTTCACTTTCTTTAGGTATTGGAATTTCTTCTGTGACCACCTGATTACTCAAGAATGTGTTATTCAGTTTCCATGTGATTGTGGGATTTTTACAGTATCTTTTATCATTAATTTCTAATTTCAGAGTGCTATGCTCTGATAACATGCAAGGGATGATTTCAACTCTTTTGCGTTTGCTTAAATATGTTCTGTGAGCTAACATATGGTCTATTTTAGAGAATGAACCACGTACTGCTGAGAAGAATGTGTATTCTGATGTTGTTCAGTGGAACATTCTGTATATGTTTATCAAGTCCATTTGTTCACAGCTGTGATTCAGTTCTGTTATTTCTTTGCTCATTTTCTGTCTGGTTGATCTGTCCCTTAGTGTCAATTGTGTGTTAAGGTCTCTGTTACAATTGTGTTACTGATAATTTGAGTTTTCATTTCTGTTAATACTTATTTTATATTACTGGGTGATCTGGAATTTGGTTCATATATATTTAAGATAATTGTCTCTTCCTCTTGGAGTTTTTTCCCTAAAGAGTATGTAGTGACCTTCTTTGTCCTTCATGGTCATTGTTAGTTTAAAATTCACATTGTCTGCAAACAGAATGGCTACTTCTGCCTTTTTTGTTTTTGATCCCTGTGCATGAAGTATTGTTTTCCATCCTTTGACTTTGAGTCTTTTAGTATCCTTCTGTGTTAGATGGGTTTCCTGTAAGCAGCATATGGTTGGATTTTGTTTCTTGATCTATTCTGCTAGTCTATTATTTTTGATTGATGCAATAAAACCATTTACATTAATGGTTATAAATTTTATGCTGGTTTATTTCTGACATGATATCTCTCTGCTGTTGCATCTTTATCTTTCTATTCTGGTTAGTTATCTGCTTTGCTTAGTGGTTTTTTCCTTTGTGTATCTAAACTGTCTGTCAATATTTTTTGCAGGGTTGGCTTGGTGCTCATGAAGTTCTTCAGCTGTTCTTTGTCATGGAAGTATCGTATCTCACCATCAATTTTGAATGACAGTTTTGCAGGGCACATCAGTCTAAGTTGGAAATCATTTTGCTTTAGGATCTGTAATACTTCACTCCATGCTCTGCTTGACTTTATTGTTTCCACTGAGAAGTCTGCTTTGATTCTGATAGGTTTTCCTTTATAAGTGATCTGTCTTTTCTCTCTGACAGCTTTTAATAATCTATTGTTGTGTTGGATTTCTGGGATGGTGATCATTATATGTCTGGGTATAGTTTTATTTTGGTTATGACTATTTGGAGTTCTGTAGGCTTCACTGACCCTGATGAAGGTTTCTGATTTCATGCTTGGGAAATTTTCAGCTATTACTTCTCTAACTATCCTCTTGATATCTTTTATGTTGTCCCCTTCTTTTTCATTAATCCCTATCAAACTTATGTTATTTTTCTTTGCATCATCTTGCACTTGTTGAATTGTTATTTCCTGATTCCTTGTTATTTTTAAAAGATCTTTCCTTTCCTGTTCACTAGCTGCAATACTGTCTTCAAGGTCTGAAATTCTATCTTCACTTTCATTAAGGCGGTTTTTGCAGCTTTCAGTGGAGTTTTTTATTTCCTGTATATTTCTGTGCATTTGCTTTATGTATTCTGTTTGTTTCTTATGTTGCTCATCTAGGGATTCTATCTTTTTGTTTAGTTCCTCCAACTTTTTAACTGTGTTTTCTTTAGATATATTCAGAATCTCTTTCATTTCTTTTATCATTTCTTCTTTTACCTGGGAGATTATTTCGAGTTTGAATTTCTTTAAAGATTCCTGGATTTGCTTGTTTATTTCAGTAGCAATTATGTCCAATATTTGAGATGTGTGGCATATACTTTCTTCTGTATACATTGCTCCTAGGGTTTCTTGAGATGGGCTGGATGTTTGAGGTTGTAATTTGGTCTTTCATTTTGTCATTTTCCTATATTTCTGTGTTTCAAGTGTTATTCGAAAGCTTCCTCAGGGTCTGTTGGAAATCCAATTCTATGTTCACAGCTCTTGGGACTCTGGCACCCAGTTCCCCCAGGCCGCTGGGCCTCTACAAGTGGCCCTTTTCTGCCTGTTTAGAACTCTGTAGTTCCAGACAAGCTGGGCTCTAGGGACGCTGTGCCCCCGCTTGCTTGCTGGAAACTCCACAGTTCTCTGAGCACAGCCAGAATGGGGAGGCAGATGTAGGCGCCTGGGGCCCACTTAGCCACTTCACTGCACCCTGAAGGCTCGAGGTTCCTGAACAGGCTGGGCTTGGGGCAGAGTGCACAGGGCACTTATTGCAGGCCACGGGGCCTCTGGAAGTGGTGATACTGCCTGTTTCCTGAGAAATCCACAGTCCTCCAGACACCTGGGGAGATGGATGCAAGCACCCCAGATCCACCCAGCCCTTGCTCTGCACCCAGAAGGTGCAAGAGTCCCAAATAGGCTGGGCTCCGGGGATAGTGTGAGCCTGCCTGCTTGCTGGAAACTCCACAGTTCCCCGAGAGCAGCCAGAATCTAGGTACGTATAATTGTTCTGAAAATATAGAATTATTGAAAGAAACAATCTGTAATATAATCTGTAGCATTTTAATATTGGAGAAAACACACACACACACACACACACACACACACACACACACACACTCAACTACTTCTGCACATATGATGTAGTTTAAAATTTAAAATGGTCATTACAGGCACCAAATCACATGAAGTCAATGCTAGAGAGATATTTTCATTTCCTTCTTATTTATACACAACATGTACATTATCAGAGGGCAAGATAAATGCTTAAATTATCATTACATTTGTTTTTTATGAATCTGAGGAACTCTTACTGTGTTTTTTCCTGAGTTTCTCTCAGACCACAGTTATATGAGAGAGAAAATATTGCATCCAGTTTATCAGACCACAGCATTAATAAGATATACCTTAGGTAGAATGATAGGTCCACATATTCTCATAGAGAGTTCAAGGGGGATGCAGCAATATTAGGGAGAGAAAGGGGAGGGGAGTAGAGAAATTAATGTGGTCAGTGAAGACAGATGAAAAATGAGATTAGGTACAAAGGAAACTAAAATTAGTGTTATTTTTATTGCTCCTGGGTTTTTTGACAATATTTAACTATTTTTAAAATCCTGAAAGTTGCCACCCTAAGAAATAGTTATTCCAAAAATACAAGACCACTTGAGGGCACTGCGGGATTGCATTTTGGTCAAGTGACCTTTTAAGACAATTTGGAGAGTAATGTAGTTTTTCCATACCCAAAATGAGCACACACAGGTCTGCTGGGGTAATGTCTGTACATGCAAATAAGCATACCTGTGTTTATACATAAATCAGTGCCTCACTGAGGCAACTTTTGGACTACAGATTGGCATCAGTATCTGACCATTATGATGTGCTTCAGAAGTTTTCTTTACTGGTTTTTCTAGATAAACTATGATATTATGAATTTTCAATTGCCATGATAATGGATCATTTTTGGCATTTCCCACTCATCAGAATCTGTGCCAGTGTGATGGATTAATTTAGGGGCAATTTTTGTCCTTCATATAATCAACAGGAAATGAAGGAGAACAGTTGCTGTGTTGGGCAGAGTGTCCAAGACTTAGATGTGAGAAAAGAGAGAGAGATGATGAAATGAGAATGAACAGAGGAAGGAGAGAGAGAGAGACAGAGAGAGCCTGAACATGTGTTCACAGGTTTTAGTTCAACAGAAGGAAAGTCTCAGCTTGCTGGTGGCTGGCTGGGATTTGAATATGAGAGGAGGTCACAGTGGAATACAGTGCTAATAATAAAAAATGTAAATAGAGCTGGAACTTCTTATATAGTAATTCTCATTTTTATTAAAAACAACTGACTGTAATAAACAACATGGGGTCTTTTTATTTTCCATTTGCATTATTTTATTTTACATTGATAATTCTTATACTAAATGAAACCAAAGACTGATTATGTTAGTGCAGTTTTTCAAGTACTCTGGATCATTAAACGTATATGGTAAATATATATTGAAGAACTTCATCATACTAAGCCTGTGATAGACTCAAGATGGAAAATTTTAAGAGCTGCTCTTGTCTTTAATCAGGGTATGTTATGAGAAAATCTTAAACAAAATAAATAATAGAATGATAAGAATTGGCTTCATGGGATTGCAGAGTCTGCACTACCTAAATTTACTTAAAAGCTGTAAAACTTTTTTTTAATCTTCTTTTTGTCTAGGATTCAAAAAGCTGTCTCCAGTCTCACTCATTTGACTGATCATAGTCACCCAAAATCATGTAAGACTCCTCTGTGGGCCAGGATAAATAGTATTGGAGAACAGGTATTGAGATATTAAATGCAATCTTATTAATGAAGAAAAAAGAAACACATAGTAGAAAGTGTGTCAGAGTTAAAATACAAAATAATGTAGGAACAAAATTTATTGTTTAAGTATTAATATAGATTCACATAAGTGGGGACTCATGAAGATGCGGATGAGTATAACATGGTTCTGTGTAACTTAAAACTTGGAAGATGAAATCTATAAAGACTGTTGAGGCTGTCTCAGATTGCCATTAAAAAATAATGAGGAAGGAAACCATAGGAAGCTGGATACATATACTCAAACTGACATCTTTGATAAGAGGTGCTTTCAACCTCCAATGAAAGGACTAAACAAATCTGTGATGAGAAGTTAAGGTAAACGACAGGTGCTAGGAAAACGGAGCTAGTTAAATTAAAATTTAAATGGAACTAGCAGAAAGATTATAAATAGACCACGGGATATTTCTGAACAAGCTGATGTACATTTTTTTTTCAGAACTGGACTCAGTAGGTAGCAACTATTTCATTTATTACAATGTCAAATAGATCTTAAGCAATTATTTGATGGTGTGTTAAAGAAAATTTTTGAATTTGAAAATTTTTGAATCAGTTCAAATGTTTTTTCCCATAAGTTATAAGTTCCGAAATCCATTAATATTTGACATTTGCACACTTGTCCTTATTTATGCACAAATATTATGTTCCAGTCATAGTAGATGGGAATCTCAATACAAATGAAACATATATCTGTATATTCCTTAAATAGTAAAACACACATATTTGTATGTAAAGATTAAGTATCACACCAATGGCAAAGACTGTAAAATGTATCTATATATTTAATGGAATAAAATACAAACTCAACAAAAACTTGAGGAATTGAGATGATTCAGAATTTTGTACCAAGAAAAAGAAATTAAAAAAAAAAACATGATCACTAAGGAAACCACATACTATTGTCTTATGTTGCCTCTGGTACATATGATGCAATAATGGAAAGAAAATAGATATGAAAATATGGGTCACGTTATATATAAATTTAAAAATTAGATATAGCTTGCCAATCATTTCAAAAGGGTGAAATCACTGAGTAAATTATATGGGGAAAAATCATATATAATTGAATATTAAACTACATTGCTATGTGACAAATTATATACACAAAAATAAGCACAGCATTTTATCAATAAAAATGAAATCAGGATTAAAAGATGAAACCATGTAACTAAAACTTCTAGGAAAAAATATTATAGAACACCTAAATGGAAGTCAGATGATTATCTAAGTAATTAACATAGATTACTAACATAAAATAAATTACAACACATTATACTAAAATTAAAAATTGAGGGGCTAAGGATTTAGCTCAGTGGCATAAGCACCTGCTTTGCTAGTGTGAGGTCATCAGTTTGACCCCTGGCATCCCCCCCAAAATTTGATTTTATCTAAAGACACCATAACGTATAAAAATGAAATCATCCAGTGTGAAAAATTAAATCAAACAAAACGAATATACAGTGACCAAGATATATAAAGAGGAAATACAATGAAAAAATAACTTTTTATTTCAAAAGTTACAGAAGACATTTTTAGGCATTTTTCTTACAAAGGCAAGAAACATGGCATGGAAAAGAAAACATTGTTTGTTAGTAAAATAAAAGTTACAATCAATTTTAAAACCTGTAATTGGCATGACACAAGTCTTGAAAACTATACGGATAAAGTTTACAAACCAGAACAATTACTTAATGACATATTCATATTGAATATTCATATGTTCATATTGTTTCATGAATTTTACTTTTAGCATAATTGACACAATCTAGCAATTCTAACGTTTACGCTCCAGAGAAATTTTGGCACTTGTTACCAAAATCGACAGGAAAATGATTACAATCTTTTTCATAATAGGAAAAGGAAAGCAAGATTCATAAATGATCAATTTATGTTATACATACTCAGTGAGATATTATCTACTTGCCTCAAAATAATGAACCAAACTACAAAAAACTACATGGGTGAATGTTTGTTTTGTAATATAAAATTAAATAGGAAGTCTCATAAGATTACACAGTGTATGATAGTATATTTAAAAAAACTGAGAGAATTCAACATAATACAGAGTGCGGAGCCCCAAACAGAGGGAAATGAATTATCTCCTCCCAAGAAGAAATTAAGGTGAGAAGAACAACCAAACATAGCGTCTCATTGCTATTATTGGAACAGCTAAAGGTTCAGGGTTGCCACCACAGCAAGCAACTGGCTGACCATCTGAGGACACACCCCAACTTGCTGAGGTCCTGCTACGACTTGCCAGGCCTCTGAGGTCCTGCCACTTTGACTCACTGGAAGCACAGTTACAATGAGTCTGGGGGTTGGCAAGCTGAACAAAGAGCTGAGTTGACCGGGTGCCTACATCAACCTGTGGTGAGTGTCATGAGTGGAGCCATTCCATAGAAAGGAGGGCTCCAGCGGACGACACTCTGGAACTGGGCAGGACTGGCAAGTACAAGGGGTAGCAGTGACTTCAGTCAATTGACCCATTTCTGATTGGGATTGGTGGACTGAGTCTGGGCTGGGTCACATGACCTGGCTGAGACCCAATAGGTTATCTGAAATCAAGTCCCTACAGTGGTAGAGCACACAAGCACAATAATCCAGTGAAGCCTCAGAAATTTGACTGACACAGAGAGGACGTGGCACAAAGTAATAAAGTCCAGGCCTCAGCAGCTTGACTGATCCAAAGGGAAGGTGGTGCAAAGTAATACAGTGTAGGCCATAGCAGCTTGACTGGTCTGGAGGGCAGAGGCCGGCATACACTGTCCCTGTCTTCAACTCACTAGCACACTGCAGTGGGAAGGGTCATCTAGCCAGTGTGCTTCAGAAGAACTGACACCAACAAAGAAAGACACCAAGGCCTCCTGGAAGAGCAAAAAAGATGGGAAGAGGAAGCAACAACAAAAGATTCCCAGGTCCCAACCCTGAGAACACTGACCCAAGACACGTAAATACAAAGGAGAATGAGAACAGCAAACATGCAATATCAGACACGGTGCCAGTGGATATAAAGAGATATATTCAGGACCTCATAGATGATTTCAAAAGTGAAATATTTAGCCAAGTAAATCAAGATATAAGAAGATTAATAAAAAGAGATACTAAGCACCCCTCAGGCAGACACAGATGGAAGGAGGGAGGAACTCAGACAAAGGAGAGAACCATTTGATGAAGAATATAAAAAAATATAGAATATATGAAGGAGATTCAAAGAGCTTACCAGGAAATTAAAACTCTATAGAGATGGCAAATCTGCTTGAAAGAAACTAAGAATAGATTATCCAAACTGGAGGACAATTTTGCAAAGTGGGATTATGAAAGGGAAAACTTTTTAAAAATAACAAAGAAATAAGCAGTAACAATACAAAGGCTAGAAGATAACAAGATAATCTATAACTTGAGAATAATGCATGTGAATGAAGAATCAGGTGTACAAAGGAACTACAAAGGCTATTCACAGAAATAATTAAAGAAAACTTCCCAAACATAGGAAAAGGAAATGATATTCTGATATGTGAGGCATACAGAACCACAGCCACCTACAACCAGAAGAGAGCTACACACAGGCATATAATAATCAAGATACCAGAAATTCAATATAAGAACAGATTATTAAAAGCTGTTAGAGACAAGAAACAGATCACCTGTAAAGGAAGGCCCATCAGAATAATGGTAGACTTTTTGACACAAACATGCAAGTCAAGAAGAGACTGGAGCAAAATATTCCAAGCAAAGCAAGAAAATAAACTCCATCCCAGGCTCATATACCCTGCTAAACTGTCTCTAGAAATTAATGGAGAAACAAAATGCTTCCAAGACTAATTCGCATTCACCAACCCAACTCTACAGAGAATACAGCATGGCATTCTAGAGAGAGAGCGAAACGTACTATGATTCCAGAAACAGTAGCACAGAGGCCTCAATGAATGGAGTCAAAAACAGAATGAAGAAGATAAGCAGAAAACTGATGGCAAAAAGAAGCATAACAAAAATGAAGCAGAGAAGATTTTATTCAAAACTTATATGATTTATAGTATCAAGTCTGAGAGTATAGGCAACTACACTGAAGATGACAAGACTCTATGATACACATTCTGATTTGATAACTGCCAGTTTTTGAAATTGTATACCATATATAAAGTTGTGTTTTTATTAATACTGTTATTTACTGATATATTCAATTATGCTATGTCTGATGATATAGCCAATTCTATTGGCGATAACAAGAGACAGCACAGGAACCATTATAGAACTCTTTGTACAACAGTCTTTTGTGTTTTTTTTTGTTGTTGTTGTTTCATGTGTTTATAGGAGTAAATTTTGTTTTTTCTTGCTTTGTTTTGTTTCTCCCTCTAATACAGAAAGGATAGAAATGTTTGTTAAGACTCATGCATATGAAGCATCTATAAACAGTTTATGAGAATTGATCTTATGACACATGATGAAATGAACAGATACTTTGAAGAAAAAGAGACACTAAAATACCCAGTGTTGATACTGGAGTGTCATAATGTGAAACCCAAAAATAGTATTATTCTTTGTTCAGAGTGATATTAGCCTGCTTGGGTTTATCCATTCTCAACATACTTGAAGATATGATAACTGAATGTATGTTTAAGTGTATAGGATTGATACCCATAATATTTCTAAGTTTTTGTTGGATAGTTGAACAGAGCTGATTGCAATCTCACTGTTTGAATCCCCAGTTTATAAGTTCCACTTTAGTATCTTGAATAACTATTTGTAAGAAGACAATCTGGAATCATCAACTAGTGATTTCTTACTGTTTATTTTTTTTTCTTTTAAATTATGTATTATTTCTACCCATATTCTGTTTTGTTTAGTCTTTCTTTAAATTAAAGTTTAAGAAAAGACACTACAGTACACAGTGCTGATCATGGAATGTCATGATGTGAAATCCAGCAACTATTATTCTTTGTTCAGAATGATTTTAACCTTCTTTAGTTTGTTTAATCTCAACATAAATGAAGATATGGATAGCTGCATGTATGTTTAGGTGTATAGGATTTACAACAGTGTTACTAAGTTTTTTGTTGGACAGTTGAACAGAGCTGTTTGCAGTCTTGCTGTTTGAATTCCCACTTTACATGTTCCATTTTTGTATCTTGAACAATTTGTAAAGCGACAATATGTATACATCAATTAGTGATTTCTTACTCTTTATTTTTTCTCTGAACATATGTATCATTTCTACCTATTTTCTGTTTTGTTTAGTCTTTTTTTAAACAAAATTTAAAAAAAACTGAAATGAATCTATATTGCATTTTTACATAAGGGCATTAACAAATAATATTGAAAGAAGAAATTTTCTATTTTAACTCTTTTGTATTAAGTTCACAAATAACCTTTTTTCATGCTTCTTCACTGAGCTAAGAATGGGTATTATTTACCTCGACTCATCTACATTTTGGAAGAGATATTGAAATTTTAAAAAATATTAGTAAAAACTTCAAAGGCTTAGAAAACTATTCTCAATATAATCTCTAGTGGGGAAACGAGAAAGGGATGAAGAAAAGTTAATTAATGGGTAGTAAATTATAGCTTGAGAGGAAAAAATATGTTCTGATGCCCTACTTCAGAGAGAGCTCTACAAGTCAAAAAACAATACAAAAAAGAAAAGATTTAGAGTGTTTTGTGACAAATAAATTGTAAGAATTTAAATTTCCCACTTGTCTCTGGTTTGAATATTACAAAATATGTATGCTGAATCACGACATAACATTCTATAACTATATGCATTTTGTAACTGTTAAAATAAAAAAAATCCATGTGCCCAGGAGTATACTTCAGAAACATAAAGCTTGCATTTCCCATACAAATATATAACTAGTTTTACACTGTATTTTTCATGGGCATATATGATATTTTCTTAAGCTTTTAATCAACCCAAATATTTATTTCATAATAATTCTCCCTTTCTTGCCTCATAGGATTTTAAATCAAACAATTACATTGTGATCAAAACCCATATCAACTTGATATACCCTTGCATGGAATGTGTCTATTTTTATAGTAATTTAACCACTGGCTTCTTTTTTGAAAACAAGCATTTTGTCATTGCACTTACCTGTCATTAAATCTAATACGAAACCACAAGCTGAAACAAGGCTTTCCAGATATCCTCCAAACAGATGGCAGTGTGTTTTTCTCCTCCTCGCCTAACTTCTCAGACCCAGTTCAACCACTCCAAACCAACTCTGGAGTCTCTGGCAAATCTCTTCTCTAGAAAATGTATTACTTGGTCAGACTTTGCCTTCAGATAATTATTTCTATTTTGTCTGTGGAATTCAAACCTACATGTTGGCTCCAGTCAAAAGTCCTGATGCACATTACAAATGCTTTCATTTTGTTTGAATCTCTCCAATATTCATCATTTCTTAAACGTTTTCCAAAGAAACCAGGAACCTCATCCAGTTTACCTCACTGTCTTTAAAGAAACAACACAAGTGATCACAACATGACAAGTTCTTTTGTAATATATTTTTGATCCTAGGAAAATGATTTAGGGAAAGGAAAAAGCTTCAGAAACAGCTGGAGGCCCATTTATTACCATCTGTGATCTTACTGCTTAGGAAGGTTTGCCACTTTCTGCTACTGCCCTCGGAATCTGTTATTGTGTGGCAAAAGACGTTTGACTCACACACAGAATCTTCTACTCATTACTAAATCACAGTTCTTGACCTTCTCACTGCTAGTCTCAAATTGGTGATTCACCAACTACAAGAAGCAAAATTCTCAGCTCCAAAATCTTATTTCCTGATCCTGAGTAAAGGATCACTTACATACTGGTCCCTTTGTCTCTCACACATTTCAAGTGTTCACGGTAAACAGTAGAGTTTTCACAGGTGAAAAAGACAAATGTCACAACAGTGTTATTGTGCTAAAGTCAAGAGAAGACTGTACATTCTTGGACTTCATGTGGTATCCCATGGATGGTAGTAAACCTTAGCATACAGATTTTCCAGCTTGTAATGTTTGCCTTCATTTGCATCTTCATAACTCTCCATGTCATTAAAAGTTGAAAAGATTGCTCAGAATAGCAATTAAAAATCAAATGTCAACAGATGGCTCACGTGGTGGTAAATGAACAAAAGTAAGCAAACATAAATTAGGCATATATTGCTCAGAGAGAAAAAATGTTCTTCTCTAGAAAAGAAATGGTGAAAGAGTCTTTCTTTGACCTAAAAGCCTTCTTCTAGGCCTATTTGTACATTCATTGTAAAATTCTGTTTTATCAAGTAACTCTGCTATGCCAGTTTAATAAGTGTCCCCAATTCTTGGTACATGCTCAAACTCACATGTGACTAAAATTCCTTACTTTCTTCCTTTGTTATCTGCTCACCTTGGTGCATTTTGAACGGGGATCCTATCAAGTTGGTTCAATAAGAAATCTTTGAGTTTTATTAGCTTCTTTGTCTTAATTATTTTCTCATTGATTGGACAAAATACCCGATATGTTTATAGAGGAAAAATTTATTTAGCTCACATTGTAAAGATTTCAGCCCATAATCAGTTGGCTCCAAGGTAAGGCAGTGTGGCAGATCACATGCCAGAGGAGAAAAGGTTGGTGGAAATTCAGGCAGGAAACAGAGGCTTCTCTTTTGTTGCATTTTTATTCTACAAGCCCGTTCATTAGTTGGTGCCACTCACAAACAAAGAGGGTTTCCCCTCTTCCAGAAATCCCTTATCCACACCCTGACCTATGCTAGACCAATCAGTGTACTGATCCAGTATGGTATCATGATCCAGTATCACACACCCATGACCCAGGCACCTAGCAAATCCTACGTCTGAGAGTATGAAATCTTGGCAAAACACCTAGCTATAAACCATAACATCCTGTAAGCAATATTCTATCCACCAACTTCCTTGCTGTTTAGCAAGAAATTCCCACTTTTCTGATTTGTTTGGAATGGACCAAGTTTTACACTAGAGCCACTCTACCTTTCTATCATAGTCCTACGTAAAATTTGTTTTTACTGCATTAACTTCTGTCCTGCTCTAGTTTCTTTGGTATAACTCCGTCCAATTGTCAGTCTCTACAATTAACTACCTGCTTTCTATAATTATTGAAATATACCCAGTGTTTTGATATGTTATTTATAAAGTTTCAATTATGAATAAATTTAAATTTCTTTCATTGTATTGTTACTAAGTGATTCATAATGTCAAATTAAAACTTTATTAGTGTAGTTTCTGCTTTTGTGAACATATATATTAAAGATAAATTAAAAGAGTAGGATAACTTAAAGTTAAAATTCATCATAACATTTGCAAGGTACAATATTGCTTTACAAAGGAATGCAATAGTTTATATGCAGTAGATAATGGATTAATATACTGGTACGCAAAATCATCAATAGTAGGGGATATTTTCTAATTACTCTTTCCTTAGTTGTAACAAAATGTAGTTCTGTAACTTTATTTGTATTATTAATATGGTTGCATATTTCTTTTGTGAATTATTTTATCAAATTGGTGAGATTTATCCATTACATAGAACAGAATGAGAAATTAATAAGTTATATAACAAAATGAGACAAATTTTACTTAATACAAACAACAGGTCTACAATAAAAGTAAAGCACAAACATGAATTAAGCACTATAATTTGTTATAAAGTTGAAAAATATTTCCATTACATAGCATTTACTATACCATTGACCAAAATAAATCCTAGGAATTTGTTGTATAAATCTTTATTCTCATACATTTCAGTCTTTTACTGAATGAATCAAGTCCTAGAATAAGCTTAACAATTTATGTCTAATAGTTAATTTCATTTTTAGCTTGAAGTCTCACATTCATTGCAATTTAAACATATAGAATTAGTTTTGGGAAATGCTAGTGTCGGTGAGTCACTCTGATATATGCAGATAAGTTTTGACCTAGAAATAGATCATGTGTACCATATTGCTTTTCCATTTATACTACACTGATAGGCAATGGATAAGTCATTCAAAGTCAAATTGAAAATTAGTATACATATGAGAAATTTAGTTGTGCAGATTTGAGTCAATAGTTATAATATCAGGTAGATGAATTATATACTTATGTTTCTTTCTTTAACATAATTTTGGCCTGTATATTTGTGAAATTTACTGGCCTAAAATCTATTGTTTTTCTTTTGATCAGCACTATGAAAAATAGAACATTATTTCTCAGAGAGTGGCAGCTTATTGTAAAAGGTCTTGTGAACTAGAAGATATGAATTTACTTACGTTGGTTCTTAGACGTCCCTTAATGACTAATATGTTAAAGATTGGATTTCCTGAGATAACATTACTGGGTGATGGTAGAACATTTAGAGGAGACTTTAGGAGGTGCTTAGATAACTGTTATTTCCATCTTGAAGGAAAGTGTAACATTCCCATCCCTCTTTGTTTTTTAGTAGTTGGCGATGAGGTGAGTTATTTACTCTATTAAATGTTTCCCATCATTATTATCGAGCATGATCTCCAGGAGTGCAAAGCAATAGATCTAATGAATCTTAGAATAGAATCTCTAAGTTTCTTTTTAGCTAAATATACATTTTTCTTTCATTTTATGAGTTAAATATGTCAAGTGTTGAATTGTAGTAATGACAAGATTAGTAATACAGTTCTAACCTTATGTATATAATTTCCTTTACTAGAATTTGGGTAGATGCTTGACTATATGATACTATAGATTCATTATAGTAAATAAGATAAATATGAGAATTGTCTTAGCTGTTATCGTTTGAAATTAAAACAATTCACATGAATATAAATCTTCATTAAAATTTGGATTTTGTATATAGGGATATTTGCTTTTCTGTTCATTTGTATTGCAGACACATGTATATTTAACTCATTAATTGAAAAGCATTGTCTTTATATGTTCTCTGGACAAACACATCCTTGGTCAGGTCTTGTTCTAAGAAAGCATTTCTTCATTAGCAGTTTTGTTTTGAAATTTAAAGCAGACACAGGATATATATATATATATATATATATATATATATATATTATATTATATAATGTTCAGATACTAAAATGTGAATGGGAACCATGCAGTGACATGTTCACCATCCCATCGCACTAATCCAAGTAGCTGGACATTCTGACTTCCACCATGGAGATTCATTTTAAAACTGGGCCCCACGGCTATAAAATCTATCTAAACAGCCTCCCTAACTAAGCCAGTTTGTTGATGAATACCTTAGTTCATACCCCAATCTTCTATTAAAAAGGAAAGCTGTAGTCATTAGCAGTGGGTGACAGATTTGTGACCATGGGACCTATAACACTGGTCCCCTTCTCTCTGGCACTATTTCCTTTTCCTCTGCTTCTTCAGTATCAAGAAGTGAAAAGTTTTGTTACATAGTCTGTTTCTGCCATGATGTTCTGCTCAACTGAAGCCCATAATAATGAATCAATTGACCATGGACTGATACCTTTGAAATTGAGAAACAAATAAAACATTTTCTCTTTTAAATTGTGTATGTTAGGCACTTTGATTCAGTAAGAAGAAAGCTGGTCTATACAATACTGTTGACAATCACTTATTAAACTGTTTCTGCAAAATCCTTTGAATTCCAAAATCTTGTAAGCATTTAAATTTTCAGTTTGAGCACACAATAGATATTTTAATAGATACTTTCCCTCTGGAGGAACTGACCTGATTTATTTATTTATAAATACTTGTTACATAGCTTTTTATGTTATGAAAAAATCATCTAGCTTTAGACTAGTTTATAAGCTTTTTTTATTTTAAAAAATTGTCTTACAGGCTACAATTTTGGTCCAACAAAGTAATGTTTTCTTATATAAGCTTTACATTATGATTTGGTCCACTGGAAATGTAAATTTCTTAAATTAATTATCTACTGTTGATTCCAGAGAGCAAGAGAGTATTAAAATTCTAGTAATCTCACTGTTTAAAAATGGCAAAAATTGATGTGATGAGATATTGAAGCTTAAGGTATACATGAATTTTACATTAATACAATGTAGTTCGATAGCAATTGTACATATCCCATTTTATTATTGTATTGAAAGTTAGGAAAAAGACTGTAACTTTTGCACAAATAATAGTAACCACTGTGGAATGTGGTGGCTGAATCCATCATCAAGTTTATGAATGAAAACGTTTGCATAGGAATTATCTTACGAAAGTCTCCACTCTGCTAAATACTATAAAGATTGTTCTGAATATTGTTATAAACTTCTCGGTGATTGCCCTCATGGAATGGGAGGAAGTTGAGTGAAAATTTATTTATAAATACAGCTAACTTAAATACCAAACTACACAGTGTGATATAACACCATTATTAAAAAAGTATTTTGGAAATCCAGGTAGTTTCATGGATAACTTCAAAGGTAAAGAGCCACAAATGAAGCTAGCACAAATACAGCAAATTAGTGGTAGGTGGAGAGTCATAGTGAAGTTCAGGTGTGCTGATTAAAGCAACAGTACAAACATGGGTGAGGTATATGGTTGCATGAATGAGCAGAGGGTCACAAGGAAGATGACATTAGTGAAACCAAAGTGGTAGATATTCCATATCTCCCCAAAATATTTCATCCCAAGAGAAGATATTTAAAACATATTTTATATTGTACAATCCCTACAATAGTACTATATAAAGAAGGCAAACATTCTTGTTTTTCTTTTTTATTTAAGGAGAAAAAGGAAAAAAAAAACAGAAAAGGGGTACAAGTAATACAAAATTTAAAAATAAACAGTAAGAAATCACTAGTTAATAGATTACATATTATCATCTTAGAAATAGTTGTTCAAGTTACATTATTGAAGCATATAAAGTGGACTTTCAAACAGTGAGTGTGCAAACAGTTTTGTTCAATGATCCAAAAAACACTCAGTAATATGTTTATCTTTCTTATACACTTAAACATATATGCAGTTATAATCTTTAGGGCACTTTCTTTTCTTTTGTTTTCTTTTCTTTTGTACAATGACAATTACACATTTTGGGTTTGTTTACTCCCACAGTTCTTATTACTTTTTTTGAAGAGAGTAAAACCAAATGTGACATATCAGAACAGAGTCAGTCAAATCAAAAGGATGGATATAATAGATAATGTAAAAACAAAATATAAGGTGATCAACAATGGTTACCATATCACCTCTTGCTATTTTAAGAAGAATAGGTAGTTATAATAAAATTGAACTAAACAGTAAGGAATAAAACCAAAGCATTGAAGACATTACAGGATTTTAAAAGAAACTAATAGTCAACCAGAATGGGCATCATAATGATTCTTATTGTCTTCACAGTTAAGCCTATACTGTCGAACTTGGTACTATCAAGCAAAGCAGAATAGAAGAAAATCAGTCAAAACAAGAAGGTAAGGGCAATACAGGATTTCAAATCAATTTAATAGGAAATCAAAGTAGGTTACTATAATGTATCCTGCTATTTTTATTTATTTTTCCCTTATTTAAAAAATAAAAAGAAAAGAGTAAATAATTCAAAAAAAAAGGGATTGAGATAAAAGGGGGCATGACAACAGAACAGCGCAGGTCAAATCATAACCATTTGAGCAAAATAGTGTTTCACAACAAGATATTCTGACATAAAAATTGTTACCATATGGTCTCTTTCCTTGAAATCTTTGAGTATAACTTTGTATACTGTAGCACCAAACATATCAAGACACTATAAAACCATTCAAGAGAATGACATTATTACAGGGTATTTAGGACCAATTAACAGAAAATGAACAATGGTTTCTATATAAACTCCTCTATGTCTATAAAAGTTTTTGCTTATATTATCATATATAATAAAATCCAATAAGATACAACCTTTTAAGACTGATGGAGACAGGAGAATACAAGTTTGATGCGACTTCAAAACAAGATGATACTAAATCAGCACTAGCTATTATGATGTCTTGTTTTCTCCAAAATAGCTGTTCCCACCTTCCGATCTTCTCTGCCTCGTTTCTGTTGAGCTCTTTTTCTGTTGTTTGTGGTCAGTTTGTCTTCATTTTGTTTTCTGCTCCATTCATTGTGGCCTCTCTTCCACTATTTCTGGAACCTTGGTATTTTCCTTTTTTTAGACTATCCTGCAGTATTATCTGTAGAGTTGAATTAGTGGTTGCAAATTCCCCCAGTTCCTCTTTACCTTGGAAGCACCTTGTTTTTCCATCAATTTCTAGGGACAGTTGTGCAGGATATATCAATCTTCGCTGGAGGTTGTTATCTTTCAAAGCTTGAATTATTTCCCCTCATGCTCTTCGTGATTTGATGGTTTGTGCCGAGAAGTCTGCTGTAATTCTGATGGGTGTTCCCTTGTAAGTGAGCTGTTTCTTGTCTCTGAATGCTTTTAAGATTCTGTTCTTATATTGGATTTCTGGAATTTTGATTACTATATGCCTGGGTGTAGCTCTGTTTGGGTTGTAAGTGGCTGGAGTCCTGTATGCCTCATATATCTGAGTATCTTTACCATTTGCTAAATTAGGGGAATTCTCTTGGATTATTTCTGTGAATAGCTTTTGTAGTCCATTTGTTTGTGTCCCGACTTCTTCTATTATGTTCTTAATTCTTAAGTTATGGATCCTCTTATTATCTTCTAGCTTTTGTATTGTTCCTATATTTTTTGTTATTTTTAAGTTTTTCATTTCATGCTCCCATATTACACATCTGCCCTCCAGTTCAGGAAATCTCTCCTTAATTTCTTTCAAGTTGTTATTCCAGTTTTCGACAGAGTTTTTAATTTCCTGGTTAATCTCTTTGAACCTGCTTCACGTATTCTATGCTTTCTCTATATTCTCCATCAAACAAGTCTCCCCCCCCCTTTTTTTTTTCTGTTCCTCCATTCTACCATCTGTTTTTTTCTTGGGTGGTGCTTAGTATTTCTCTAACTATTCTGCTTATGTCTTGCTTCAGGCCATTAATAACTTCATTCCTGAACTTGTCTAGGAGGCTCTGGAGATAGCATTTTATGTCTACTGGTGCCGTGTCTGCTATTGCATGTTTCTCAGGATTGGGGGCCGAGGACCCTTTCTTGTTGCTCCCTCTTCCCATATTCTTGTTCCTTATATATAATCGTATATAGGAGTCCTAGCTTCCTTCCTTGTTGGCTAGAGTCTGTTTGAATTGCGCTGGCTAGGTGTTCCCACCCATTGCCGCGCACCAGGGAGACACAGACCTGAGCAGTCTATGCCTGGCCCACCCTCCAGGTCAACCTACTGAAGGCTTCACCGCTAGGGCACACTTCCATGTACTGGGACCTGGGTTGGGCTAGCCTACTGGATTTCAGTCAGCAGCATCTTGCAGGCCAGGCACTCCCCACCAATCCCGCTTGAGAGGGGGGATATATGACTGAAGTCACTACAGCATCTCATTCTGGGAAGTCTGCCGAGTCTGAGTATGTCCTCGGGTGAATCCTCCTTCTCTATGGAAGGGTCTCGATCCGCTCACTCACCACAGGTTAATGCAGGGCACCTGGCCAGCCCTGCTCCTAACTCTATTCAGTGCTTCCCACTCACGAGCTTTTGTGCCTCTCTCCCTGCTGTGCAAACTGGGATGCAACAGCAGCTGCAGGAAATTCAGATCACAGTTTCCAGTGGCGCCAGGTCTGGCTTCCGTGCTGAGACCTTATCTTTTCCTGCTGTCTCACCAGGATTGCATTTCTAGTTGGTTTCCCTTAATTTAGTTCATTCCTGTGTCAGCAAAGAATATCCCCACTTGCCTAGGATTTCCTGCCCGGCATTATTCCTGGATTTCAAGTGTGGTTTCTCAGATAGCATCCGAGGCTGCTGCTATCTATCTGTCATGTTCTTCTGGACCTGTGAAATATTCATTTTTAAAATATAGCACTGAATAATTTTATGGAAAAGCCACCAATGATTTTTATTTATGTTTTAATCATCTTCATTTCAGAATATATATATATCCTGATCAAACTTATGACCTCACACTTGCTAGGCAAGCAGTTATGCCACTGAGCTAAATCCCTGGCTACATAAAAATTTATAATCAGAATATTTTTAAAGAGTTGGGAAGATTCTTGGAGTTGAAAGTAAGATTCAAATTTAGAGTCATTACAAATCTTTTCATCAGTTGACATGTGTTTTTTGTATTTGTTCCATTTGGGAAGTGTCAACATTTAATTGATTCAATTTAAGTGATATTAATAATTACACCTTCAGTGAAGCATACAGTTATATATATTTTTTTTTCATTTAAAAGAACTTCAGTGGATGTAAATGTCACTTAAGCGTGTAAGGCATAGCAGAACTATGTGATGAGAAATAAATACATGCAATATTTTGATCAGTAAACTCTATGCTGATTATATTTATTGTTTCTTATAGGTACTTGAACATCTGTACTTGAACATTAGCTTTTAGATTTATGGTATCTGCGTATTTGAACATCTGTGCATTAGTTTAAGATGCCTATTATAAACTTAGATTGCACCATAGGGGGAATTATTGCACAGAATTGGTGTAAATGGTCTATCCAGTGCCTTCAATGTTGCAATTTAGTATTAAAAACATATGTTAAAGCTAGTAAACACAAATATAAATATCAACACAAATGTAAACTTTACTTTTGATCAAATACCAAACTTGGGAAAAGTGGTGTAGGATAGATTTAGATTCAAATCTTTATAATAAAAAATAGACTGTAGAAGAAGAAAAACTAAGTAAATATTACACACTTAGAGGTGCAGAATATATAATGACAAAGAGAAAAGCAATTTGACGTCTCTGACTTTTAAGGTTCTGGATCTTATAATCTCTGTGGTATGATTATTTTCAATTATTGTTTAGGATACATATGCTTATTGATTATTTGATGAGCATTGTTTTCTAAGGCTTCTCACCAGCTTCACAATCAAACTGACAGTGTATCAGAGTTTAAAAATTTTTTAAATTTAATCGCTACTTATCTATAATCTTTTTACTCTTCCAATTCCATGTCTTAACTTTATCACCTTTACATATATTATATTTCTCCATATTCTTTCTGCTTCAGAACTTTACACCATGCTCATTTTTTACGTTTCATTTCTTATCCAAAAACTATTTTCAGAATTATTTACTTCAGAAAGTGTTTTCTGCTCCCCCAAAATGGGAAAGGCATCATTTCTATGAAATACAGATATTTTTTTTTGGTATTAAACAGATACAGATTAGAGAGTCCAAAGCTGGCCTGGGAAGTAGACAGGACCTGTTTAATTACAAGAGCCAGCACATTTGAGAAACAGTTCCAAGGTCCTGCATGTGGTCTTCTTTTTGAACCCGAGCAGGCTTTGAATAGGATAGCCTGACCTGAAGTCAGCCTGTGGCTGGGATCGCAGCACATTCTCTCAAGACCTGGATGAAGATGCTCTCAAGGGTTTCCCCAACATTTGATAACACAAAAAGTCAAGCACTCAAAGGAGAGCTTACTATCATGGCTTTCACCCTACTTCCTCAGGGATGTTCCCCCCGCTCATTTTTTATTTAAATAAAAAAAAAGCAAACAGAAAAAAGGGTAAAATTAATACAGAATTTCAAAAGAAATTCATGCTAAAAAATTACTAGTGAGTTAATTACATACTGTCATCTTAGAGTTGTTCAAGTTCCTAAATGAAATCATAGAATGTGAACAATCAAACAATGAGATTGCACACTGTTCTGTTCAATGATCCAACAAAAACTTAGTAATGTGGTTATCTATCTTACACACTTAACATACATGCAGTTATATCCTTTAGAACACTTTTAATGCCTTTTTATGTTTTACAATAGCTATTACACATTTTGGAACTTATTACTCCTATAGTTTTTATTACTTTTTACACCATATATACAATGTGATATTTATAAATATGATTTTTATTTATGTCACTTATGAGTATAGTCTCTAGCTGCCTCCATTTACCCACAAAGACCTCAAGCTCATCCTTTTTTACAGCTGAGTAATATCCCATTGTATAAAAATACCACGTATTTTTTTTTTTCCACTCTGCTGTTGATGGGCATTTTGGCTGTTTCCTATCTTGCTCTGTTGAGCAAGTTTCTTCACAATTCACCTTTACATTTTCAATTAAATGTTGCCACTGCATTTTGCTTGTTTGATTCAATTCTTTGTTCGAGGTAAGAAGAATCTAGACTCTAACTCCTCAAGGCAAAGTGAGCAACCCAGAACATGATAGAAGTTAATTGGTGAGTCACATTTAGAAGCAGCTACCTGATAACATTTTGCATTGTCCGGAGTTTCTGATAACAAGCATGCACTGAATGCTACAATATTTATTGATTGCCTGAAAAGACTAGTTTCTTCTTTGTGAGCTCCATGATAATTCAAATTTTACAAGAAGTAGTGATCTTTCATAATGTTTGATTAAATAGTGCTTTAAATAAGGAGAAGTAATTCAATCTTAATTTATAGGATGAGTACATTATAAAATTAATTGCAGTAGCAATGTTGTCATCTTATAAAGAAGGTGGACTAGAAGCAAGGAAATGTTCTTTTCCTGATGGAATCATCAAAAACATTACTTTCTATAAAATATTTTCTTTTGAGAACTTAAACTCAATAACAAACTAAATCCCAATTGCAAATTGTGTTCCAAGCAACAATAACACTTTTCGAGTGATTGACAAGGTAATAATAACAAGCTGAAAGGAAAATACTGCAAAAGTCCTCAGGCCAGTTGATCTAAAAGATATTCATGAGCTCATCCAAAGGATATGGAAATATGAATTGGGGATATGTCACGCATACGTACAGATGAAACTATTTTTGTATATCCATTTATATTTTTTGGAACTTGTATTTCATAAAAATGTTGCTAAATTTGAAGTAAATTTACAATTTTATCACCACAGTATGGTAGGAGGTATAATTTCATGTTTCTCTCATGAGAATTATATATTTATAGGAGTTTAAGGAGGCTTTTGTGTGATTTTATATGTTACAAAATACTCCAATCATTGTAAGAGAAATGCATTATACACTCTGAAGGATATAGGACTGTTTAGCCTCTCATGCATTTAAATTAAGGGGGTTTTAGGCTGCCATAAATTATGTGATTTTTGACAGAATATTATTTTTCTTTTGTGGTCAGTGGTTTTGTTCATATAAGGGAGATTTGAACCAGGTATTTTGCTAAGGCGCTTTTAGATAGATGGTCTAAACACATGGAAATGAGAATTTGTATAAAATTTTCCCTCTGTATTATTATATATATTACGCTTTTCTGCAAAAGATTTATTTCCTAATCTATGTATTGATCCATGTATTCATTCATTCAACATTCATTACATTTTTAACATACAGTATATTAGGACTGCCATGTGAAAAATACTGCCTAATACTAAAATTATTTCTACCAGTACTGAGTAATGGTAATAAGCAGCATTTATCAAGTAGATACAAAATGTTATGTTCTAAGCTAAAGTATACTAAGTGCCACTTTAGCAGGAATATCTCAGTCAACTATTGTGTTCCTATGTTATTGGAAGTAGAAATTTAAGTTTTCTACAGATCAATTTTCTTCATCTGTGACAGTATCATTTTGACTTTGGAGATCATGAAATAGAAGTTAACTTTAGAAAATATAACTTTAAAAAGTTGTAGTTATCATTTAGTGCTGTTAATTAGCTGATCTTGTCTTAACACCCTGCCTCCTAATGAGTCTGACAAAAAGCATTGCTTTTTTCTGTATCTGCTTTGATGTTATTAGAAATACTTTAAAACAGCTGTGGACTTATGATGTATAAGTCTTAGTATTGTGACTATTTAAGAAACATGGTTGTCAAATTTTAAACAAGAATCTTCTTGTGGATCAGAGCCATTTTCCTAGATAATAACCAAATTCCTAGATATTCCTAGATAATAAAAAAAATTTCTCCAACACAAGATGACGATGGGTATTCATTATACTCATTAATTTTAATGAAAAATGAATGAACAAATTAAAAGCACAACAAAGTACAAACCTTAAAAAATATTAGAGATCAGTGTCTTTAAGTCAGTAGTTAGAACTGATCACCAACCAACATGGAGGCTTCCTGGAAAATAGCAAAAAGCCACTGATTAGAAAGCAAGTTCACATTTTATCTAATTACATTAGGGATCCAGAACTACATAGCCAGAATAAAATCATGTATTTGGGGTAGAGTATGCAAACCACCTTTATTAATAACAATTAATATGTACTTACATTATTAAAATATGTTGGTGTGACTCACTTCACTGAAAGTCTGATTTAGGATTATTTAATCAAAGGAGGATTTAATTGACTGGGACCTTTATTTAAAGAACTGTCACAGGCCAGGCAGCATTTGTCTTTTTCATTGCTCATTTTAATCATTCTGTTAGCTGCATCAAAAGTACCCTCATAATTTATATAGGTTTCCTTGTAATTTATGCCATAGCTGCAAGGAGTAAACCCAATTCAAGCAAAACCTGATACATGTTTTTAAATCAATACATCATTCCTGATGTCCTTAAAATATTTAATTTATAAAATTAGATTTTATTACATGTCAGCATTTTATATAAAACGCCAAATAGGATCTGTCAAATCTGCGGCTCTCAAGTATAATCTTTAAAGGTTTTTTTTTTTTTTTTTAAACAGGCTCCCTAATGAAGTTAGGAGATTTTTAGTATCACTTAGGAAATGATTTGATTGTTTGAGAAATGAATGAAATGTGCTTACACATATTACTTTCAATATATGGAAAGCAGTATAATTTATTCAAGTATTATAAACTAAAATATAAAGGTGTAGAAATTAACTTTTATATAATGGAATAGTTTTAAATTTCCCAACACATAACCATATTTCAAGTACATATTATGAGAGGTTTGTATTAAAATTAACTAATGGAAGAACCAAAGCAACAGCAAAAGCAAATAATATAAAGACCACTTTTACACTCTATTTTGTCTTTTCCTACATGGACGGAACTGGATATACTGTACAGTGATACCTCGGTTTACGAATACTCAGCTTGCAAACAAAACACATGAACATCATGACCACATCCATCTTTTTGAAACACCAGCATGGCCATTTTTTGCAGAACAATGGAATGAATTAAGTTCATGAACTAAGGGACAGTGCCACTGTACTTATGCTTTTGGGACTCCAGATTGCTTCTAAAGTAAAAATCTGTATTTTTTTTAATTCCTTCTGCATTACTTTGTGTATTTTTTTCTTATAAGATTTTAATACTTTCAGTGTTGTCATTTTGTGACTTTCAAAATTAAACATTGGAATGTACTTCCTATAAATATAACAAATATGAATATAATCAGGATCTTAGGGAATTGACGTGTAAAACATGTTCAAAATGAAATATTTAGTTGAAGACTTTAAAAATACAAAACAGAAACACACTATTAGTGCTTAATGATAGTAATGATCATTCAGTAAGTAATTTTGTTGTAAAAATGTGTAACAATTTAGAGTATCTAGAGCCATTTGTAAATATAATGGAATACCCTTAATTTTCCAATACATTTAATGTAAAGGAACAGCATATTAAATACAAAATATAGGGGTGAGGTCCCTTCACTGTTTCATGGCCTTTCCATGTACACAAGCTTTTCTCTGACCAGAAATTTTTAATTATATGGCAATTTTTTGGTTCTCAGCAATGTAATGAAAAACAACAGATTTTTGTAACACCAAACATATTAGACTATATCATGTCACAAATTACAAGAAATGTATAAAAAGAGGATAATTTTTATGTGACTAATAGAAGCATTAAAACGATTGTCCTAGTCCGTTTGTGATTATTTTTTAAAAACCTCTTATTTGCATCAAGATTGATTATGCAATTTCTCATTTTACACACAGTGAATATGATGCATTCTCATTCTTTCGATTCTAGATTGCTTTTATTACAAATTTTACTTGAGTCTTTATTTTTTCTTAAAGTATTATTGAAAAATATTGTAATGCTGTACATCAGACACATAATTTTAGGTAAAATGAGACAACTGGACTTCTATTTAAATAACCTAATTAAACTGTCTGGTAACACAAGGGATGTGGCAGCGAGTGCCATAGATGAATAATCTTCTAAAGAAAATGTGTTTTATGTTTAAATGTTTACAAACACATGTAAAATTATTCTCAATGAAATTTTAAAATCTTGTTGTTTGCAAAACAGAGTTGAAATTTGTTCTTCCATCCCAAAAGCAGAACCAGAAGCTCCAGTGGTGCAATCAGTTTATTTTAAATACTTATATAAAACTAAACCTGGAAAAGAAACCCTTAATTATCAGTGGGTTTTATTCTGTTTACCCACATGGCCATTACAGGTCAGGATGGGGGGAGTGACTTCCAAATGCAAGGTTCACCTGATCCAATGCAGTATAGCAACACTTATTTAAGTAAAAATGCTAATGTGGAAAATGCTTTTTGAATTTGGTGGCCTGAAAAAGATGCTTTGTGTTAAATTTGTGCTAATTCACTGCACACAAATTGGAATTATCAAACTTTTAAGGGAAATGAAAATGTGTGCATCAATATTTTGAGCTTCCGAAATCTAAATTCCGTACTATTTACTAATATCTTGGGCATGCTGCCTCCCATTACTAAACTTCATGTGATGTTATGGAAATGCACAGTTAAGTGTTTAAATTGATAAAACATTGTTACAAAGAAAGACACATTCGCCATTAACCTCATTCACGATACTCCCCTTCCTTTCCACACAATTACGCCATGCCGTGATTCTTGGTACACTTTCTAAAGAAGTTTCGAAAGTCCTCTTTCTTAAGGGCTTGATCTGCTGGGATAAAAAAGAGTAAATGTTGTGCAATGTGCTTCTTATAGACAAGGAGCTTGGAAGAACATTGCATAGGCCTCATCCTCCACAGTCACTGGCTAGGAGAATGGTGACTCGCGGCTTTTCCTCAAATAAAAATAAGCATGAAAAGCAAACATGCCAAAAGGACTTCAGGCAGTCATCAAAATGTAAGATGCTCCCCAAACAAGTCTTTCAGAACTGCTTCAGAAAGAAGCAAATTGGATGGGGTAAGTACACTCAAAGAATTGAGGGGGAGGTTGATGGCAATGTCTTTTACAGTAACTGATTTTTTTTTGAATAGTGTAAATAAATCTTACCATATTCCTCAAACACGCCTTATGGATTACTTCTCTGTAAATTGCAGTGACTGTTTTTTCACTGTACCTCCCCAGGATGCTGTGATTACTGCTAAACTGTAAACAGCAAAACAAATTCACATTGTCTGATATCATATTTCTATGCATGTCTTTACTTTGCACTCTACAGCTTGAAGGACAAAAGCTGGGAGGCTTTTCAGTCAAACCCCAACATTACAGAATTGCCAGTAGATGATTTTAAGCAAAGTAATCTGAGTTTAGATACAATATTGAATATGGATATTTAAGCTGGGCACAGGAGGGCAAACCTGTAATCCCAACATTCAGGAAGCTGATACAGGAGGATCATTGTGAGTTTGATGCCAGCCTAGGCTACAAAGTGAGTTTAAGGCCACTTCAAACCCTGCCTCAAAAAATACAAAAAAGATTTAAAACTTTTTTAAATATATAAATATTTATACCTCAAGATTAGCAAGCATACTATTTTCTCTCACATCAGCTTTAATGGGTTATTTCCCAAGTTACTACCTAAATATAAAATTCAGACAGACTTTATTAAGAACTACCTTCATTTTAGATCCCCGGAAAAAAGTGTGAAATCCTGCCCTGGATCAAAACTATTAATATTATTTCTCATCACAGTGAATTTTAACCCAAAACAGCAATTTAACATATACATGTCTTGTTTTTCATATAAAATATATATCTTTCATGATACTTGAGAATTTTTGTCTTTGTTACAGATAGAAACTGACATTCATTCAACAGGAATTTTGAATTTTAATCTTTTTTCAGGGCCAGAGATATAAATTCTTGGCTTTCTTTGATGCTAACAGGTGTGACACGTGAGACTCTGGCTCTTCCACAAAGTCAAACTAATCATGAAAGGTTAGTGCTTTGACATGATTTGGGCCATGGAGACAGCGGTGACAGGACAAATAAAGACAGAAGCCCAGACTCTGAGGACTGATTCAGAAAGTCTCCAGAGTGGTGAGATAAGTGTGCTCAAACACAGGGGAGTATTTTGAAAAGGATTAGTCAAATTATATTTTTACTGTAATAATTATTTTTGGCAAAAGGTAAATATTATATTTTTTAAACATACATTATATTACTGGTCCAAAATAAGATAAAAATATTATTAGCTAACTTTTGTTACAGTTTTCTAGCAGTATTTAAGTATAATTTAATAGGATTTTTTCAAGAATTTTAACAAAGTTTTTATCCTGTTCCTGCTTTTTACATCCTCTATGCAATTTTCAATGTGTATGTTTCCATATTTAATTCTCTTCCCAGAAACTCTGATATCTAGCCATTATTTGTCCATGGATGAATAATCTATTTTGAAACAACGTGTTATACACTGACTGACTCTGGAACTTATTTTCTATCACATCAACATAACTTATTTTTTATTGTACTCATCAGATTATGAATCTTCTCTTTCACCTACATGGATTCCTGTTTAATTTTATATGGTTAGAGCAAGAATAAAGGCTCCTGGAATTTAAGGATCTAATGTAGCTGCCTTTTTGTTCTAGAGTGTATAACATTGCCAATGAAGTTACAGGAACTCAGTCAATAAATAATGACAATAAGTTAAGAGTTGAATGCTTATACAACAATTTATAATTCAAAATTCAGCATTCCAAATCAATTTCTTTCATCTCAGAAAAATAGAGAGGATATTATAATTTGCAATAATAAGTTGGATATATTTTCTCTATTATTGTTTCAAATCATTCTTTTTGTTTTAAATGAAATGTCTTCAATAAAGTAAAAGTGAAGCAAAAATTATACTTGGAATGTAAATGGCATAAGTTGATACTGTCTATGTTAACAGAAAAGTTGCATATATATCATTTATTTAAAAAGTAAAATCTGTCTAATTTTTTTAAATAAATTTACTTTCTTAATTTGATACACAGTTTACAGATAGCATTTTTATCACTAAAACAGATTTTATTTTTTATCACTGTATTAATTTTAGCTGCTGAGAAAGCACTTTAACTTAGAGAAATTGCTTGAGAAAGTGATGCAGTTTTGACTGAACTCTGAAAGCAATTTTTTTCACTTTCAAAGCCACAATGGTGAATCCAATTTCTAAATTAGCACTCCTAACGATTTACTGATAGCTTGATTTTATGATGTGAAGTCTATTTGTACTTGTAATAAAAGTGCATGCTAGAACACATTTCTGAATGACACAGTTATTTAATTAATGAAGTTTCCATGGGCTAGAAACAGTATTATTGTCAGCATTTAGGGAGGATCATTGGGTTGCAGAATATTATACAAAGCAGAGAATGTAATCTATATGGAATTTTTCTAAATCCACTCTTGATTCCTGCTTCACATCACAAATTTCATAGTTTTCAACTTCATGTTTTAGTTCATTTTCTTCATTAAGTATCTTAATAATTTAACAACTGCATTTTCAAAATCTACTTCCTTGACTTAAAATACTGGTACTAGAACTAAACTACTTATAATAAAAATAATAATAATAATAATAATTAATAATTTAACAACTGCATTTTCAAAATCTACTTCCTTGACTTAAAATACTGGTACTAGAACTAAACTACTTATAATAAAAATACTTATGTATTACTTAGAATTCCAAAATACTCCTTAGATTTGCAACATTCATATGATAGGTGTAAGTAAATGTCTATAGAATTTCTTTTCCTAATTCAGATTTCTAAGAAGAATGTTACTCTTTTTGAAATATCAGATACCCTACACTTTTCAGTATATAACAAAATATTGTCATTATATCACAAGAATATTATTTAGTAACAATCATTCTTCATTATAGACATATCTATTAGTTCTGCAATTATTTTCAAGATGGTCTGTAACTTATGGATATATATATATATCCATATATATATATATATATATATATATATATATATATATAAATATACCACACAACAGACTGACACCATTCTGCTCAGTGAAGATATCGTAGAGTAATCCTGGTTATAAAAAGTAAGTTGCATTGCAATGGGATAAATCTTTGAAGGACATAGCATGACACCTGTCATTGTCTTAGGCATTTCCAACAGTAACTCTGATGCTTGAAACATGTATAAGTCTGCTTAACAAACATATCAGAAGGACATTAGCAACTAAAAGAGGCAACTAAAAGTAGTTCAGTGTATCTAGAGAATCTAACAAGGTAAGACTGATAGAACAGGGTAGGAAGTGAATGAAAGTGGAATAGTAGGAAAATGAGCTTTAAACTCCCCCTAGCATCAGCTTAGTAAAAACAAAGTAATATGTTCAAGTAGCCATAAAAGCATTTGGAAAGGTCTAATGTGCCATGAATAAGAGTGTGAAATTGTACCCTGAAAATTGAAGGAAGAAGTTTGGCAAGGTGGATTGAGCCTGGGAATACGATTTCCACTATATCTGTAATACACACACCCTTCACTTATTCTATATTATGATGTGTAAACTGATGATTTCTTAACAATTTTCTTTTTTTAAAATTTTATTTAAGAGGAAAAAGAGAAAAACACAAAACAAAACAAAGCGGTGTAAGGGTACACATAATACAGAACTACAAAAAAAAAAAAAAAAACACATAACAGTAAGAAATCACCTGTTAATAGATTACATATTATCATCTTGGTAATAGTTGCTCAAATCACAGTATCAAAGAATACAAAGTGGACATTCAAACAGAGAGACTGCAAACAGCTGTGTTCAATGATCCAAAAACATTAATATAGTCAGCTATTTAACACCCCTAAACACACTTGCTGTTATATCTGTTAGAGCTCTTTTTTTTTTCCTCCCTCTCTTTTTTACAACAAAATTTACACATTTTGGATTTTATTACTCCTTAGTTCTTATTACTTTTGGGGGGGGAGAGAATAAAGTCAAATATGGCAAAACAAAGCTGTCAGTCAAAACCAAGGATAGATATAGCACATGATGTAGAACAGAGTACAAGGTTATCAACAATGGTTATAAACGTTGTCTCTTGTTTCCTTAAAAAGAATTGTCTATCTCATTAGATATTATAAAGTTGGACAAAACAGTAGAGAACAAGACCAATAAAACTGAGGCATTGTAAACATTACAGGACTTCCAAAGGAGACAATAGTCAAACCAGAATGGGCATCTTAGTGAATCTTATTGCCTTCAAAGTATTTGCCTATACCCTCAAACTTGATACTATCGCACAGAATGGAACAGAGTCTAATCAGTCAAAACAAGATCGTGGGAGTATTACAGGACTTCAGAACAAGTTATTAGGAAATCAAAAAGAGTTACTATTATATATCCTAATTTTTTAAATTTTTCCCCTTAATTAAAATAAACATAAGAAATAACAATATTTTTTTAAGAATAAGGGAGAGATTGAGTTAAAATAAGACATAACAATATAACAATAGAGGTCAAAGCATGACTGTTTCAGCAACCTTGTGCTTCATCACCAAATAACCCGATTTAATAGTAGTTACCATAGTGTCTGTCTTTTTCCTTGAAATATTTGGATAAAACTTCATATACTATAGTTTCAAATATTTCCATATCAAGAAGCCCAGAATAAAGCCTTTCTAATTAATAAGTGAAAATTTTATAAGGCTTCAAGGCCACATAATGGGGAATCATGATTTCCACATATTTTAATATATTTGAATCATTACTTACATTACGGAAACTATTCGGTATGCATACATGTGAGATTGATTTATTTCACTTATGAGTATGGTCTCAAGCTGCGCCCATTTATTGATAAATATCTCAATGTGATCCTTCTTTACAGCTGAATAATACTCCATTGTATAGAAATACCACACCTTTTTTATCCATTCCTCGGTTGATGGACACTTGGGTTGTTTCCAAGATCTGGCGATTACAAATTGTGCTGCTATAAACATAGGTGCACATATATCACTGTGGTATGATGCTTTCAGTTCTTCTGGGAATATGCCTAGAAGTGGAATAGCTGAAATAAATGGGATTTCCAATCCCAACTTTTTGAGAAATCTCCGGACAGACCTCCACAAAGGCTGCAAGAGTCTACACTCCCACCAACAGTGCAGGAGAGTTCCTTTTTCCCCACAGCCTCTCCAGCATTTGTTGTTGGTTTTCTTGATCCTGGCCATTCTTTCAGGAGTGAGATGGTATCTCAGTGTTGTTTTAATTTGCATTTCTCTAATGACCAATGATGATGAGCATTTTTTCATGTATTTATTTGCCATTTGCATTTCTTCATCTGAGAATTGCATATTCATCTCAGATGCCCATTTTTGGATTGGATCTTTGAATTTTGGAGGTCTGAGTTTTTTTTTTTTTTAATTCTTTATATGTTTTAGACAAGAGTCCCTTGTCTGAGAGAGAGTTCACTAAAATCTTTTCCCAGTTTGTGGGTTTTCTTTTCACTATGCTGGAGATTTCTTTTGACATGCAGAAACTTTTTAATAAGAAGTGGTCCCAGTTATTGATTCTGGGAAGTATTTCCCGTGCGGTTGGAGTCCTATTCATGAATTCTCTACCTACTCCTATGTCTCCAAGGTTTCTACCCAATTTGTCTTCCAAAAGGTTTAGTGTTTCTGTTTTAATATTCAGATCTTTGACCCATTTAGATTTTAATTTAGTACATGGTGATAGACATGGGTCTAGCTTTAGTTTTCGGCAAATGGAGAGCCAGTTTTTCCAGCACCATTTATTAAAGAGACTGTCGTTCTTCCAGTGAACCTGCTTGGCTCCTTTATCAAAGAAAAGGTGGTTGAGTGTGTTTGTAGTTGTGGTTGTATCTTCTAATCTATTCCATTGATCTTCGGTTCTGTTTTGATTCCAATACCATGTTGATTTTACTACTGTTGCTTTGTAGTATGATTTCAAGTCAGGGATTGTGATGCCTCCTGCTTTGTCTTTGCTGCTTAGAATTGCCTTTGCAATTCTAGGTCTCTTCTGGTTCCAGATGAAATTTAGGAGTGATTTCTCTAGATCTATAAGATATGTTGATGGTATTTCTATTGGAATTGCATTGAATCTGTATAACAGTTTTGGGAGAATGGCCATCTTCACAATGTTTGTTTTTCCTATCCATGAGCAAGGGATGTCTTTCCATTTTCTGAGATCATCTTCAATTTCCTTTTTCAGTGTATTATAGTTTTCACTGTATAAGTCTTTCACTTCTTTTGTAAGAGTAATTCCTAAATATTTCATTTTTTTGCTTGCTAATGTGAATAGTCCAGTTTCTCTTATTTCCCTCTCTGTGATTTTTTTGTTTGTGTATAGGAATGCTATTGATTTCTGAGTATTGATTTTGTATCCAGCCACATTACTGAATTTATTTATTGTATCTAAGAGTATTTCAATGGAGTTTAGGGGGTCTTCTATGTAGAGTATCATGTCATCTGCAAACAATGATAACTTAACTTCTTCTTTTCCTATCTTTACCCCTTTTATTTCTCTTTCTTGCCTAATTGCTCTGGCTAGTACTTCCAGTACTATATTAAATAGGAGTGGTCATAAAGGACATCCTTGTCTTGTGCCTGATTTTAAAGTAAAGGCTTTCAATTTTTGGCCATTTAGTATGATGCTGGCTGTTGGTTTGTCATAAATGGCCTTTATTATATTGAGGTAAAGACCATCTATTCCAATTTTCTGTAAAGTACTTATCATGAATAAATGTTGGACCTTATCAAAGGCTTTTTCTGCATCTATAGAAATGATCATGTGATTCTTATTTTTGGCTTTATTGATATGGTGGATTACATTTATTGATTTGCGTATGTTGAACCATCCTTGCATTCCTGGGATGAATCCCACTTGGTCATGGTGTATAATCTTCTTGATGATTTGCTGCATCCTATTTGCCAATATTTTATTGAGGATTTTTGTATCTGTGTTCATTAGGGAGATCGGTCTATAGTTCTATTTTTCAGTTGGGTCTTTCTCAGGTTTTGGTACTAGAGTAATATTTGCTTCCAGGAATGACTTAGGAAGGATTGCTCCCCTTTCAATTTAATTGAATAGTTTGAGGAGTGTCGGCATTAGGTCTTCTTTGTATTTCTTGTAGAATTCTGCAGTGAGTCCATCTGGGCCTCGGCTCTTCTTGGTGGGTAAGGACTTAATTACATTTTCAATTTCATTAACAGAGATTGGGTTATTAAACAGTTTTACATCCTCTTGATCTAGCTTTGGCACTTCATATGCTTCTAAGAATCTGTCTATTTCTTCTGTGTTATCAAACTTTGGAGAGTAGAGGTTTTCGAAATAGGTGTTGATGATCTTCTGTATTTCTATTGGGTCTGTAGTGATTTCTCCTTTTTCATTTCTTATTGCATGAATTTGAGCTTTTTCTTCCCTTTTTAAAATAAGGTTGGCTAGGGGCTTATCGATTTGATTTATTCTTTCAAAGAACCAACTCTTTGATTCGTTGATTCTTTGGATTGTTTTCTTAGTCTCTATTGCATTGATTTCTGCTCTGATTTTTATAATTTCCTCTCTTCTTTTGGCTTTGGGCTTGACTTGCTCTACTTTTTCTAGCTGTTTGAGGTGTAGCATCAAGTTATTTATTTGTATTCGTTCTGTTTTCCTGATGTGGGAACTCAGTGCAATAAATTTTCCTCTCAGGACGGCTTTCATTGCATCCCACAGATTCCGGTAAGTTGTATTCTGCATTTTCATTTTCTTGTAGGTATTGTTTAATTTCTTCTTTAATTTCTTCTGTGACCCACTGACTACTCAAGAGTGTGTTAATCAGTTTCCACGTGTTTGTGGGATTTTTGCAGTATCTTTTATTATTAATTTCTAATTTCAGAGCGCTATGATCCGATAACATGCAAAGGATGATTTCAGCTCTTTTGCACTTGTTTAAATATGTTCTGTGAGCTAATATATGGTCTATTTTAGAAAATGATCCATGTACTGCTGAGAAGAATGTGTATTCTGATGTTGTTGGGTGGAACATTGTGTATATGTCTATCAAACCCATTTGTTCACAGGTATGATTCAGTTCTGTTATTTCTTTGCTCATTTTCTGGCTGGTTGATCAGTCCCTTGGTGTCAATGGCGTATTAAGGTCTCCTTTACAATTGTGTTACTGATAATTTGAGTTTTCATTTCTGTTAATAATTGTTTTTTATAACTGGGTGCTCTGGAGTTTGGTGCATATATATTTAAGATAGTTATCTCTTCCTCTTGGAGTTTTCCCCTTACGAGTATGTAGTGACCTTCTTTATCCTTTATGGTCATTGTTGGTTTAAAGTTCACGTTGTCTGCAAACAGAATGGCTACTCCTGCCTTTTTTTGGATTCCTCCTGCATGAAGAATTGTTTTCCATCCTTTGACTTTCAGTCTGTGAGTATCCTTCTGGGTTAGATGGGTTTCCTGTAAACAGCATATGGTTGGATTTTGTTTCTTGATCCATTCTGCTAGTCTGTTTCTTTTGATTGGTGCATTGAGACCATTTACATTAATGGTTATTACTGTTAAATGCTGGTTAACTGTAGGAATCTTATCTCTCTGCTGTTGCATCTTTATCTTTCTGTTCTGTTCAATTATTTGCTTTGCTTAGTGGTTTTTTCCTTTGTGTATCTAAACTGTCTTTCAATATTTTTTGCAGGGTTGGTTTGGTGTTCATGAAGTTCTTCAGCTATTCTTTGTCATGGAAGTATCATATTTCACCATCTATTTTGAATGATAGTTTTGCAGGATATATCAGTCTAGGTTGTAAATCATTTTGCTTTAGGATCTGGAATACTTCACTCCATGCTCTTCTTGACTTTATTGTTTGTGATGAGAAGTCTGCTGTGATTCTGATAGGTTTTCCTTTATAAGTGATCTGTCTTTTCTCTCTGACAGCTTTTAATAATCTATTGTTGTGTTGGATTTCTGGGATGGTGATTATTATATGTCTGGGTGTAGTTTTATTTTGGTTTTGACTATTTGGAGTTCTATAGGCTTCACTGATCCTGATGTCAGTTTCTGATTTTCAGCTATTACTTCTCTAAATATCCTCTTGATATCCTTTATGTTGTCTCCTTCTTTTTCATTAATCCCTATCATTCTTATGTTATTCTTATTTGCATCATCTTGCAGTTGTTGAATTGTTGTTTCCTGGTTCCTTGTTATTTTTAAAAGATCTTTCCTTTCCTGTTCACTAGCTGCAATCCTGTTCACTAGCTGCACTTGGTGGTCTGCTGAGCTCCCGATGGGTGCAGCCGGGATGGGGAGGCGGATGTAGTGGCCTCTAACCCACTGCTCCACTTCACTGCACCCGGAAGCCTGGGGGTCCTGAACAGTCTGAGAATTGGGCAGAGTGTGCTGAGCACTCACCACAGGTCGAGGTACCTCAGGAACCTGCGATCCCTCCCTGCTTGCAGAGATATTCAGTCCTCCAGACAAAGGAAGGGGCTTCTGTAGGCACTCCAGATCCGCCCAGCTCCTCCTCTGCTCTTAACAATTTTCTTACTCTTTTTTTGTCCTGTGTTGAAGACTAGAATCATGTAAGAGCAAGTATAATTTTCTCTTTCAGGTTTATACTGATATCTTTCATATCATGAAGATCTTTTAAGAATAGAAAACATTGCATTTTGGAGAAGAAATGACCTTGATACTGTCCCAATAAAAATCCTACTACTCAATCCTTGTTACACCCTCCCCCCATTCTAATGCTGTAGGAAAGGAATACGAATAATCAAAGTGACTTCATTATGATATTTGATCTTTCTATGCAATCTCGTGTCACCCTAAGATGATAAACTGAGTGAAAAGACACGCTGAGAAGAATATAATGACTTTGTTATACTGTGGTGTCCTCAAAATTTCTACTGTAGTGTTTGTTTATTCATATGTTTCTCAAATCAGGCATTTGTTGGGCAGGGAAGAGGGGATTCGTGAGGAGATGCATATGTGTCAGTGTACTCATTTTCCCAATGAATAGGTGAGGATTATTTGTCCTACAGTAGCCACTTGGTGAGAAAATTCTGTTACATATTCCTTATATGTCCAGCTATACAGTTTATTGGAAAAAGATCATTCAGATAAGTTTATTTCCTGTTTCAAAAGAGAAAGATGTTAACAATCTCCATTTTGATCAGAACACAAGCATATGATGATTGTGGAAAAGTATTTTACATCATATTCCATTTCTGCCCACTACACTCATCCTTATCATACAGTCAAATGTTCATTTGAAATTCATCATAATTCCTTTAATCACTCCCTTTTCACCAAATAATTTTCAAGTTTAACTCCAAGAAATATTAACACACAGATAGTGATTCTCAAATATTATTTCTAAAACACTGAAAAAAATCGTCTTCCCATAAATCCACAATGAAGCAGGCAAATGTTAAATTCTCAATATTGATATAATTTAGCATGTATAATTTAGAAGTTTTCAAACTGGACCACAGAACCGATTTTCCTTGCCTACACTTTACACACACATGAACTCACAAGCTCAAACAAAAGAACATCACAAAAAAAATGCTATCTTGATAAGTTGTAGAAGTACTGGTGAAAATACAATAATTTACAAATCTATTAGCAGTGCTGTGAAGGATTTAGATAGTTTATTTCCATCTCCCTTTCCTTTCCTCTGAGCTTTTAAAATCTGACACAGCGCATTTCCCTGTTAGAGGTTCATGGGCTGTGATAAATTACTGCTTGGACACAGATCCTCCTACCTCCAACTCCTGTGCCTTCCAGGGCACAATGATCTCTGCAGTCTCTGGAACACTCATCGATCTTTGCTTCATTTTGTAGTATAAAAATCACTGTCTCTATGCAAAGCACCAGGAAAAAGTTAAAGCAAAACACGTGTCAGTATAGGAAATCTTTTCCCTCAACTTTGCTGCATTAACTAGAGTCAACAGTATAAATCTCTTTGATCCCCAAAAACAAATGTGGAGGAGTTGTGTGCCCTCTGTTATGGATGAGATACAACAGAATAGAGGCTATAATAAGAATGATGATATTTTTCCTAAATTCAAATTTTGATGGTTAAAATCCAGTTTTAAAAATGGGTGCCTTTAGGGTATGATAAAGTCTTGAGGGTTATATTATGAATGAGACTAATGCCCTTAGAGTTTGAAGAGAGTCTTTTGCTGCTGCCAGCCTGTGGAGCATAGTATGAAGCCAATGTCTATGGTGAAGAGGCTTTTGTCTGTCACTGAATCTACAGTTCCTTGATATTGGGCTTCCAACCCATGGAATAAAAGAAGTAAACTGGTGCTAATTGTTCATTATCCTTCTTAAGATATCTTGTTATAGAGGCCAAAACTAAGACAGTGTGTAATTAAAAAAAAAAAAAAAAGAGGTCCAAGACCTGGGATGCAGCATCTGGCTTGCTACTTCACATAAAGGTGATTGTAGTTAGCCTTCTATTCTATGGCCTCAGCATGTGTATATAAAGATAATTATCTATCTTTCTCAAATAACTTCTTTGAAAATCAAAATCCATGGGCTAATGAGAATTTTTCAAATTATAATCAAATATATTGTACAATTTCACAGCAAAATTAATAATGATAATAACTAGTACTTATTGTGTTTCACTATACATGGATGAATGTACTATACTAAAAGAAATATTCAGTACAACAGTTCATAATGTCTATTATTTGTCTCTATGTTTCCATTTAAAAACTAAAAAGTTATGCACAACAAATGCAAGGACAACTGAGTTTCAAATACAATATTCATTTTTTCCAATTTGTCAAATACAATTGTATCCCTTTGAATTGCATATATATATATATATATATATATATATATATATATATATATATATATATTTCTTTACTGGTAAACTCTAACCAACTTTTAATCACTATATTTTTTAATCTCTATGCAATTATTTAGACTGTTGTACAAAGCTGTTTTTCACTAAGGTCAGCACAGCATGGATTGTGTCTTAGCAATGAATGCACACAATTATTTATTCACAGAAATGCAATATTTTTGTCCAAATGCTAAAAGGTAAGACACAATAAAGAAATTACTTAGTAAATTAGTTAGCTCTAATTGGTCAGAGTTCAATACTAAATCCATTGTTTCACATTACAATCTATTATGTGTAATCATAGTATATTCACAAGATATGCAAGTTTCAGATAATATAGTTACTATCAAACACATTTATTAGGATAGACAGGATTTCAAAATTCACATTTTTTGTTATTTTTTCATATAAAAGAGAACAATATATTATTTAATATATTATTTTAAAACTTTTAAAAATCACTTGAGCCTAGTTAATCATATATGTAGACATACAGATACAAAGAAAGAAAATGAGTTACCTAATCTTAAGACAGTGTAATGGCAGGGGTATGGCTCCTGCTGTATGCCTTTGTAATATTTATAGGGATAGTTCTAGCTTGCAGCCTTTGAAATGGAACCTTCAATGAAAAGTTTCAATAGTCGTTGAGTACTCCATACCTGATAGACTGTCTAAGTCAGACAAAACTATGATAATGAACCTCAGAACAAGTAAGACTGGGAAATAAAACATTGTGAATCCTAGAGCGCATAAGTTCCTTTTTAACAGGGTCTCATTTATATTCCTAACGTTCTGCTGTGGCTGCTGTTGTTTTATTGGCAGTGAGAAAGTGACTGAAATTTTGTCTGGCACGTTATCTTTCTTTCAATTTCTCTCATTTTAGCTTTCTTTAACATAAAGTAAATATATATTAGGCTTGGGGGAGATTTGCCTGGAGTCCAAGTTAAAGAAATTTGAGTTGTAGGGGCAAAAAATCTGTTGAAGACTAAATGAAAGAGGGGAAACTGAACTCTGTTCTTCCCATCCTATTCACATTTGCTTTTCTTCATTTTCCAATGGAAGTAATGAAAAGAGTGATTCTTCTTCATTCCAGTTATATTCTTTTTATTATGGTTCTTAGCTCTGTCTATGTAAACATATAGTGTTAAGCCTTTTAGCGGTTATCTTCACTGTGTCAATATTTAATATGCACTACTAAATTAGAGGAAAAATGTTACAACCACTTTGTAGATGATATTGCTGAAATTTTTCAAAATTCAGTTAATAAAATCTCCAGTTTCACTAGATTCTTAATTGGTGTGAATGCTAATCTTAGATCCAGCAAAGCCTAGAAGATGATTCAGCTTTAACTCCAACATAAAATGAAACAGCAGACATTCAGAGGGGTTCTGTAACTCAGCAGTTATAAAAGGAAAGAGATTCAAACAGGAATGATTACATGCAGAATAAAAAATTAATCCATCACCTATGGAAAATCAGGCTCAGGCCTAAGTCAGGGTTCCAGATGTTTAGCATTATTTATTTATATGCCAACCTAAAACTTGATATGAGAATACCTGAAAAAAATGGACAAATTATTTATTTACATTTTAATAATTTTGGGAAAGCAAGTAGTGTCTGCCACCCTTTCAACTCATAGAACAACTCCAATTTGGATAAATGGGTAGAAAAATTCCAGGAAATATTCATAAGTAAGTACACACAGGAGCCACCAATAGGATTCTTCCACACTTTATCAGCATGAGCAGGGATTGGCAGCCCCTGGACAAATACAAGCCTCATCAGGACTCTCCCAAGAGCAGATAGTAAAAGCAAGGAAAACCAGCCAGCCACACATTGGGGAAGCCATGAGTATCTGGAGAAGCCTACCCTGTATCACACTGCCTCCTGGAGAACCTGGGTAGGAGAAACCCAGGTGACTATTGCATTCCCCTACACTATGGAAATCTAGCCAACGTGGAAAGTGCCCAGCACCACACAACCTACTGGAGGCACCCAGAAAAATGTCAACACAAAGGAGTAAAAGGCAATCTCTAGCCTCCAGCCCAAAGAGAACAAGTTCAGGAGACACGAACATGAAAGAAAATGTAAGTTCTGGGATGATGGCAATGGAAGAAGAGAAACAACTTCATGAGGCTGTAAAAGAAACCAGATAAGAAATAATATTTCAGGTAAGAGAAGAAAGGACAAATATAGTAAACCGGATTGCTGAGAATATCTAAAGGAGACATAGATTTAAAAAAAGGAGGAGCAAAGAAGAATGAGGGAAACTTTGAATGAACAATGCAGATAATTGGAATGCAGGAAACAGACTCAAAGAGATGTCCAGAAAAAATATAAACTCTACTGACAGCTGGAAAAACCACTTAAAGGAAACTGAAGCTAGACTTTCAGACCTTGAAAGTAGGATAATAGGGAGCAATCACCAAAGGAAAGATCTTTAAAAATAACAAGGAACCAAGAAGTAATCCAATAACTGTAAGACAACACAAAGAAAAGTAATTTAATAATGATAAATGTCATCAAAAAAGCAGGAGTCAACACAAATGATATAAAGAGAATATTTTGTGAATTAAAAGCAGAAAACTTCCCAAGAATAAGAAAAGAACTTGACATACAGATAAGTGAGGCATGTAGATCCCCAGATAGTCAAAACCAAAATAAATCCATACCCAGAGACATATAATATTCAAGAGCCCAGAAATTCAGCACAAGAACAGAAAATTAAAAGGCTGTTAGAGAAAAGAAACAGATCAATTATAAAGGAAAATTCATCAGAATCATAACAGACTCCTCAACACAAACTATCAAGTCAAGAAGATTTTGAATTATTTCAGGTCCTGAAAGAAAACAACTTCTGACCCAGATTTATGTACCCTGAAAAACTTTCTTTCAAAACTAATGGAGAAATAATATACTTCCATGATAAAGAACTACTGATGGATTCATTACCACCAAGTCAATCCTATAAAGTGTATTGAAGTATATTCTGAATATAGATAAAGATGACCACAGTTCCAGAAATAGCAGCAGAGTGGGATGTCAGAGCAAGTTAGGCAGCTGAACATGGGAGAAAAGTAGGAAGCCAATGGAAGGAAAAGAGCATCGCAGAGATGAATCAGTGCATGCTGGCCTTATCCATTAATGTAGACGACTTCAATTGACCAATAAATGAAAGACAGGCAGAATGGATCAAGAAACAAAATTCATCTCAGTACACAAGAAACACATTGACTCAAAATGAAGTTCAAAATTTGAAAATCAGTGGGGAAAAAATTGCTCATGTAACAGGGAACCAAAAAGCAGGGATACTTTGCCCACCAACCAAAGACTGGATAAGAAAAACACAGCATTTTTGTTCAATGGAAAGCTACTCAGCTATAGAGAATTATAATCATGAAGTTCTTATGGTTAAATGGATACAACTTGTGATCATGTCCTTGGATGAAATGACTCAGACTCACATAGGTGAACATAATGTTGTCTCCCTAGTATAAAACACTGATGGCATTAGTGGGATCTAAAATATGTAATAGATATTGTGAAAGTGAAAGGGGACAAAATATTTATAAAAAGAAAATGGCAACCATTGTTAATTCCTTTATGTTTTTGTTTTAAAGTCTTGTATGATTTCCATTATTTTGTGTTGAGTTGTTTGGTTTGGTTTGGTTTGGTTTGGTTTGGTTTGGTTTGGTTTGGTTATATCTGATGGTATGGGCAGCTATTTTGAAGATACCAAGAGGCATTATAGCAGCCATTATTGATTTCCTATTATCTTGTTTTGAAATTCTGTACCAGTTTCACTGTTTTGTTTTCATCAGCATATTCTGTTACATTTAGTTTGGTTTTATTGTCTTAAAAATAAGAAAATTTTAAAAAGCAGAGGTAACTGGGTCATGAAGCATAGAATGGATATGATGTGACATTTTTATACATGGAAATCTATTTAGCTATAAAGAAAGATAATTACAAGGCTCTTGTTGGAAAATGAATATGATTTGTGACCATGCCCATGGCTGAAATTGTTTGTATTCATATAGGTGAATGTCAGAATGTCTTCCTAGTCTGAAAAACTGAAAAAGTTACTGGGATCCCAAATGTACAATAGAGTGACCTTCTTTCAATCTGAGGAACTGGGCTGCCAGAAGTGAGTTCCGGCACACCAATTTGGGCCCTGAAAAAGTTCAAGATCATCACTCCAAGTGGTTAAGGACCTGCCCAGCTTCCAGCCACACTAGACTGGGCTCTACAGGTTTCATGGCCTGGATGGGCCATGTTTATCGACATTCTTTCAATCCAGGGAACTAGGATTGCACAAAGTGAGTTCCAACTTATCAGCACAGGCCTAGAGAGCTTAAGATCATTGCTCCCAGTGGTTAACTGCCCAATCCAGCTTTAAGCCACACTATACTAGGTTTGGGAGGTTTTGTGGCACTACTAAACCATGCCTAGTGACCTTCTTTAATAAGGGGAGATGAGGGTATGTGAAGTGAGTACCAGCGCATCTGTGCTTGCCCAGGAAGAGCTTTGGACCATCACCCACAATGGTTAGGGAGCTGCTCAGTTTCCTGGAAAACTGGAGGTGGCATGAGAGGTCCTGTGAGACTGACTGGACCATGCTCAGGAACCTCAATTCAATCCCAGGACCCGAGGGCATTGGAGATGATTTCCAACAACATGCACAAGGGAAGCATTGGAACAACACTTGAAACACAGAAATATAGGAAAATGATAAGACGAAAGACCAAAATGCAATCTAAAACCTCTAGCTCATCCCAAGAAAGCCTAGGAGCCAGGTATAAAGAAGAAAATATATGCCACGCACCTGAAATACCTGAAGTAATAGCAACTGAAATAAAGAAGCAACTCCAGGAAGCTTTAAAGGAATTTAAATTAGAAATAGTCTCCCAGGTAAAAGAAGAAATGATAAAAGTAATGAAAGAGATGGTGAATACATCTAAAGAAGACATAGATTAAAAAGTAGAGAAACAAAGCAAAAAGATAGAATCCCTAGATAAACAATATAAGAAACAAATTGACTACATGAAGCAGCTTCAAAGAAATATACAAGAAATCAAATATTCCATTGAAAGTTGTCAAAACTGCCTCAAAGAAAGTGAAGATAGAATTTCAGACCTCAAAGACAAGATTGCAGCTAGTGAACAGGAAAGGAAAGATCTTTTAAAAATAACAAGGGATCAGTGTTTAACAATTTGACAGCAAAGAAAAAAAACATAAGATTGACATGGATAAATGGAAAAGAAAGGGACAACACAAATGATATCAAGAGGCTATTTACAGTAGTAAGAGCTGAAAATTTACCAAACATGAGATAGCAGAGAAGAAATGGAAAAATTCCTAGAAACATATGAAGTACCACATCTGGATCAAGAAAATGTAAAACTGCTGAATAACTCAATTTATATTAATTAAATTGAAAAGGTAATTAAGTCCTTAACTAGAAAGAAAAGCCCAAGCCCAGATGGATTCACTGTGGAATTCTGCAAGATATACAAAGAAGACTTAATGAGGACACTCTTCAAACTCTTCAATGAAGTCAAAAGGGAAATAATTCTTCTTAAGTCATTCTTGGAAGCAAATATTACTCTAGTACCAAAACCAGAGAACTACAGGCCAATCTCCATAGTGAACAGAAATGCAAAAGTTCTCAATAAAATATTGGCAAATAGGTTGCAGGAAGTCACCAAGAAGATTTACATCACAAAAAAGTGGGATTCAACCTAGGCATGCAGGGGTGGTTCAACATATGTAAACAACAAATGTAATTCACCATATCAATAGAGCCAAAAATAAGAATCACATGATCATTTTTATAGATGTAGAAAAACTTTTGATAAGGTTTAACACTTATTCATGATAAGAACCTTACAGAAAATTGGAATAGATGGTCTTTATTTCAATACGATTAAGGACATGTATGACAAACCAAAGGTTACCATCATATTAAATGGCCAAAAGCTGAAGGTCTTTATCTCAAAATCAGGCACAAGATAAGGATGTCCCTTATCACCACTCCTATTCAATATAGTATTGGAAATACTAGCCAGAGTAATTAGAAAAAAAGGAGAAATAAAAGGGGATATGATAGGAAAAAAGAAAATTAAATTATCATTATTTACAGATGAATGATACTCTACATAGAAGACCACCAGCATGCATCAAAAGACTCCTAGATATAATAAATAAATTCGGTAATGTAGCTGGATGCAAAAATCAATAGCATCCCTATACAATAACAACAAAAGAGAGAGAAAGAAGAGGAGCCACACTCTTCACATTAGCATCCAAAAAATGAAATACTTATGAATTAGTCTCATAAAAGAAGTAAAAGAGGAGTCAGACCGAGGCACGGAATCCTGTCCCAGTCTGGGAGAACTCTCTTCCTCACCTCGGGCCCAGGCCATGGTTCCCTGCTGGGACCAGTGAGTAGGACCAAGGTGCAGAATCTCGTCCCAGTCTGGGGTAACTCTCTTTGCCACCTGAGGGCCAAGCCACTGTTTCCTGCTGGGATCAGTGAGTGGGGCTGAGGCGCAGAACCCCATCCCAGCCTAGTGGAACTCTCTCCCTCACTTGGAACAATACTTGAAGCTTGAAAATATGGGAAAATGACAAAACAAAAGAAAAAATGTAATGTCAAACATCCAGCCCATCCAAGGAAAGCCAAGGAGCATGTGCATAGAAGAAAACACATGCCACATACCTGAAATACATGAAATAATAGTAACTGAAATAAAGAAGCAACGTTGGGAAGCCTAAAAGGAATTCAAACTAGAAATAATCTCTCAAGTAAAAGAAGAAATGATAAAAGAATTGAAGGAGATGCTGAACATATCTAAAGAAGACACAGTTAAAAAATTGGAGGAACTAAACAAAAAGAAACCCTGGATGAACATTATAAGAAACAAACAGAATACATAAAGCAGATGAAAAGAGATATACAGGAAATTAAAAACTCCATTGAATGTTATAAAAAAAGTCTCAATTAATGTGAAGATAGAATTTCAGACCTCAAAGGCAAGATTGCAGCCAGCAAATAGGAAAGGAAAGATCTTTTAAAAATAACAAGAAATCAGGACCTAACAATTCAACACCTGCAAGATGATGCAAAGAGGAACAACATAAGTTTGATAGGGATAAATGAAAAAGAAGGGGACAAAATAAAGGATGTCAAGAGGATATTTAGAGAAGTAACAGCTAAAAATTTCCCAAACATGAGATTGGAAACTGATATCAAGATCAATGAATCATATTGAATTCCAAATAGCGATAACCAAAATAAAACTACACCCAGACGTATAATAATCACCATCCCAGAAATCGAACAAAAGAATAGAATATTAAAAGCTGTCTGACAGAAAAGACAGATCACCTATAAAGGAAAACCTGTCAGAACCACAGTAGACTTCTCAGTACAAACAATAAAGACAAGAACTGTGAAGTATTTCAGATCCTAAAGAAAAATGATTTTCAACCTAGACTGATGTACCCTGCAAAACTGTCCTTCAAAATCAATGGAGAAATAAGATACTTCCATGACAAAAAACAACTGAAAAACTTCATGATCACCAAGCAACCCTGCAAAGAATACTGAAAGACAAAGTAGATCATTTAGGAATAAACCACTAAACAAAGCAGACAATTAAACAGAGCAGAAAGATAAAGATGCAACAACAATCAAAAAATGGAAAACAATACTTCATGCAACAGGAACCAGAAAAAAAGTGGAGGTAGCTATTCTGTTTGCAGACAATGTGAACGTCAAGCCAATAATGATCTGAAAAGCTAAAGATGATCACTACATACTGGTTATGGAAAAACCCCAAGAGGAAGAGATAACTATCATAAATATATATGCACCAAACTGCAGAGAACCCAGTTATATGAAACAAGTACTAACAGAAATGAAAAACCAAATTAGCAGCAACATGATTCTAACAGATCTTAACACACTATTGACAACAATGGACATATCAACCAGACAGAAAATCAGCAAAGAAATCAAAGAACTGAATCACACCTGTCTAAATGGACTTAAACATATACAGAGCATTAATATTCCCTTTCAATTTCATTGAAGAGTTTGAGAGTGTTGGCATTAAGACTCAACAACAACAGAATACACATTCTTCTCAACAGTACATGGCTCATTCTCTAAAATATTCCATATATTAATTCACAAAACATATTTAAATAAATGCAAAAGGGTTGAAATTATCCCTTGCATGCTATTGGACCATAACACTATGAAATTAGAAATTAATAATAAAACACACTGCAAAAATCCCACAATCACATAGAAACTGAATAACAAACTCTTGAGTAATCAGTGGGTCATAGATGAATTTAAAGAAGCAATTAAACAAAACCTGCAATCAAATAAAAACACAAATACCACTTACCAGAATCTGTGGGATGCAATGAAATCTGTCCTCATAGGAAAATTTATTGCACTGAGTTCCCACATAAGGAAAACAGAATGAATATAAATAAATTACCTGATGTTACACCTCAAACATCTAGAAAAAGAAAAGAAAGTCGAGTCCAAAGCCAAAAGAAGAGAAGATATTATTAAAAATTATAAAAATTATAAAATTATAAAAATTATAAAATTTAAAAATTATGAAAATCAGAGTAGAAATCAATGCAATAGAGACTAAAAAAAAATCCAAAAAAATCAACATATCAAAGAGTTGGTTCTTTGAAAGAATAAATAAAATCAACAATCCCCTAGCCAACCTTATTTTAAAAAGGGAAGAAATAGCTCAAATTCATGCAATAAAGAATGAAAGAGGTGAAATTACTACAGATCCTATAGAAATACAGAAAATCATCAACACCTATTTTGAAAACCTCTACTCTCAAAAGTTTGATAGCATAAAGGAAATAGACAGATTCCTAGAAGCATACGAAGTACCAAACCTAGGTCATGAAGATGTAAAACTACTGAATAACACAATTTCTATTAACGAAATAAAAAATGTAATTAAATCCTTACCTACAAAGAAGAGTCCAGGCCCAGATGGATTCACTGCAGAATTCTACAAGAAATACAAAGAAGACTTAATGCCAACACTCTCAAACTCTTCAATGAAATTGAAAGGGAAGCAATTCTTCCTAAGTCATTCCTGGAACCAAATATTACTCTAGTACCAAAACCCGAGAAAGACCCAACTAAAAAAGAGAACTATAGACCAATCTCCCTATTGAACACAGATGCAAAAATCCTCAATAAAATATTGGCAAATAGGATACAGCAAATCATCAAGAAGATCATACACCATGATCAAGTGGGATTCATCCCAGGCATGCAGGGATGTTTCAATATACATAAATCAATAAATGTAATACACCATATAAATAGAGCCAAATGTAAGAATCACATGATCATTTCTATAGATGTGGAAAAAACCCTGACTTGAAGTTATTCTACAAAGCAACTGTAGTAAAATCAACATGGTACTGGAACCAAAACTGAGCCAAAGATCAATGGAATAGATTAGAAGATACAACCACAACTACAAACACACTCAACCACCTTATGTTGGATAAAGGGGCCAAACACGTTCACTGGAAGAATGACAGTCTCTTTAATAAATGGTGTTGGAAAAACTGGCTCTCCATATGCTGAAAACTAAAACTAGACCCATGCCTATCACCATATACTAAAATAAAATATAAGTGGATCAAATATCTAAATATTAAAAAAGAAACACTAAATCTACAGGAAGACAAATTGGGTAGAAACCTTGAAGACATAAGAGTAGGTAGAGAATTCATGAACAAGACTCAAACCGCATGGTAAATACTTCCCAGAGTGAATAATTAGGATCACCTCTTATTAAAAACTTTCTGCATGTCAAAATAAATCTCCAGCATAGTGAAAAGAAAACCCACAAATTGGAAAAAAAATCTTAGTCAACCGCCCCTCAGACAAAGGACTTCTGTCTAAAACATAAAGAATAAAAAAAAAAAAAATCAGACCCTAAAATTCAAAGACCCAATCCAAAAATGGGCATCTGAGATGAATAACCATTTTTTTTTCAATTAAGGGATAACTAAATTAAAAATAGTGAGTATATTATAGTAACCTTTTTGTTTTCCTATTAACCTAATTTGAACCCCAGTATTGCTCCCCCCACCTTGTTCTGTCTGATTTTATTATATCCTATTCTGTTTGATAGCATCAAGTTTGAGGGTATAGGCAACCACTTTAAAGGCAATAATATATACTATGATGCCCATTATGATTTGAGTATTATCCTTTTATTTTGAAGTCCTTCAAGGTCTTCCATGTAGGTTTTATTGATCTTGTTCTGTAATGTTTTGATCAATTTTGTTATACCTGATGATATACGCAACTCTTTTTAAAAATAGAAAGAGGCACAATAGTAACCATTTGTGATCACCAGATATTCTATTTTTGCATCATTTACTCTGCCCACCGTGCTGTTCTAACTGACTGTGTTTTGTTTAGTCGTTAGGTTTTATTCTCTTCAAAAAAAAAAGTAATAAGAACTGTGAGAGTAGAAAAAAACCAAAAAGTGTATTTGTTATTGTAAAAAAGAATGGAAAGAAAGGTGGTCAAAGGGATATAACTGCATGTATATTTGAGTGTGTAGGATGAAAAACCGTATTACTGAGCTTTTGTTGGATCATTGAACGGAACTGTCTGCAATCTCACTGTATGAATGTCCACTTTATATGCTTTAAGTTTATAATTTGGACAACTGTTTCTAAGATGACAATATGTAAACTATTAACTAGTGATTTCTTAATGTATGTTTTTTCTTGAAATTCTGTATTATTTGTACCCTTTTACTTCTTTGTTTTTTATTACTTTTCTTTTTTCTCTCTAAATAAAAAAAAAAGAAGTAAAAAGATCTACAGGGAAAATTATAATACTCTGAAAAAAGAAATCAATGAGAATCTCAGAAAATGGAAAGACGTCCCTTGCTCATGGAAAGGAAGAATAAATATTGTAAAAATGGCCATTCTCCCATTATAGATACAGATTCTATGCAATTCCAATGAATATACCATCAATATACCTCATAGATCTAGGTAAATCACTCCTAAAATTCATCTGGAACCAAGAGACCTAGAATAACAAACACAATTTTAAGCAACTAAGGCAAGGCAGAAGGCATCATAAACCCTGACCTGAAGTTATATTACAAAGCTACTGTAATAATATCAACATGACACTGGAATAAAAACAGATCTAAAGATCAATGGAAATTAGAAGATACAACCACAACTACAAACACACTCAACAACCTTTTCTTTGATCAAGGGGCCAAACATGTTTACAGGAAGAACAACAGTCTCTTTAATAAATGCTTGTGGAAAAACTGGCTCTGCATATGCTGAAAACTAAAACTAGACCCATGTCTATCACCATATACTAAATTAAAATCTAAATGGATCAAAGATCTGAATATTAAAACAGAAACCCTAAATCTGTTGGAAGACAAATTAGGTAACAATCCTGAAGAAAGGTGTAGGTAGAGATTTCATGAACAGGACTCAAACCACATGGGAAATAATTCCCAGAATCAATAACTGAGATCACATCTTATTAAAAAGATTCTGCATGTCAAAAGAATCTCCAGTATAGCGAAAACAAAACCCACAAACTTGGAAAAAAATCTTAGTGAACTGTCCCTCAGACAAAGGACTTCTGTCTAAAGCATAACAAAATGAAGAAGACAAACTGACAGCTACTGACAGAAAAAGAGCTCAACAGAAATGAGACAGAGAAGATTGGATGATAGGAACAGCTATTTTGGAGAAAATGACATCTAAATAGGTAATACTGATTTAGTATCATCTTGTTTGGAAGTCTCATCTAGCTTTTGTTCTTCTGTCTCCAATGGTCTAAACAGGTTGTATCTTATTGGATTTTATTATGTACGATAGTATAAGCAAAAACCTTTTAAAGACAAGGAGATTATACAGAAACCATTGTTCATTTTCTGTTAGTCGATTCTAAATACTCTGTAGTGCTGTCATTTTCTTAAATGGTTTTACATTGTTTTGATAATGCTACAGTATACAAAGTTGTACTCAAGGACTTCAAGGAAAGAGTCAATATGGTAACTACTTTTGGGTGGAATTATCTGGTGGTGAAACACTATTCTGCTTAAATGGTTATGTTTTGATCTGCGCTGTTTCACTGTTATGCCCTCTTTTTTCCCAATCTCCACTCCATTATTTACTTTTTTATTTTTATCCGTTTAATTAAAGGGAAAAAATAGCAGGATATAATATAGTAACCCACTTTGACTTTCTATTATCTCGATTTGAAGCCCTGTATTACTCTCACCATCTTGTTTTTGACTGATGTTCCCCTATTCTGTTTTGCTGGATAGTATCAGGTTCAAAAGTTTAGGCATCAGCTGTGAAGATAATGAGATTCATTATAACGCCCATTCTCGTTGAATTTTATATACTTTTGAGGACCTACAATGTCTCCAATGTTTTGGTTTTGTCAGTTTTGTTCTTTAGTGTTTTGTTCAATTGTATTATAACTAATGATATAGACAATTCTATTAGAGATAATGGGAGGCATTATGGTAACCACTGTTGATCACCTTGTATTATGTTTTTATATTATCTATTATGTCCACCCTTTTGACTTGACCGATTCTGTTCTGTTATGTCTCATTTGGTTTTACTCTCTTCCAAAAAAGCAATAAGAACCATGGGAGCAATGAAACCCAAAATGTGTAATAGTCATTGTACAAAAGAGAGGAAAAGAAAGTGCTCTAAACTATATAACTGCATGTATATTTAAGTGTATAAGATAGAAAATGATATCACAGAGTTTTATTGGATCATTGAACAGAACTGTTTGCAGTATCATTGTTGGAATGTCCACTCTACAGGCTTTAATTTTGTGACTTGAACAATTATTTCTAAGATGGCAATATGTAATCCATTAACTAATGATTTCCTACTGTTCATTTTTTTCTTCTGTAAATCTGTATAACTTGTACCCTTTCACTGTTTTTTTTTATTTTTTACTTAAATTAAAAAAAAAAACATAAAGAATTTATAAATATCAGACCTCAAAATGCGAAGACCCAATCCAAAACTGGGCATCTGTGATGAATACACAATTCTCCGGTGAAGAAACAAATGGTAAACAAATACATGAAAAAATGTTCATCATATTGTCACTAGAGAAATGCAAATTAAAAACAACACTGAGATTCCATCTAACTCCAGAAAGAATGGCCAGGATCAAGAAAATTACCAACATCAAATGCTGAAGTGGCTGAGGGGATAAAGGAACTGTCCTGCACTGTTAGTGAAAGTGTAGAATGGTGCAACCACTGTTGAGGTCAGTCTGGAAATTTCTCAGAAAGCTAGGATTGGAAGTCCCATTTGACCCAGCTAGTCCACTTTTAGGCATATTCCCAGAAGAACTTAAAGCATCATACCACAGTGATGTATGTGCACCCATGTTTGTAGCAGCATAATTTGTAATAGCTAGCTCTTGGAAACAATCTGTGTCCATCAACTGAGGAATGGATAAAAGAGATGTGTTATTTTTATACAATGGAGTAATACTCAGCTATAAAGATTGATCATAATGAAATATTTAAATAAATGGACACAACTTGAAATAAATCAAACTCATATGTATAAAAACCATATAGTCTCCCTACTGTAAGAAATGGTAAGAGTGCATAAGCTTTTATGGTAACCATGATTCCCCATTACATTGCTTTGAAGTCTTATAATGTTTTCATTAATTAGTTGGAATAGTTTTATTGTTTTGTTTGATTTTATTATCTGTGATGTTATGAATAGCTATTTTGAAGAAAACAAGACATTATGATAACTATTGCTGATTTAATATCATCTTGGTTTGAAGTCCTACCATGCTTTTTTCTTGTTTCCATTGGTTCTATCATGTTGTATCTTATTGGATTTTAATATATGTGATAGTATAAATAAATTTTATGGAAATGAGATAAGATAGTAACCATTGCTTGCTTTTGGTTATTTGGTTCTTCATGCCCTGTAATGCTTTCATTCTTGTGAATGGTTTTATACTATTTTGTTTTGTTTGATACTATTGTATGAGAAGTTATGTTCAATTGTTTCAAAGAAATTGACCTTATGGTAAGTACTATTAATTTTGGGTTGTCTTGGAGTGAAGTACTCTGTTGCTTTCATTGTACTGTTCTGATCTTCTTTGTCTGTCCTCTTTTGTCTTAATCTCTTTAAAATAAAAAGAAATTTAAAAAAAAGAATATACAAAGTGTACAATAGATATTTTGAAAGTGAAAAAAATATGAAATGTCTAAAAAGGGAAGGTGGAATCCATTGTTAATTCTCCATAATTTATTTTAAAGTCTTGTATCGTTTTCTTTTTTGGTTTGTTTGTTTTCATTGGTTTATTTTGCTTTGTTTGGTTTGATTTTAATATATCTAATAGCATTGACAGTTAACTTGAAGATAACAAGATATATTATGATAATCATTGTTGGCTTTCTATACTCTTGTTTTGAATTCTATATCATTTTCACTGTCTATTTGATTGGTTTTATTTTGTTCTATTTTATTTGATTTTATTAGGTCTGATCATATGGGCAGGTATTTTGAATATAGCAAGAGACATTAAAGCACCCATTGTTGACTTCCTATTAACTTATTTTGAAGTCCTCTATCACATTCACTGTTTTGAGTGGTTTTATTCTGTTTTATTTGTTTTGTTTTATTCTCTTGCCAGAAATATTCACATGTGGATAGGGACAGGATTTAGGCCAAAGGACTGATACCATAGAAGCTTCTTTGTATTCAGATCTAGGGATAGCGGTTTACTCTTTCAAAAAACAGGATGTCTGGAGAAGCAGTTTATGTTTTCAAAATTATTAAATTTTAAAGTCCACTTATTTTCTTGATTACAAAACGGTAGGATGAGTAGAAAGAAGAGACACCACAGACCAGGTGTATAAGTTCTACAGTGCGACCCTTACATCTGCACAAGCCTTCATCCTCCTACTAAGAGGCATGGGTTAGGCCCTTTTTTCAACCAAAAATGTTAATAGAATTAAAGATATAGTTGAAACATTATAAAAACATTATTTATCACTCCCTAAATCCTAAATATTTCTTCATTAGATATCATCTTTTTCTCCAGTTTCCACCTTTTGGAGGGATATTTGAGTAGTTGTGAATATTAGGCAGTGCCAACAATTAATAGCAAATAAGTTATATATGTTGTCAGATCTGAACTCCATGTTGAATTGTATCCTGCTTCTTAACCCATGTTCAGCAGTTAAATGTGTTAACCAATATATACGGTTACAGTCTACAACTTTCCATAATATGTCACAGACTGTGAAAACTGAAAAATATTTAATTATCATAATGCCTGAAATCCTGTGTTCTGCATTTTTCCCTAATCTATCTAGCAATCTATGAAACAATATTGGGTCTTCTGAATTAATGTGAGCTAGAGATAATAAAACTAATAATAGGGCAATACTAAATATTAATAGATTGTGTTTATTCACCAAGAGATGCCAAGCCATTTTTAAACATAATTAATTAAATATTTGAAACAAGTTTCTGAATATTTTAGCAGGAAGGGATCAAGTAATTACTCATATTTTAGAGTCTTCATTGATGTCATCTGTTTATGAGCTATAGTCAATTTTAAAAATTACTTCAAATATGTCCCTGTTTTTCAGTCCCCAGGCTGTAAGGTTTTGAAATGTGTTGTTGTACAGGCAATCATTTTAGTTAATTTAAGTGAAACAGCCTTGCTTCTTGAGTAATTACCCACAAGTACTTAACTAGATCAAATTTGGTGCTATGTAAAAGATGAATATCCAAGACCAGTTGTCCATATGCTGATTAAGTTTTAACATTTTCCAGCTCCATTTGCATTTTTAAATTGTCTGATATCTGGTGCTTCCAGTCACTGTAACTTACCTCCTGGCTAGTCACATATGGGATTAAATGTCATTTCCTATGATTTGAGAAAATATTTTATTTTTCATGTCCATGATTTGGTAGTGAATTTATAAAACAAGATTGAGGGTAGTGAATCTAACACAGGTGAATACTACAAAACTTTGACAAAACTTATACATTCAGGGCAACAGAGTAAAGTTTTGTTTTGTTTTGTTTTTTAAGAGAGGGTGTGGGAATATAAGTAAAGAAACACTCATAGAGTCTCAAAAGCATTGATTTTAATTATATATCACTTCACTTCCCCTGAGATCTCAATGTACACAGTGAAACCTGGATTTGTCTTGTTCATAGCAAAGAAAACCCACTGCATTTCCCCCATATACTTCCTCAGCTCCAGGGTAGAGTGTATTGCAGGCATTCATTTACTAATGTTATCTTTCCAGTGAGAATACTTCAGTAATTCTAGAGAAAACTCACAGAAGCATAAGTTCACAAGGAATCAAAAGCAAATAGTGACAAATTCATTATCAAAGAGAAAGAGAATGGGTTGACAAGTAACATTTTCCAACTCTGCCATTTAGTGTTATTAAATAACCAGGAACAATAGTTGTAACCGAGATCACTATGGAGATCTGCTGAAAAGAGCATGAACATGATGATCTTTATATAGTGGACTTGTCAGCTATTTAGAAAAATAATTTAAATTAATTGACTATTTAAAGGTATCTTTTCAGTGCCCAAACTCTACTTAGATTTGGATTTATGAATTCATATATGATGCATAGTAATTCTAAGAAATATTTACAGTGATACCTCATTCAGGAACTTAATTTGTTTTATGATTTGGGGGAAAATGACTGCTTTTGTGTTTGAGTGGGTAAGATGGCCATGATGTGCACTTTGTGAACACAAGCAAACTTTGGTTTGGGAGCCAAACTATTTGCAAGCAGAAATATTCATAAACCAAATGTACTGATTGATTGATTGTGTCAATTTGAGACATTTAGAAGCTTAACTAAACAGGTTTAGCAACTCTACACCAAGGATGTAAAAGACCCACCATAGGGTGGCTCATCACCTGGAGGTATAAAGGGGAAGGAAGAAGGATGAATGCATTGCATTCTTTGGAGAAGCCCCAGTCTTTGGCTTTTATTTGGACATCATCTCCTGGCTTCCAGTGTAGACTCTTCAGCCTTTCAGCGTAGACTCTTGAGCCTTTCAGTTTAAAGCTTTGGGCCTTTCATCACAGACCCATCAGCATGCTGGCGCGGGCTTGCATGAGACACTAGGGTTAACTCCAGATCTTGGATTGAATCCTGCAGGCCCTCTGCATGCTTCCACATCTGATTCTGTGGCTCATCATTGTAAACCAATCTTGTCATTGCTTATACATTTCTATATTTCATGTTATATCTGTTTTCTCTAGTAAAATCCTATTATACAATGTGTTACTGTATTACTATTAATTTGTAAAACATATAACTAAGGCATAAAAAAATTTTGCTCAGGAAAGCTTACTTTTGCTGCTTGAATCGCCTTCCTGAAAGTTTCACTTTAAGACAAGAAAATAGACTTTGATTCTCTTGTAATCAATCAGTAAGAGAGGCTGTTAATTAAAGAATGTGAACTTCCTCCAGGGAAGTAGGTAAAATTTCCATGAGACACTTCCTTATCTTAGGGGTGATTATAGTGAACCTAGTAATCTGCAGACATGCTTAAGACACTTGAACTATTAGGAGAATATATATGGTATTCCTGGAAGTAGATCTCATATGCCTCATCACATTGATTCTGAATTATGATGCTAATTCTGTTCATCTAGGAACTTGATTTTGGAGCCATGGATACTCAAGATACCTGTTATATTGAAACTTCCAAAATGCAGATACCATAGCTCACTAGGGGTGTGTGTATGATACATGTATTCATATACATGAATGTATGCATATACAGATAATACATTTTTCTGCAATTATATGAAATGTCTAGACAAGGATGGAGAAATTTGAGAATCCAATAATCATTTGTACATATTGATGAAATACAGACCAATCTGTTTTAAGTTTTCTTTTGACCTGGAGCAATACAGTCATACATAGAAATAGAAAATAACCTATGAGTTGATGGCTGCATTGCCTTTACTTGTTTCCTACATATGTACATCTCCTTCAGGATGTGTTGCTCAATTCTGTGACCACAATATAGCTATAGACCATAGCATGAGTGGAAATTCACTATAAATACCTTCCAAATTATTAATTTGTTTTGTTTTACATTTCAAAATTCATTTTCTCTTTTTTCTGCAGTTTTTGTTTGGAAGATAATATAACCAAGCAAAATAAAACCAATCAAACAAAAATGTGATACAAAACTTTAAGGCAAAATTTTAGGAAATCAACAATGGTTACTGTAATCACTTTGTTGTATTCAAAATAGCTACTCAAAACTTAAACAAAATAGGCTACAACTAATAAAAACAAAACAATGAATACTACATAAGACTTCAAAACAAGATAGTAGTAAACCGCAAATGGCTACCATAATGTATCTTGTTATGTTTGTAAAACAGAACAAAATCCAACCAAGCAAAACAATAAAAATGATACAGGACCTGGACAAAAGATAATAGGGTATTAACAACGGCTATCACCTTCTCCATATAAATGCTACATTGCATTTTGTTAATTTCTGAATAGATGATCAGACAACCAGTTTTAGACCTGCAAAGTCAGTGAAACACTAAACACTACAAGCACTAAGTTATATTTTATTTCAATAGCTATCATCCCAGCCTGTGTTTCTCCATATCGGTGGGTTGCTTAATGGGGGAGGGGGATGGACCTTGGTTTGGTTCTTCTTGTCTCCCAGGACATGTGTCAGAAGAGGTTGGTGTCTGAGTCTTTTCATTTTGCCCTTGCATGGTGCTGACTTCTAGGGAGGCTTGGGTGCTTGTTCTTCTTCTTCTTCTTCCTTTTTTTTTTTTTTTTTTTTTTTTCTGGTACTGGGGACTGAACCGATGACCTTGCACTTACCAGGAAAATACTTGAGCCATTTATCTAAATCCCTAGGCCCTCATTTTCATATTTTTTCTTCATTCATTTGTGTTTAATATTTCAAATTTAAGAATGGTCCTTCTATATGAACTACAGAAAGTAGTGTATTTGTTTCTGAATAATTTTAGTTTTGCCATGTACATGTCTGGAGGTAAAATTTGCATTTTTCTCTTACAAGACATATCTCTTACAACACAGAGTTTCTTTCATGAGGGTTGGTTGCCACCTATTCAAATTTAGAAATGAAAACTGAATGACAAACTCTCATTGCATGTTCCTTAACTTGTATAAACATTGATCAGCACAAAATCCTTCAGTGTGAAAAATCTTTTAGACTGTTTTCACTGAAGAGAAATCTCAGACTTTGAAAGGTAAGCTGTTTGCATAGTGGGAAGTTTACGAATGCTGAAGCTGGGATTTATCTCAGTCTTGTTTGAATTTGAAGTCTAATATTTTTACCAGACCAATGCACGTGAGGACTATTCACAGCTGGAGGCACTATTGGGTATTGTCCTAAGACTGGAGCTCTGGGCTGGTTTCTATGTTTCCTACTTGATGCTTATTATGTTTATTTTGTCTCAGAGCCTTCCCTGGTGGTTTTTCTGTCTTTCAGTACACTGGACCATTATATCTGAGTGTGAGCTCCTTTCTATTAAAGTAGCTTTTCCTTCCAAGCTTAACTGTATCAATGTAAACTATTAATATCCAGAGGCCTTTCCTCCTCTGCTGCTAGCTTCTTCTCCACTTCAATTACACCAGGGACTGAGACCTACTGTTGAATTTGTTGTATTAAATCCAGCAATAGTCGCAGGTCATAAATTAACCAAATAAATGGCACTCATATAAGAGGTGCATAGAAATTAAAGTTCTAGATCATATTTGTTTCCAGATTTTACTGTGTATATAGCATTTTCCTCATGTTCACACAATGAATCCTTATTTGTTTAATGACGGTGATTAGAAGTCTTAAATTACTAGAAATAAAATCCATTTCCTTCACCACTGGGCATATATTTGAGAAGCTTCAATTGTGTATTCTCCAGACTCTCATTTTTATAATGATACTAAATACTTACAAACAAGCAGCTGTTGTAAACATTTCAGTGCTTTTGCCTTATGTGACACATGCATATTAAAAGGAGAATGTGTTATTTAAAGTATTAGTTATGGTCTGAATGACAATTTATATTTGTGAAAAGAAACATATAAATATCACCACATAATTTTTGCAGCTTACAAAATCAAGTAAAGGTCCAGAATAAAGCCAAACTTTTAGAAATGTCACTTGATTCATGCTTCTTAAAAACAACATTTAATCTCTGTCTATGATCTACCATGAACCATTTTGTACTTGAACTAGCCAGTAAATAGATTTAATTCTTTTCTTCTATAGTTTTAACCTAAGTAGACTTAAATACTAAATTCACATGCAATAGAATGTCCTACTTTGTTGCTGGCTTTTTAATTCAGGAATGTAGGAAAATTAATAAATGAACAGATTTTCTTCATAGGAATGATTATGTACATATCTAGGCCTTTTGTCACTTGACTATTCAGATAATTATTTTGAAGATTGCATTATTTCTGAATCCGGTTTAACAAACTGCTATAAATTTAATGAAAGAATTTAAAACAGTATAATTTCTTCCTTTCTGGCTTCCATAGGTGATAAGCCTAAACAAGGCATGAATGTGTTCTCTGTCATGGACTGGAGAGAATTAAAATCCTGGTGCCACTCATCTGAGACTCGGGGTCCTCTTATCTGCTGTTTGTGTTGTTGGGAGAATTTATTTCTTTATTATTGCAGATCCTGATGTCCTTATTTCTTATTAGCTGTTAACTCAAAGAACATTTCACTTCTAAGACTGCCCATGTTTCTCAGCCAGGCAGCTCCAAGTGTACTTCATGATGCTGTTTGCTTTGGACAAGCCAGCAGAGATTCTTCTCTGGTTCACTTCTGTGAACTGCTAAAGAGACTCTCTGCTTTCAAAGGACTTGTTTAATTGGATTCTCCTTACCCTGAATAATCTTCTGAGTTTAAGGTCAACTGGATTGATAGCTTTAATCTTCAAAATCCTTCTGCAGCATAACTTAGATTATTGTTTAAATGTCTGAGATAAATGTATGTCCCAGGTTTCTGAATCTCCAGGGACATATCAGAATTCTGTCTATGACAGACACTGTGAAAAATTTCTTTAACTAGCAGAGAAATTTCATCATCTTTCATTAAAAGAAAGAGAATGGCCTTGAATTATCAAGAAAAAAGAAATCAGTGTGGATTCAAACTACTCTGAGTTCATTTTCCGGCGCCACATTGGGAAAACTATTTTCCTACTTCTAAAAATACAACTCCCTATCACTTGTAGGATATCACTAGTAGGATAGGTATAAATTCTGAATTCATGGAACTTTTGTTGTGTTGATGTTTTCCAGGATATTAATAATAGGTTGATTCTTATTCTAAAATTTCTATATGAACAATATATTACATTGTCCACTTAAATGGACACTGAGAGGAGATACTAAAAAATGTGTGTAAAATCTTACAGCATGTTTGGAAAATAGAAGGTACTCAAAACAATGGATATGGATATGATTTTCTCATCAGTCTAGGTTTCTATGAGTTATATACATAAAAGTTTATGTACATAAATAAAGTACCATATTGAATAATTAATACAAAATTTTATAGTTAATCTAAGGATCTACGATTTAAATTATTTGTGATATAGTTAACTATATAAGAAAACCAGTAAAAAAATTCAGAGGCAAAAGTTACAATTAAATTTGCTTTGAATAAGCAAAGTAAGTAATTGATTACTTTTATGGGGAGAAGCATGACAAAAGCTATTTCAGAACTAATAAAGTTATAAATTCTTAAAAGAAGAAAAGAAGGAAGGAAAATAAGTATGTACACAAAAGAGATCACTGTATTCCTCATTTTATTAGTTCATTGAAAGGAACGGTTAATGCATATATTATTTGTTCAATTTTGCATGCATCTGCTTACCTGAGCAACTATTTTGAAAACAGCAATATGCAATACAATAATCATTAATTTCCTATATATGGTCTTTAAATTTTGCATCACTTTTTATTGCTTTAAAATAAAAATGAGACTAAAATCTTTATCAATAACAAAGAAAGGGGAATATGTTCCAATTAAAAAGAAAAACACTTAAGAGCATGAGCAAAACCCAGGTTAGAAATTCTATGTGGACAGAACACAGAATGATGACAGGATTGGGTGACAGACAGGGCCAAAGAGGTAAAGTTCACTCCAAGTAGTAAGATTTTGACAGCTGGGCAAGGACTGTATGTGCTTTTAAAAGACGACTGTCGTGATCACTGTCTGTCAAATGACTGCAAGGCTCAGAATTGAAACAGATAATAGGGTCTGGAGAAACTCCCAAATATTGAAACAAAAAAGAGTGGAGTCACGAATTAAAAGAAAAATTGCATACACAAAGAAAAGTAAGAAGTAAAAGAAATAAAAAATAGTAAATATGCATATACATTTGAGAATACATCCTAAAGTATATCAGAATATTTACATAGAAAATGAAATATTGGCTACATGTTATGATACAAATACACTTATGCAAACACACACATATATTTCTTAATGCATATATAGACAAATATATTCATATGAACATATCAAATTCTCAAATCAATATGTATATTAAATATGAAAATATCAATAATATTTGATTTATGGAGCTGCCTATGAAATACAAAGACATAGTCATCAAGTTAAATAATGGAATTCCAAAGTTTAAGCCAATATATTTACAGAAAAATTAATCAGTCTGCTAAACCATGGCTAAATATATAAATGACTATGGAAGTGAAAGATTTAAAAAGTTAAAGAAATAAAATGGTTCAAACTTTATTAACATGATGCTTTAGTTGTTACCAAGATAGACATAAAAACACGATCAAGTAGAGCTGAATGTTTCCCTCAAAACAAGCATATTAATTATGATTGCTGTATTTGTCAATGAGGATCCTATTTGATGGTTATAACGTTTTTTAAGCAAAATATGTAATGCACTACATATTTTAAAATGGTGCCTCTTTGTTTCACTTTGAGGAAGGTGTGTGGAGAAGTTTGGAAAGGAGATAGGCTACATTCAGCTTTGAGGAAGACATGGATGACATTTTAAGTCTTTATGCTTTTGTACATGAATATGATCTACATAATGTGACACACATAATGCAAATATACCCATGTTTTTGTCTAAATACAAATTTGCATATATTTTTATCTTTTATTCATTCAATTAATTATTTGTATCAATCACAGGAATCAGAGGACAAGAAAAGTCAAAGAATATATCTCTGTCTCATTGTTAATTTCAGCTTCTCACAATTTGAAGCTATTATTTAGAGTATTTTTTTATGGTACACATTGATATTTAGGCCCATCCCAAATGACATTTGAATAGAGAGTACACACTACATGTAGTCTCAGTCTCTGGTGAAGATTCCATCTGACTCTTTTTCACTCCATTACTTCGAGGGATCCAGGGAGAGCACATGATTCAGCAGAATCCTTGCCTGCCTTTTTAATACTTTCAGGAAATATAATGGTCTCCCTCTGCATCTGGTAACTGATGCCATTAATTAAACCTGACAAATTAATCATAGGCTACATTAAACACATTTGTCTAAGCATTTCACCGGTATATCCTACTTCCAGTAGGAATCTTTTAGACTAAAGCAATAAAGCCCTGAATTTCTCCACAAAATCAAGTGGCCTATTCTCAAATCTCAGAATGTTTGCCAAAAAGTGCACTAACAGCCATTCCATATTTTTCATCCAAAAACCAGCAGAATTTCCACCATCCAGTTTTGGGTTATCATGCTAATAGCTAAAATTCATCAGGAATTCTTCCTTACTGACCAAATAAACATTGTTCATAAACAAGGTACTTCTTCTGACTTTCTTAATCTATATCTATACGGTTCATAAAATTACATTGTAGCCAAGTTACGTTACTTGTTTATTCACAAGTACGCCTTGAGCTACAGTTCACTTTTTAAATGATCTCATTCAGAAAAGAAACATTTAACTATATCTGTTTAGATCATTCTTGTTTTTATATCAGAAATCTGCTACACTTTACCCCTGATATCACTCCTGGCAGCATGCTTGTTTTCTCACTGACAATCCCAAATATTGCATAGGCACATGTCATTTCAACCAGTCTATTGTTGGATGGAATAAATTTGATGCAGTTGTTGTTTTTATATTTCCTGTTGTAAGATATTAATGAAAAAGCAATTTTGGTCATACTGCATTTAGGTAATTGGACGTACATGAAATCATGGCAAACCTGGAAAAAAATTTCAGGCATCAGTAAGCAATCATGTTTTTCACTTCTATAAATCTACCTAGGAATCTACCTAGGAATAACACAGGTAAAGAATCTAGTACTGCTCTTCTACATTTATCTATAGGACTTAAAATGCTCTCATAAGTTCATCACTTATGTTGAAAGGAGTTAGGGAGGCATCCCTGCAAAACATTGTTTACAGACCAAAAGCAAAGCTCTAAGAGTTTTCCCTTTGATGTTTGCATTTTCAATAATGGCAAATTAAGGCATGATTCAAAATTATGTGTAGGCTGAGCTAACTGGTGCCTGTCTATAATCACTATTCTGGGAAGCTAAGGCAGGAGCACAGCTAGGTCTATTCCTCCCTGGTCAATTTAGTTCCTGATAAAATCCGTAGCTCCAAAGTGGTTGGGGTTTGTATGACTTGATGTGAAGGCTCTAGGGTCCATCTCCAACACCACAAAACAAGAAATAATAGACATGCATGCATTTACGAAGAAAAAATAAAATTTCAATTTCTACAAAATTAAATGAAGATAGAATTCTTTCTCCTTTTCCAATCATTCCCATAATAATGTTGTACCTACTCAATTAATTAAAAATATTATAACAAATTCATGTTTTTCTTCTATGAACTTCTGTAAAGCACAGGACTACATTCTACAATCTAACCAATTATAGTAGACAATAGTTGTTGAATGAACAAATGAAAGGATGAAAGAAAATATAAAGTTATAAAATCCATGTATTATTCTAAGCATTATTGAGTTTTTCTGCAAATAATGCCAATGATTCAGATAACATAAGAGGTGGTAATTTCTGTCTGCTTAAAAGACTGAATACTTGTTCAGCAAAGACTAGATTCCAGTGATCTGACTACTTTTTTTTCTTTCTTTTTTCCTATTTGTGTTTTTGTGTGTCTTCATTTGTTTGTTTGATTTTTGACATAGGGTCATGCTTTGTAGTTGAGACTAACGTACCAACTATGTAGCCCAGGCTGGCCTTAAACAAGGAGCAAACATCCTATTTAAGCCTCCAAGAGCACAGACATTACAGGGAGCTCTGTTTTTTTATTTCAATTTTTATTAGTGCATGTTTGTAGTAAATATTGACTGCATTCATCTTGGAGAGTTTTGTACATATACACAACACACCTTAATTCTTTTTTTTTTATATCTGACTGCTTTTTCATGGAAAGGAAACCAAATTAGGCAGCTCTGAACTGTAAAATGCTTTGGTCACCTTCAGGTAGGAGAAAGTAGGTAATGCAGGGTATTAGACTCAAGATCTGGGGGCAGTCTGTTGAATTTGGATAAACTGAGACAGGATTAGTTTAACTGTTGCTTTTTTCTACTCTAGGAACTAACCTTTCAGTTCAAGGCTTATCTTTCCATCTGAAATAGTTGCTCAACAAGTTGGAACTGACAGTATACAAAATGTTTCACTGCCATGTGTCAGGTAGATTAATGCATTTCATGCCTGATAAATGCAAATGAAATTTTTGCTGAAAGAGATGGTTTAGCAAATGATTCTTCGTACAGTGGCTAGGAGTTAGGCACAGGGCTCCCATGGAGAAACTCATGGAGACAATGTGTCTGAGTCACAATTTAATTGCTAACATAAAATTAAATAGCCATAAGTTCAAGCATGCTAATGAACAAGAAGCAGAATTGGCTTTTTCTCTGCCTACTGAATTGTCTAATGATTCTTGAGAGGAGCAAACAGCACATCATAGATCCAATTAAAACCCCAAGGTGTTACAAGAACTGTAACTTTGGGGCTGGGGATTTAGCTCAGCGGCATAAGCACCTGCCTTGGAAGCAGGCAGTCGTGAGTTCGATCCCCGGTACCGGTAAAAAGGAAAAAGACAAAAAAAAAAAAAAAAAAAAAAAAAAAAAAAAAAAAAAAAACAAAAAAAAAAAACTGTAACTTTCACATTAACATGGAATGTCCTCTTACAAGACATTTTTGAAATGACACTAATATCACAGTAATACGTTTTCAAAAAAAGATAATGTAAGTTTGAATAGTTGGCTGAAATTTCCTAGTGGATTTCTCTCTAAACATAATATAAATTAAATTTGATTTGGTCCATGCTTCTTCAATTGACTTAAACATACAATCTTTGTATGTTTGTACCAAAACAACTTTGCTATTCTCCCTTACCTTAGAGAGAAATGTTGTACACTACGTTGTACTTATTAAAGAAAAGATAGTTTTATTGTTATTGTTAATATAAATATTACTGCCAAGAAATATCTTTATTGTGTATAAGAAGTTTGCTTTCCTAAAATGAGTTAGTGGAATTTTAACTTTAAAAAGCACATCTTTCCTATTTTAATTAATCCACATGGACTACTTATGAAAATAATGGAAAATCTTGAAATTGTAATAAGCCATAAGTTATTTTAACACAACTTCTGTATGCTACAGAGTTTTTATGTTACTGTCACACGTTTTTTGTTTGTGTAGAGCAAAAGTAGGGGTACATTTGACTACATCTTTCACTTATTCCATAAGGTACATTCTGTAAATGACACAAATAAATGTGTACTCTGGGGTGCCCAAAAGTTCAGATTACAGATATTCTCCTCTAAAACTCCTTTCCTGAATGACATAGGTTTAAAAATTCACAGATTATTATGGAACTGAAGCTGCAGCTTTGTGTATCTACATACCCACTTTGAAGTTCATATTGGGGAGTACAAAATGAGAAAATTTCAGAGCTCTAAGAATATGATAGCCAAGAAAATCAGAGGTAACACATATATTGATAATGCACTTTTTCTTCTGATTCTAATTTTTTTAATGTAAAATTTTAAATATGGCTACTCAGGAATTTCCTACTAACCAAGTAATGCAGGTTTAGATGTAATTGTAAAAAAGCACAAGAACACATGGTAAAAACTATAGGTAAATGTTGGTAGGCATATGTACACATTTTTATGAGTGATAATTGAATTGAATTTTAGTGTTATTAATAAATAATGAATCTGAAAGAGACACAAGATACTTTAAAGAAAGTAGGAAGACATAATCATAAATAGATATGCAACAAATAACAGTGCATTCACCTATAGAAAAATCATTAACAGACATGAAAGCCAAATAAGTACTGATACAATTGTACTGAGAGATATTCATACCCTGCTATCACAAAAAGACATATCAACTAGACAAAAAAATTGATAATGAAATATTAGAACTAAACCAAAAAATGGACTTATTAGATATCTACAATATTTTACTCCACAACTTTGTAATACATATTTTCAGCTGTACATGGGACATTCTGTAAAATATACCACATGCTAGCTCATAGAACATGCTTAATTAAATGAAAAGGAATTTAAATTATTCTGTCATACTCTCAGATCATATTGCAATAAAACTGGTACACAATGGCGAAAGAAACCACAAGAATTTCATAATCACATGGAACTTAATTCCCTCATGAAAAAGACAGAACATAAAAGTGAAATAAAAGAAGAAATTGGACAGTTTCTACAATTAAATTATAATGACAACACAACATCCTGGAATTCATGGGACACAAAAGCAGTCATAAGAGGGAAATTTAAAATAATGAATACTCATATCCAGAAAACAGATATGTTTAATCTCAAACTTCTAAAAACAAAAGCAGATCAAGCCAAAGGTCGTATGAGGGAGGAAAGTGCAAATATTTGAGATTAAAAAAAGCAATACAATGAATCAAAATACTGAAAAGTTTATTATTTCAAACATTAAACAAAATTAACAAATTAATACAATTGAGATTTAAGAAAGAAATACAAAATATCAAAGAACTGAAGAGTTGATTATTTCAAAGATTTTTTTTTAAATGACAAACATATAGTCAAACATCAAAAAAGTAAAGAAGCTATTCAAATCCATGAAATTAGGAATGAAAGGGTAAAATTACAGTGGACTCTGTAGATTTACCATTATATTATCTGTATCTACTCTGAAAATTTGTATTCTAGCAAGATGGAAAATATAAAAGAAATGACAGGTGACTAGATACATATGAATTACCAAAGCTGAATTAAGAAGATATAAAAATCTTTAAAAAACCAGTATCAATCAAAGAAAATAAAGATGCAATTAAAATCTTACCAACAAAGAAAAGCCTAAACTTTATCAGATTCACTGCTGAATTATACAAGAAATTTAGAGAGAACTTAATACCAGTAATTTGTCATTCTCTGTAATAAAATTGAATAGGAAGCAATACTTTCAAATTCACTCTTGGAAACTAGCGTTACCCTGATACTAAAACCAGAGAAAGAATCAACTAAGAAAGAACTCGAGGCCAAACTCTGCAGTGAATACAGGTTAAAACAAGACAAAACAAAACAAAACAAAACAACAAAAACAACACAAAAAAACCCTTCTTAATAAGATCCTGGAAAACAAAATGCAGCAAATCATCAAGACATCATGATCAATCTGGATTCATCTCAAGGATGCAACAATGATTCAGTATAGGTAAATGAATAAATGTAAGACAGTATATTAACAAAGTCAAAGAAAAAATCCATGTGATCATTCAATAGATGCAGAATAAGGTTTTGACAAAGATCTGCATCTATTTATGAAAAAAACCTATAGGAATTTGGAAGGGTTGGTCTTTATTTCAATTTGACAAAAGCCATCTATGACAAGCCAATAACAAACATCCTGTTAAAGGACAAAAACTAAAAGCTTTCTCTCTAAAACTGGGCAAAAGACAGGGGTGTCCCCTGTTACCATTCTTACTTTGCATAGCTCTGAAAACATTAGTGAGAGTTAAACAGAAAGAAATAAAAGAAGGGCTGGGAATTTAGCTCAGCAGCATAAGCACCTGTCTAGCAAGTGGTAGGTCATGAGTTTGACCCCAGGTACAAAAAAAAAAAAAAAAAAAAAAAAAAAAAAGAATTAGGAAGAATAATAATAAAAAAAGGGAGAAGTTAAATTATTATCTGTGAGTGACATGATACTGTACATAGAAGACCCCAGAAGTCCACTAAAAGATTGCTAGATGCAATAAGCAAATTCAGTAACATAGCTGGATATGAAGTCAATATATAAAAATCAATAATCTTCCCATACACTAATAACAAACTCACTAACAGAGAAATTAGGGGAGCAACACCTTTTACAATAGATTCCCCAAAAATAAATTACCTAAGAATCAATCTATTGAAGAATGTGAAATACTTCTAATTGATAGCTACTGTACTCTGAAAAAGAAGATTGAAAGGCAGGTCAGAAACTGGAAAGTTATTCCTTGCTCTTGGTTAGGAAGAATCAGTATACAGAAAATAGCTATACTTCTGAAATTGTGATACAGATTTAATGCAATTCTGATCAGCATTTCAATGACATATCTCAGTAATTAGAGAAAAATATGCCCAAATTCATTTGAACCCAGAAGAGACCTACAATAGCAATGGCCATCTTGGGTGACAAAGCCACAGCAGGACAGGGAACATCAGAATCCCCTACTTGAAATTATACTGTAAAGCTACTGTGATAAAAAACAACATGGTGTTGGTGGAAAAACAGCTAACTATGAATGGAGCAGACTAGAAGATATAGCAAAAACTCCACGCAGTCAGCCACCTTTTCTTTGAGAAAGATACCAAACACATTCACTGAAAGTAAGATAGTCTTTTTAATAAATGGTACTGGAAAACCTGGCTCTGCACATGTTGAAAATTAAAAGTGAAGCCATAAGTTTCATCATGTACTGAAATAAAATTGAAAGGAATTAAAGATAAAAATATTGAAACATGGGGCTGGGGATTTAGCTCAGCGGCATAAGCACCTGCCTTGCAAGTGCGTGGTCATGAGATCGATCCCCAGTAGCGATAAAATAACTTAAAAACTATTGAAACAGAAATATTAAATATTCTGGAAGATAGACTATGTAAAACTGTTGAACAGTCATGTAGGCAAAAATTATGTGAATAAAATCCTGATGACATAGGAACTTTCACATAGAATCAATAATTGGGATCTCATCTTACTAAAAATTTTTCTACAAGACAAATCAATAGAGTAAAGAGAAAATTCACAACATAGTAAAAATGTTTGCCAGCTCTTGTTCAGACAAAGAATTACTATGAAAACATGCACAGATCAAAAAAAAATCAGACTTCCTAAATTTAAAGACACAATCTAAAAATAGGCAAGTGAGATGATTGCTGTACTTCTCACATGAAGGAATACAAGCAGCAAACAAATATATGAAAAAATGTTCAGCATCACTGGTCAAGCAAGATTTATGGGTGAAAACAACACTGATTTCAGCTCACCCCAGAAACAATGGTTATTATCAAGGAATCAAACAACAAAAAAACTTTAGTCCCTGTAAGGATAAGGAACACTGTTGATGAGAGGGTAGATTGGTGGTCACTGTGGAAATCAGTCTGGAGATTCCTCAAAAACCTAGGATTGGAGGTCCCATATGACCAATTATTTTCTTTGTGGTTATCTTCCCTGAAGAATTAAATACATTATATCACAATGATATATGTTCGTCCACATTTATAGTATCAAAATTTGTAATAGTTAGAGAATAGCTGAAAGGAACACAAATTCCCATGAACTGTAGAATGAATTGAAAAGATGTGGGCTTTTATTGGCTGAGTAGTGCTCAGCCAAAAAGAAGGATAATCTGGAGACTTTTATAGGTAAACAGATGTTGAGTTCATACTAATAAGTAACATAAATCTGACTCACTTGTATAAACATCATATTGTATCCCTAGTATGAAAATTTGAAATAGGAAGTAAGATCCAAAACATACAATAGATATTGTGAAAGCTGCAGACACTAATGAAAGGAGAAAATAATGAAGGAAAATTATAAATAATAAAATAATAATGAAGGGAAATAATCACACACACACACACACACACACACACACACACACACACACATATATATATATATATATATATATATATATATAGAGAGAGAGAGAGAGAGAGAGAGAGAGAATCAACTTACGGTTGTACTCATAGTCACACTGAACATTTCCCTTAGTGCATTGAAAAGAAATATGCTAATATTGCTTGGATAGTTAAATGCCTATATCTTGTACTCTGATTAAGTAATTTAAAGATACTAATATGCAACATATTAATGATTTTTACTCTCCTGTTATATTGGCTTCAAATCCTTTTTCTCTTTAAAATATGATTTAATAAAAGAGTAAAATAAAAAGGATGGGATACTGATAACGATGTGCAAAACAGAACCCTCCTCTTAACTCATGGCATTGTTGGTGGAAATGTAAAATACTACAATCACATAGAAATAATAAAGGATATTCTTCATAAGACTAAACATAGAGATACTTTTTGAGACTTTGGGAGGTATAATAATCTTGAGCATAGTTCTAAAACAGTGAAGGACTGCCTACCATGGTGATATAGATATGCCCATGATTATAGCAGTGCAATTCACATTAGTTAAACTTATGAAACTGGTAAGAAGAAGGTCAACAGACGAATGGTTAGAGAACATATCAGAAGGGGAGAAAAAGAAAGGGGGGGTGAAAAGGTAAAGGAGGAGAAGAGACACAAAAAGAAAAAGAAAAAGCATTATCATAATCCAGGACATTATAAGACACATATATTTTCAAATTCAGTGTTTTCTGTTAGAACACAGTAAATAAGATAACAATCAGATATGACATTAAAATATGTTTTTTTAGCTGAGGAGACATATGCAAAAGAATATGAAAATAATTTGAAATTGTTATTAACTTTAAATATCATTTTAAAATAAACTTGTTTATTGAAATATATGAGACAGTCAGACAACAGGAACAATTAATTAGTAAAAACTTGTTGAAAAATCACAAAATGAACACAGTTGCTTTATTTTCCCCTATGTTTAGCACACAGTTGTTTTAAAATTTTCTTTCATAGTTTATTTATTTTTTGGTAAACAGTATACATTTAAAACATATATAATATAACAACCTCAGAAACCAGGTTCTCTTCGCACTTCACAATTTTTTATTTTTTTTCCATTATATATTTTTGTTGGTATGGCTACTAGTTTATTTAGTGAATTTGCCAAACTGATTTTGCAAGGCATGGATTGTTTATCGTGTGTAACAATTATTTTTTTTAGTATAATAGTGCTCTACTAATAATTAGATAACATTGTCCTGAAAGGTCAGACCAAATCCCTGTTTTCAGAAGTTTCTGGGAATGTTTTGGGAGTTACCTTCAATGCTCAGGCAAAATATAAAGTCTGTATTTTACTTTATACTTTTACAAAATCTCAAAAGTACACCTGAAAGTCTAGACTATTCTAGGCCTCTCTGTTTCATGCTCACAACCCTAGTTATGCACACAAATCTTTTCAAGTATAGTGAATTTCTTTCAAGCTTCTACACGGACATTTAATTCCCCCACCCTTTATTTTAGACACAGTAGTAAGTTTCTATTTACCATTATTATCAATCACTGCTTCAAGCAGATGTACCACTATAGTGTAAATTGTATACAATTTTCTTCCTAATAGTTCCAACAAATTCCTTCAAGGAGATAATGGGTTTCCCTGAGTGAGACCTAACTTAGGTCAAATAAAGACAATATCCTCACAAGAGCACTTTCTTTACACATCTATTTCCAAGTAATGGTGGACTGATAGAAAGGGAGCTTCCGCCCTCGGTCCTAGTTTCTGTTTTCCAGCGTCTGCATGGCTGCAGCCTTTTACTGTACTTAAGATTTATAGGCTTCCAAGGCTCCTTTCAAGGTCATCTGTTGAGATATGGGGATGAGAATGAGGTAGTAAAATACCACAAACCTCATCTTTACAATAAACTCTACCTGGATTATGGTAAGAATCTAATAAATTTAAAAGGTTTTAGGATTGATTTTGACCATGTGTTTGATGAGTCTAAAATCTATTGGGAGATGCTTATTCCAAAAATCCTACTGATATAATACTAATCTATTCATTTGTGTTGGGCCATTTTTTGTTAGTTTTAAATAAAATCAAACTGAGTTGATAGAATTTCTTTGATTTTTTTTATTTTCACAGACAACATCATAATAGCATAAATCTTAAAACAATTCAACATGACAAATCAAATCAGTGACACAGCTTTGTCTGAAAAATGATACAATTGAGAAAAGAATAGTAATTATTACAAGACAGTTTCAAAACCAGAAGTATACTGATGTGAATGTCGTCTACAATAAAATAACTGTCATTCAGTTGTTACCATATAGTCAAATTACAAATTTAAAATTTAAGTATGTTCACTTACAACAGCTGAGGAGAGGAATATTTGTTGAAGTTCCTAGACATTGAGATGAGCTTTTATTTGCTTTTTTGCATTAATTTTCTTCCTTTTTCTATGCACAAACACACACAAGAATGGGGGATAGAGCAAAAGATCAAAGTAAGAGTAAGTGAGGGAGAAAGAGACATACATCACTTTTGTGTGGAGTTTTGTTCTTGTAATGTGATGTTAGAAACATTTTACTTTCAGGTCCTATTTGTTTTGAAATTCTGTGAAATAGGAACAGAAATGGTAGCTATTTTACCTTTCTAAAAATAATATGTATATATGTGAGTGTGCGTGCATGTGTGTGATCAACATAATTTATTACAAGGAAAATATGAGAAGCTAGCAATTAAAGGTAAGGCAATTCAGAAGTTTGCAAAAAGGGATATCGACATTTATAATCAAGAAGGATGGTATATGTTAATGGCTCAGAATCAGTTTTATTATTGGAAATCACAAGCGATGGGGCAGTGGCATAAAAAACCATCCATAGTTTCTGTCATCTTTGAAAAGCCATTTTTCAAAAATAAAATCTGGATTTATAACTTCATAGGACTTAAACCAGCTATTGTCTGCTCTCTCCTGGGGATAATAATTTCTTCCAAACTCGACAGTCTTTGAATCTTGAATTACAAATTTTGTGTCTATGCTATCACATCAGTTTATATGCTTCTACAGTTGGGTGTTCCTGTTTGAGTAACAGGTTTTATGCTTCTCTGATAGACAATATCAGTTACAAAGTCCTAAGTTTTGTAGCATGAAAAGATTATAAACAAATAGGTACTGAAGTTTGTCTTTGGTTTACCAAAAAAGAAACTATGATTCTAAGAAAGAAGACTCTGCTACAACATCTGGAAGCATTTAAGATATAGCAGAAACAGCAGCACTAAATTTGTGTGTGTGCCTCCAAATAACTGACCTCTATTTACCTACCTGAATCACATATAATATAATACTTTCAACATGAAATTTCTCACCTCTTCAGTGTAGGAGGAATTACATTTACTATCCCTTGCCTTAACAGGTATTGCTGTTGGGGCATTTTAGATATTGTAGACTATCAAGTTTAGAGCAATGTATGATTTTCACTGCCATTAAGAAAGAGAAAAAGGATAGTACATTCTTGTGCTCATAACCACAGACCTTCACATCAGTCTCCTAGCCCCCAGTCCTTTATTTGACCTAATTTTTTTTGGGGGGGGGGTTTATACCTTTCAGGTTTCTGAACTACTATACAGATGTTTCCCAGATCACACTTGCATCAGAATAAAACCAGCATGAGTGCAAAATATCATAAACCAGAAACACATTTAACCTAGCCTGCAAAACATTGTAGCCTAACAGTACAATGCACTGGGTCAATGACTACCCTAGAAATCATGTGGCTGAAGGGTAGCTCTGTCACCTTGCTTGTTATGAACATTGCAAGATGATACCATATCATAGATCACTAGCCCAGGAAAAGAGCCCAATTCAAAGTGCAGTCTCCGCTCTCTTGTACATCATAGTAAATGTAAAACATCATAGGTCAAAATATCACAAGGAGAGAAGGGCCTGTGCTTTGATACATTTTAATGTACTCTAAAATAAAATTTTCAGATATTGTTTAGAACAATTTGATGTAACATTGAAAACTCTGAGAGGCCTTTAGACACTTTATCAAAGTTTAAGACTTTGTAACAAATTAGTGATAAAGGATAGTAATCTAAATAGCTACCAGTGCAAAACAAATTATATCAAAATATATTGACATAAATGGACAAACTTTTTCTATTTTGTTTCACAGAATTCAGTAATTCAAGAAAAAAATCATGCAGTATAAGCCACAAAATAAAAATAAAAAACAAGCTTGATGAATTCTAAGCTGTTGTTCATATTAAAATTTAGTTAAACTGACTATGTCCACAAGTAGGACCTCAATATTATAGATTTATAACTCTGAATTCTTTTTCTTATTTTTTAAAGGGTCAGATAAAAGGCAAATTTGTTTCAGGGTCTAAATACTGCCTATGGCATAGAATCTAAATGTGTCAAAAAATGCAGTGGATCACATGAAAACAAGATACACTCCATTTATGTCCTTTTACCAAATAAATAAATCTCAAAATACATGTTACTCCATGACTCCTAGAGAAACCTGTGTTATTATCAATTCGACTGAAAATGAATGCACAAAACAAAATTAATATCCCTTATCTCCATTATCAGGCTAAGCAACACTTCATGAATAATCTTTACAGATTTCTTTTAGGAAAATAAAATTTTATTTGTATTCCTTTGACAAATGGTTTATGTGCCCATTAAGTGTCTGATGGTATCATGTTAAAACCTCACAAAACATAAGAATTGAGGCCACCATGTAATAAAATAGCAAATAAATGAAAATGTCTGAGTTCTTAAATGTCTGTGATACATTAGCTCAAAGTATTTCTATCTTTTGCGTGTTTACTGCCCACCTTTTTGGCATATGCATTAAAGATAATTCTTAGCACTTCATAACAGATATTTAGTTTTTATCATTCATTTGTGTTGCCAGTCTATGAAAATAGGCTTTTTCATTTATGAGACTGTTGTAATCAGAGGTTGTACACAGAAAACAACTAGGATTAGGACATGGAGTTTATAATATTTTTATAACAGTCACCAGGAGTTAACACAGGAAAATGCAGGAAACCTATCCACAACATCAAAGATATAGATTATTTAGTCAAGAGCCTAAATCCCACAGCACATGTCCCACATGCGTCCAGATAAAAACCCAGAGCTCAAGACAGTGCCTCCCATGAGCCTAAATGGAGGCCCAGAGCCCACAAGAAGGACTCACACTAGTGTCTTTTATAGATCCGTGCCGGGAAGACCCAAGAGTCAGCAGTGGAAGCCAGAAAGTGTATGCCAGCAGGATGAAGGAGCTGTGCTAGTGGGATGAGGGCTCTATGCTGGAGCCAAGAAGTCACACTCACAACAAAGAGCAGGGCTATCCTGAAAGGCACCACAGCTGTCCTCAGCAACATGAAGGCCTCGAGCTCCTCCGACAACAAGCACAGTCGGGTACATGCCAGGAAGCAGTGTTAAGAGTTCATCTTGGAGACCAAGCAACATGTCTTCCCCTCTAGAACCAGGAAGCAATGCTCAATGTGAGGACAACCAGGAGAACCAACAGCTCAGACAGCAACTCGTAGGAGAACACACAATGCCTCCTTAACACCTCAACCCTCTACATCTCCCTTCTTCTCCACCTATTTATCCTGGCAACTTTTCTCATGTGGAGCATCTTCACTCATTGCATGCCGATGTAATCCAGCTGGCATTAAGTTGACCACCAGTTCTCAAACCATAACAGAGATGAAAACATTCTGGGGCTTAGTAAAGAGTATTTAATATTACCAGTTTTTATATTTTTTTTTGTTTGTTTCAGTATGTGGTTTTTTCTTAATTTATCTGAAATATTGTATTTGGATGGCCAAGTAAAGGATACATGTTTTTTCTTTAGACATTTAAAAACAAACTAATGAACCCCACCTCAGTTTTAAAAGAAAGATTGTTGAAAAAAGCAGTTTATAAAAAAAGGTTTGATATCAGATATGCCTCATAAATTTCAGCGTTTCCATTCTTTAAGCAAAGACCTCAGATAATTACCTTTTCAATATCATACAGACATCTTTATTATACTTTGCATTGATTTAGTTTGGTCTTATTTGACCTTTCTTATGTTATGATATGAGGAAACTATTTCAGAGTAAATGAACATGATGAGGGAAGTGGGTCACTAAAAAGGTGAAGCAATTTCTTACAGTTGTTTCTTAGTGACGATTTCAAGATTATTTTAAACTAGTCAGTTTCTCAAAGTTTGAGAAATCTTTGGAGATGGCAATAAAAATTAGTAAGTGATTGTCTCCTAAATACTAATTAATTATCAATAGCTAATTTTTCTTACTTTCAATGCAAAAATCCACAAGGTAGAACTCATGAGGTAGGCAATATCTCCAGTACAAGTACTTGTAATTACATTTCTTATTTATTTATTTATTTATTTATTTATTTATTTATTTTTGGTACAGGGGATTGAATTCATGACTCCACACTTGCCAGGAAGCTGCTGTGCCAATGAGCTGTATCTCTGGCTCCAGTTATAATTACTTAAAAAACATCTGTATCAATTAGTAAAAGAGTGAGGATTTCTTCAGTTCAAAACAGAACATGGCATAAAATTTCCCAGCTCTTTCACGGTATTTTATAATATATTCTAGTTTCATATTCATGACTGTTTAACAGAATTCTACTGCCAGACCTCCTGTAGATTACAAAATCAAAATTCATAATTTGTATTTCTGACTCACAAAATCTGAACTGTATACATTTTATAAAAACACAGTTTTAAACTCTGATGACTGTGTCTCATGTATTTAGTAAGGCAGATATATGCTTTGTATTACTCAACTAGCTTGACACCATCAGAGCATGTCCATAGGACAGAGATGTCAGAAAGGAAGATTTGCAAGCAGTCCTTATAAGCAATTGAAATTACTGTCTTTCTTATTTATTTTCTTTAATTGAAGAAAAAGATAACAAGATAGAGATGGCTATTCTCTTAGATTATTCTAAATTTAATGGGAAATTATATTATGTTTTGTTTTGTTACTCTAGAACAGGGTAATTACTTTATGTGTGCAGGAGAAAAAGCTACACAACGCAGACTAAACAGTTAACAGTAACTAGAATTGGAAGCTACACATAAGTGACTGGGGATAGCTGTTAAATACATTGCATAGTAGGAATATTTCAGCACCAAGACCCTAAGATATGTTGATTTGTCCTTTTCTTTTATGTTCTTATATGGTTTTAACGTATTTTTTTGTTTGTTTGTTTTCTATAAGCATCAGTCCTGGAGCAGTTTATTTTTCAAGGTCAAAATTAGATTAATGTTTTCAATTTTTTTTTCTTTTTTTATCGGTACCAGGGATCGACTCACGACCACCTGCTTGCAAGGCAGGTGCTTATGCCACTGAGCTAAACTCCCAGCCCCTCTTTTCAAATTTATACATTCTTATTTTGTTGAAACTTCATTTCTTTTCATACCTCTTTCCTGATTGCTGTAACATTTTCATTCATTTTTTCTGCTTTTCATCTTATTTTGTCTAGTACCAATATTAAACTTTGAGAAAGAGTACCATTTTCCTCTGGGAAGATACATTCAAACTATCTACCTTCTCCTATTGGAGTTTACATTTTTTCTATCCAGATATTTAAATGTCCTGCAACATCACAAATATGTTGATGCATATAAAGAAAAAGGACATAAAGTTTTATTTTTGTGTGTAGAACATTCACAGCCCTGTAATAGGTATTTTATTCCAGCCATGTTATTAAATTTGTATTAAAATCATAAAACAGATAAAATCGTTTTTAATTTAACTCAGGGTAACACCAAGGATTTTTAGAATAAGTAATTTGTGCTAATTCTTCTATCCATGTTGAATTTCAATTATATTTTCATCGCACTAGTTTATTGCATACCATCAGCGCTGGTGGTTTGTGGGTTCAGGATGGAAATGAACCAGGGACTTTCTCACTCTCAGGCCTAGTAGCTAATTCTACTTCTCTCTTATTATCTCTTTATTACCGAGTGAAGCCCATTGGCTGCGACATTAATATTCCACTATATTGGAAGCTTATGATCTCTTACAAAAAGCTAGTTATTTTATTGGTTACCATGGCAAGACTAAAGGAAGAAAATGAGAGTGAATGAAAAAGACAAATAAAGAACCATAAAAAGGTATATTACTCTTAATGATATCGTAATGCTGTCTTACAATGTCACTGTTGCTACAGTATGTTTACTGAGGCGGTATCAAAGCAAAATAAAAATAGGCCTGCATGCTGCCTGATTCTTCATGGGTATATGGCATTTGAAAGTCATAGTGAACATTTTAGATATACATATTCTGTTATCTAGACAAGTTTATTCATAGTCCAGAGCAGACTTTCTCCTACTGTTCTAAATTATTTGTTTTCCAACATTAGATATAAACTTTAGAGAATAAGCAGAGACCAAGATTGTTCTTTAGAAAAGTATTGATATATTAAATATAACTGTTAGGTCTTTGAAAGTCATTTTAGCAGTTTTCACTCACTCTGGCATTTAAGATCATATCACATTGATTTTCTAACTACGACTTTAAACATAACCAGATTTGAATCAAATGCCCCCAAAATAGTAAATATTAGTTCTGTTTGCATAAAACTGTTGTAATTGCATGACAGTAAATGTGTTTGATGGCAATTGGTAGTATAAACATATTTCTGCCTCTTTGTTTAGCAGCACATACATAACAAGTGTTATTTTGCATATAAATACTTTATCCTCAACATGATCCTTAAATAATTGTTATTTTATCATTTTATATTCTCTTTCTTCCTATATTCTTTAAGAAATGTTCTGAAAATTCCTTGGTCTTCCATAAGATAATTTTCCATAAATGTAGATATTATCAAAATCATGGTATGAAATTGGTCAATATGAAACAATTTCATCTGGCTTATCGCCAAATAATATTCCTTAGTATGGGCATACAGTAGTTAATTTCACCATTCACACATTCAGGGCTATGTGAATTATGCTCAGTTTCTAACTCTTACAAACATTTTATAAAATCATCTAGGTATAAGTTTTGGTAAGAAGGTAAGTTATTTTGGGGATAAATATTCAACAGTATATTTGTGGGTTAAGTTATAAAATCAAAGCATAAAAATTAACAGACAGTCATATGTCATATATTAACAAATGATAATTCCTCAATGTTATTTTTTGAACTTCTGTATCATTTCTACCCTTTATTCTGGTTTGATTTTTTTTAATAAAAAAGTGTATTTTGTTGGTCATTTTATAGTAATTTGCTTTCAACTACTGCAGAGTGTCTAGTGTTTATGATATTGCAAAGTTCTACTAGCAAAACACTAATGATTCAATTTGCCTGTAAACTTACCAGTATTATCTATAATCAGTATGTAAAAGTATATATATACATATATGAATGTATGTATGATTTTGCCAGCTTTTCGGTGTTATGTTTTCATCACCAATTTTCTCATGATTCATGATCATTATTCTTAGCAGCAGTACTTTCACTATTATGCACCATTGTCTAATTGGACTTTTTTTTAAATTAAATTTGTCAATTCTCTATATGGAACAATATGAATGGATTCCCAGAGAATTATGACCAAGAAAAGTTAATTGAAATATATTCACATTATATCACCTAATTTGTAATATTTTTAGAATGAAAAAATTGTAGAAATAAAGAACAAAAATAGTTGCTGGGGATTAATCAGGAAATGGGAACGGAAAAAAAGTGATTGCAGCTATAAAAGGGAAATATGAGAAATTTTTGCAGTGATAGAACTGTTCATTATTTTGCCTATATATTTTAAAAAAGTGACGATTCCGATGTCATATGATAGTTCTACAAGAAGTTTCCATAGTAGCAAACTGACCCAGCCTGCAGGTAAGTCCACGCAGACCCTAAAGGGGGAGTGGGTTTGAAGAAGGGACAAGAGAAACAAAGAATGGAGACAAGAAAAAGTCCAATCAAGTCTCATTTATTCACGGAAGGAGTAACAAATATACAGGGTATTGAGGAGGAGGGATTTGTGTTCTGAGACATCAGCAGGTAACAGTAACAGTGGCAGGACCCAGGGTTATAGGTCAATTCAAATTTCCCAGGCATGGGCTCATAAGGGGGACTGATTAACATAATTCCTGAATAGATCAAGCGAGCTAGGTAGGCAAGGTGCTGCTTAACTACCAAACTTAACTCCTAGAAAGAGTGGTATGGCCCTGCTGCAGATATTAAGGTGGTACCGCCCGCAGATGTGAAAGTGGTACGGCCGCAGATAGTAAGGTCCTGCAGATATAAGGTGGCAGCCAAATACAGGGCTTCCCACAGCAAACTATATAAGGGGAGTATAGGATCTTTATGTATTACTTTTAATTGGATTAAATTAATCCATAGTAAGTACATAAGTGGAACTACATTCCAATGTATAATTTTAACTGAATTAATTTATGTTCTCTAGTACCTTATTTACTTTGCTGCACATAACACCTCTAAGCACTTTTAAGACTGGATACATTTACTGTCCTCATCAATTTCTTTCTGCCTCATTCTCTGAGCAACAACCAAATCCTAAAAGCAAATATTATTTTTAGTGTAACATTCCTGCACCTATAGTCTTTCCTTGGCTTTGCACTCCTTCTTAATTAAAATTTAATGGAAATATTGCAACTGAGTATCAATCATCTAATCAACTTTTCCTTTCCTCTTTTTGTTTTTCCAGCAAATTGAACAGGTTTTGATCATGTAACAATTATCCATCATAAGATTTCCATGGCTCAGATCCTACAAAACAAGGTCCTTTTTCTTCAATGTTCTGAAGAGACTGCAGTCAATAGGAGCACTTAGCTGTGTGCCCTCTAAGATTACAAAGAGTGGCCAATGAGAATCAAGAGCCTGAAAGACTTGCTGAAGAGACAGAGAGGATGAAACACTCCCCAGGGGCAACTCACTGAAATTCATCCTTATGGATATATCACACAGTAAGCTTCAAATAATACATTATTTTAACAGATGAAAATCAATGACTGATATTTTTCTTTTCTAGCTGGGCAAAGGCGGCACATTTTGGAAATTTCATAATATTCAAAATATTGGAAATGCAAAAGTTTGTGTGTTTTAACTTTCCTCAAAGTTATTGAAATGCCAGGAATGTAGTGCCTTGAATAGGGCAGAGTTTTACATATAAAAGTATTTAGCTAAGACTTTTTTTAAAGGAATCTTACTTTTAATAATGACATTTCTTAGTCCTCTGAGGCCTTAAAACTTTCAGCACCTCTGGTGGTCTTGCAGTCACTATCACACGTGGTCAATGATAAATGGCCCTTAGAGTGTCACACTACTACCCACGTATTTTCTCACTTTAATGACATCATCAAGAAAATCCCATAAATGCACCTGCATTTGTCAGTGTTTTCTAGATCTCTGAGGGTTTAGGATTAAGGAGAGGCAGTAGAGGGAGCTCTGGCAGCATTGATTCCTGGTTGTATTATTATTATTATTTTCTTAATAGATTGCAATTTTATAGCCTCAGTGAGAATCTAACACCTGGGAAGATCCACTGTGATTTTCCTGAATAATATTTGCATGTATGAAATAGCACATATAAGGCCCCAAATGCACAAACTGTTTTAATATCTACAGCCTATCTCACTCTTGCGAACATACCTGAAATCACTGTTGATAAAAAAATTTCTCCCCATATCCTGGCCTACATCCCCACTCCTGCCTCCATTTCTTCATTCTCACTGTAAATGTCAGGTAGAAATTTCAAAATCAATACTTAAAGATATTTGTTGCAACAAAGTAAAATTATCAGTCTTTGATGAAAAGAGAATAAAATACTCTATTCCTGCCCTCCATATATTTTTCTTCTGAGCTGGTAGTATTTTTGGTTTCTTGGTCTTGAAGCCCAGTTCTAGTTTAACTCTCTTATATTTTTTTTTTAAATATTCATTTTACCATTCCCTTGACATTTGCCTGCCTTTTCTAATCATGGGTCAGCAGTCTGATGATAGAAATAGCCAAGGACCTCCCCTGGAAGAGCTCTCTTGCAAATGTCTCTCCTGAGATCAGTGCAAGAGAAAGAACGAAGCTCACAGCCATGCCACTGATGACATGTAGCAGCAAGGTTAGTAAAGGAAGCCTCTTGGCACAGACAACAAAAGTCATCCAAAAGCACCAGCGTCAGTGTGCAATTAATTCCTGGGCTGCTGCTCATCCTCAACACCATTACTCATCCCTTCTCACCCCACGGCATCTGTAGTGCTTCACTGGAGTCTGGCTTGGAGTGAGGCCACCAGTGCCGCCAATTGTTCTAACGTCAAGAGAGAGACTTCTTTCACTTCTTAGAATCTAGGAGAAAAAAAAAAAGAAAAAAATACTAAAAGTATGAACAGGATATTGAAAGTCACTCTGAATAAAACAAAACAATTTCCATTGGTTGGCTCCTTGCAATGTGGATTTATCCTGTCACATTAGGTCTGATCTTTGTTCTTAAAACCTGAGATCTTAATGTCCATATTACAAGGCTTTCTGTGTATTAGAGGCTTATGTGGGCTTTGAAAAAGTGTTGGTTGCAAAGAACAAGTTTTATTATGTTTGTAATACAATGTGTATTGATTCGTCATATCCTTGTTTAACAAATGTTTTGGAGACTGACTTAAAACAATATTTAATTGTTATTATGTGATAATACAATTTATTTTCTTATAGGCACCTTTGCTGTGAAATACAGAGTTCTGGAAAAATGAAAGCCATTAAAATAGTCTCCAAATGCAAATGGCCTTCACTAGCTAGATCTTACCCATTAATTGTCTCACAAACAAAGTTTTGAGTACGAGCTGAGTAGAAATATGGAAAGAGTAATAGAGTCAGTAGGAACAAGAGGAGACAATTTCAAACACTTAACTGGAAGAATTAAGAGACCTATGCCAGGAAATGCATGTAAAAGTCATAAATTTAAGATGGTTTACCCTTTACTAGAGAATTAACATGAAGGGATCACTATATAAAGTGATTTTAAAACACGTGATCAGTTTACTTTTTGAAATTTATGCCTTTAAGTATCTACAAAGTATATATAAATGGACAATGTCTATGTCTATGAAGGCATTATGGAAATGAGTATATTTCAATAGATTCCTTGAAGTCTGCAACAAGTAAGACGTTAGCATATCTTTCATGCATTCCATGTAATCTCTGAGTTATGAAAGCATAGGAGGCATACATTGAACTCTTTTCCACTGGGGTAAATTTGGACCTTATTACATGAAGGCTGGCTTCCTCAGTATCAGTTGGAGAGCAGTTAGGATGGTTCCTAACATTATTAATCAGAATAAAATGCATGTGTTTTCCATACTATGTCTACTTATTTGTGTAGAGTTATGTAATATAAATTAGATTATGTAATATAAAATCTACATCTGGAAACAGATTTATGATAATTCTTAAAAATCACTGCTGTAATTTGCTAGGGTTGTGTCTAAACTTTAAATTTGATATACTCTTTTAGGCTGACTTGAAGATTTACTCAATGAGATAATCATAGTATAATCCTACATCTAAGCAGCAGGACAGGTCACTACTAAAATAAAATTCAGCCTTGAAAGAGGGCTAGGCACTCAGGAAATATTAGATAAAGTAAATGAACTGATACACTCAACTCCAGAGTCATAAGGTCATAGATGATTCAGATTCACTGCAAATTCTATTAGAATAAATATAATTTCCTTTATTGCTGTCTTTTCATCCAGAACTCAAAGAGAGGTGAAAAGCAATCAGTATAATGAGGACAAATTTTAGAGGAAACTGTAGCAAGTTGTAGTGGGCTGGTGGTCAACTTGTAATACTAGCTGAACTAAATCAACATACTCTTCAGCATGAATGGTCCACCAGAAGTATGTTGCCAGCATAAAAAAGAGAAGCAAAGAGAAAGAGAGTGCATTGTGGGTTCTTTAAAGTGTTGTAGTTTGGAGCTTTTGGTTCTACTGGAGGGACCTGTCATGATATACATTGGTGCATATCGTCCCTGATATGAACTCAACTGCTATCAGATGGACTCAGGACCTTATCTCTGACAATGGCTGTGGTTCACTTTGGGAGACCTCTGGTCCTTACTTTGAGCATTGTATCCTGGCTCCAGAAGGGAAGATGTATGCTGTTCAATCTCCAAGAGAAGCTTGTCACTCTGATTTCTTGATTGAAACTCAGTTGTTCTCATCATCAGAGGACCTCAGGGCCTCATTATTGCTGAGGATGCAGGTGGTACTTTTAGGGGGAGCTTTGTTCTTACTTTGAGCATTGCTTTCTGGCACCAGTGCAGAGCTTTCAGCCTACTGGAACAGATCTTTCGTCCCAGTGGTATAAACTTCCTACTTTCCACCACTTACCTTTGGGCCTTCCCACCCCAAATCCATGAAACCGACTTTCATGAATCATTGCCATGGGCTTTGGGCCTCCAGCTGTACTCATGAAGGACATCGTCATTACGTCTAGGTCTTCAGCTGGACTCATGCAGGACAAAATGTGGTATCGAACATATAGATATACACTATAATATACATCTTGGAAACGGTGTTTATGTGTTGTGCTTTTAAAGATACATCTCTCTAGACTTGATCTTAATTGAATCTGACTCATGTGATTTGAGATAGAATAAGACATTTGAATTCTACGAGGAAGAAAAGTAACTAAAATATAGGCTGTTTATGTGAAATAATGCACTCATTCCTTGGTTTAGGTTTTAATCATCAATCTAAGTATGAATTATTTTAAAATTATAGTATAATAAATATCTAAGTGACATAGCCTAACTAAATGGGATCGGAAATTTTATAATTGGCCTCATGGTTATTTGAATAGAATTGTGCTTTCTCTGGGAAATTTCTCCTCATTGTTCGTATTCCTGTCTCCTATTTGAAAGTAATCAGTTCCCTGATTCTTTTCTGTTCCATTTCTACAAAAGTTTATTGTAGAATTATTTATTTATGCATTTGTTTTCTATGTTTGCAATTGGTTTTCATGTCCTTAAACTTTGTATAATAGTGTTATACATGATGAATCTTTCATTATCTTGTGGTTTTAGTAAATATTAGAATTTGAGCACATTGGTGCATATCATCCCAGTACATTCCCTTCCAATTCAGCACTGTTTCAGTTCATGACTATCTCATATTTTTTGATTCATATCCTACTGATTTTTAAGTTATTTCCAATTTTTGATGTTAAATGTTATGCTGTAATTAAACCCTTTGACGTATGTTTTCCTAAATGCATGCTTATAAGTATTAGATTTACTAGATATTAACAAATGAACAAATGAGTATCTTTAAAACTACTTAAGAAAATAGAATTTTGGGCAGTATAATTGGTTTAAACCCACTCAATTCCATGCCCACAAATGAGGATAGTAATTGTTATATGATTTAATGGATATTCAATGGTTCATTTTTTGTGAATATCATAACAAATAATAAAAACAAAGGCTCGTCTCCATTTTGACTTCTTCATTCTAAATTTTGTCTATGGAAAAGAAACTTAAGACACAGGATTGTTACTGTTTCTTGCATTTATGTAAGCAGAGGAGTCACTCATATTAATGAGAAATACCTGTATTCTTTCTCAGTTTATCTGAGCAAATTTTACTTTCATATTATGAATCATCTTCTTTGAGTTTCTGACTTTGTGACCTGTGCACGTTGGTGTGTCTTTGTTTCTCTGGCTTAAAACAAACAGTAAACTAGTGCTACTGGATCTTAATTATTATTCTATCCCTTTCCCTTTCTCTATTTTATATTCATCTGATTGTCCTTTCTAAGGATATTCAACAAAATGCAAACATTAAATGAAGATTTTCCTGAAATTCAAAGAAAAACAGTTGCAATTGTTGGTTGTTTACAAAACATAGAGAAGCTCAGTATACATATTTGGGTGGAAAGAACGAAAGTCTATGCGAAGAATAAGAGGCTAGACCAGTGATGTGGTCACTACAAGCTGTTAGGGCAGGGTGGGAAGGCTACTGAAAACCAAAGATTTTACTATAATCTAGGAGGTCTAGGTCACCCTCTTCCCTGCACAAGACTGCAGAAGACTGTCCTTATTTGCTTTGCAGCATGAAGGTTGTGAGGAACAGTGACACTCATTCACTTATTTCTACTTTGCAGATGTGTGCTTTCTCCTTGTTTACTGATCCTTGAGTGTACATTAGCATGTAAGAATCTGATTTTTATGTACCAAACTATAAATAATATGCATAGTTTTACATAATGTATACATTTTATGAATGTGCATAGCATAAATATTAAGTTTCTCTTGGCCTAGGAATTACACTTTATACTATAAAATAACTCTATGAAAAAGGAGAAATATTTAAATGAAATATACATATACTTTATATTCATAAAACTATAAATTTTAAAATGCATCATAATTGGGAATAAATAAATGGAATGCATAGAAGTTGAGGAAATGAAATATGTTGAAAATTCAGGCAGGTTTTAATTTCATACATGCACATATTTTAACTTTAAAATATCTAAATGACTATAGTATGAAAATAAAAATAAAAATAAAAATTGTTAGTATTACATGTACTATTCTTTGGTTTTGTGCGAATATTTTATCATTTCTATCACAGGTAATTGCTTTTTATGGTCAGAAAAATCTAAGTTATTTCACAAATACAACATTGTTAAATCTTACTGGAAGATTTCACAGCAAAAAACATGGAGAAAAAAGGATGGACATCGTCTCTCTTTTAGTGGGTGTCTGATACCAAGATTTTTGTGAAAAAAATGTTCAGACTTTCAGTCTCGGAAATTGAAGGATATCAGATATTTCTTATCTACTTGCACACATTTTGCTTAAAATTAAGGTTTTTCCTCTCAACATTTGAAGGTTAATACTGATAACAATTTTGGAAAACTCAAGGCATAGTGTATAACAGGAGTTCAGAATTTCTCAGCCAGGAGCAAATGTCCCACACTGTCTATATTCATTAAAGAAAGCTATTAAGCAATATGAATACAATTTAGTTAAAATAGTGAGAAATCACACTATAAGGTATTAAGTAAAAAAACAATATATATATATATATATATATATATATATATATATATAATTTGAAATTACTAGAGTCACTTGATTGTCACTTGTTCCTGACACTACTAAAGACAAAGCGATTTCTAGTTGTCAAACATAACCTGATACAAACTAGTTAGTAAGAGACCATTAAAACAATAATAATTAGTACTTCCCATGTCATGATATAAGTCCTATTTTGTCAAAAACACCAAGTGTGTTTATTTTGTAAATATTTTAGCAGTTAAACTCTGGAAATAGATGGCATCTCAAAGAGAGAATATATAAAAGTTGTTATGTGTTATAATATAAAGATTTTTTTTTCCAAGCCCTAAACACCAAACTGGTACCAATCAATGGAATATTCAGATTGCTCATGAAAATGATCAGTGAGTTTAAAGAAGACTCTAATAAAAAGATAGGCTAAGTAAAATGATACCATGATACAATATATGCATGAGCAATTTGGGAAAATATAAGAGTCTGTGGAAAGGTACCAAAAAAAAAAATCCAGGTAATAAAAGTTTCTACCACACATATTATCAGCAGAAGTGACCAATGTGAGGAACTTCTGTTAGAACTAGAAGACAAAGAAGATATTGCTGGTCATATACTGATGCATACCTTAAAAAGAGATAGCAAAGGAAATTGACCCAAGAGTTGCCAGTTGATGTAAAAAAAAGACTAACATAAGATTAACTGGAATTAGTGAATAATTGCATTAATGGCATAAAAACCTCTTTTCACTAATAAGAGCAGAAAAATTGGCTAAAGTAGGTAAACAACCTAAATATGAGATATATAGAACTACAAGAATATACAAACAACAAAAATGAAAGAAAGTGGTGTGTGTTGGACATCATAGCCAAAATTCCAGAAGTGAAACAAAAGAAAATAGTCATAAAAGCTTTAAGAGAAAAGCAAAAAAGTAATTACCAATGCAAGTGCACTAGAATAACAGAAGACTTCTCAACTTGATTTTTAAGGCCAGGAGAAATTGGAATATTTCAAATCTTGTATGCAAACAACTTTCAACTCAAACTAATATATCTTGCAAAATTATATTTCAAAATGCAAATGAAGAAATAAGATCTCATAACAGAGAGAACTTTAAAAACCTGTGACCACCAATGCAGCAATCCAAAATTACCGCAAGGATATTCTAGAAAAAGAAAATAAAAGACACTGTCAATGATAACAAAAATCGTATTTGACTAATAGATCAGGTAGGGTGAGCAGTTAAACAGATGTGATAAAAAGAATCAAGAACGGGAAATCAATGTAATGTCATAACAAAGTTAACAGCTTCATATGATTGGTGACAATTATCCAATCAAAACACCCAGGTTGGATCATAAAACCTATCAAAAGAAGAAGAAACAATTTAATCCAAAAAGAAATTTGTAAACTAAAAAGCAAGTTTTAAAATAATATTTCATGTAATGGGTGCCTGGATAGAAGCAAAAGTCAATAGTCACTATGCTGTATTCAAAGCAGATTTCAAGTGAAACTTCAGAAATTATTCAGAAGAGACAAGTAAGTTCACTACACCTGGGAAAGGTATTAATTCAACAAGGAAAGACAATAATTATAAATATATATGCACTCATCTTTAGAAAACACACTCACTCCTGGATAGAAAAAAAAAGTGTAAAATCAAAGCTTTTATTGTGGGGAAGCTCAATCCCTGCCTATCATAAGGAGACTGATAAACTAGACAAAAAAGGCACCAAAAAACTGCACCTTTGAAAAAGGGTCATAATAAATATCTTCAGAGTTTTCCATCTAGGAGCACAGGGACTTTCTTCGTTAAGGACCATTTATTATCCTATAAAATGTGTTGAAATAAACATAATGTCAAAATTAACTCAGTTATTATCATATTATGATGTGATGAGACTGTAAGTCAATGACAAAAGAAATTACAGAAGTAAATAAATAAATAATAAGATAAAATCACTGATATTTTTAAAATGCACTAAATAATCAGCATGTCATACAAAAAATCAAGAGGTAAATTAGATAGTTTCTTGAGTCAAATGATAAAGCCAACCTCAGGCACTACAACCTATGGGGCACAATAAATGCATTCCTAAGCATTTATGCATAAATGCCTTCAAAAGCATTACCATGAATGCTCAACTCAGGAAATCAGAGGGAGCTTAGATAAATAAGATAATGTTGCATTCAGTATTTAAAAAGAGAAGAGAAATCTAAATCCAAAGATAGTACAAAAAAAAAAAAAGAATGATAAAGATCAGAGTAGAAATTAAGGAAATTGAGAATTTAAATGTGTAAAAATCAGTAAATTGAAGAGTTGGGTCTTTGAAGGCATAAAAAAAGCCCTTAGCCACTCTTACAAAAATTGAAACAAATCAGTACAATAAAAAATGAAAAAGTTACAAAATCACAACCAGCACTGTGGGACACAGAAGATTGTCAATAACTACTTTGAGAACCTATACTCTAATAAATTGGAGACTCTGGAATAAATAGATGCATACATATTTATGTATATTCAGAACTGAAATAATGCAATTCTAAAAGCTCTGAATAATACAATTAGTGACAATGGAATTAAGACTATACAAAAAGTGTTCTAAGAAAAGCCCAAGACAATGGACTTGCCATTGTATTCTCTAAAAACCTTAGCAAAGTCCTAACACCAGCATTCGACATTATCCTTACTGAAATTTTAAGGTAAGGAGCACTACCAAACTTATAGCCGGAGGTTGCCATTAATAAATATAAAACCAAGAGAGAGAGAGAGAGAGAGAGAGAGAGAGAGAGAGAGAGAGAGAGAGAGAGAGAGAACAGAGAGACATAGAGAGAATTACAGTCCAATCTGTTTAAAGAATACAAATGCAAAAATCCTTAACAAGATACTGGAAAACAATACACTAAATTGTTAAAACATAAAATATCATGACTGTTCATGTTTCATCTCAGGGGTGAAAGGATAGTTCAGTTTATACAAATCAACAAATATAATGAATCACATAAACAGAACAAAGGACTAGTCACCCCATAATCTCAATAGAAGCAGTGCGAGTCATGGATAAAATCCAACATTCATGATAAAATCTTCGAAAAAATTATAAAGGATTTTATAACTGAAAATAATCACTTATGACGAACCTCCCAAGACATCATATTCAATGGGAAAATAATTTCCCTCTAAAATAAGAAACAATACCAAGATGTCCACTATCACCAATGCTATTCATTGTATTACTCAAAATTTTGCTACATTAATCAGGCAAAAGGCAGAAATGAAAGAGGGAAACATGAGAAAGAAGGAAATCACACTATCTTTATTCACAGATAGTACTATCCTTTAAATTGAAAATACAAAATTTTCAGCAAAATCATCCTAGGACTAATTAATAAATCCAGAAAATAGTAGGATAAAAAGTCCTAAAAAACAGTAGCGCTCTTATGCTCCAATAGTAAACTCGCAAAGAAAAAAATTTACCAAAATAATGTCGCTCAAAACAGGTTCAAGAAAAATTACATACTTACAAATTAACCTCAAAAAGCAAGGGAAAGATCTTTGTAACCCAAATTACTTAACTCTGAAAATGAAAATCAAAGAAAACATCAGAAAATGGAAGGAACCAATATTGTGAAAATGATCATACTACCAAAACTGATGTATAGAGTAAATACATTCACACCAGCATTCTTCACAGGACAAGAAATAAAATCCTAAAATTGATATGAAAACAGATGAAAGTTAGAATTGCAAAAGAAATCCTGGGAAACAATAATAAAGCAGGAGTCATCATAGTCTCAGATTCTAAGTTAAATTAGAAAACTTCAATGACAAAAACAATGTATCACTTACACATAATAGATGTAATAGATCCAATGGGTTAAAGACTCCTCTAAGTGATTATATATATATATATATATATATATATACCATGTTTACAGCAAATATTACAACTCATCAGTTAAATTTCAGAGGTAGCCTATATATCCATCACCAGATGAATGGATAAAGAAAATCAAGTACATATACACCAGGTCATGAAGAAGAACCAATTTGAACCACTGATATTAAAATGGGTGCAGCTTTAGAGATACAAGATAAAATATTGCAATGCTTCTTTTAAGTGAACAATCTAAAATTTTAATTATTTAAAAAATAAAAGATAATAGCTTCAGAGGTATATACCTTTTGCAAATGGGAAGGAGAAAATAGATGGAAGGAGTTGGAGGATAAAGACAGGAAGAGGGAATGAAAAGGGTTTAAGATATAGTAACCAGTAGACCACAACCAATGCTCCATGATGACTGCAAATTCATTATGTATGACAAGTATATATAAATGAAAAGTTTTTAAAAGCATAAAAGAAAATGAATTTAACTTTTTCAGGGGCTATTTTCAGCTTTCTTTCCCAAACTGACGTGTGTGACATATTTTAATCTCTTGGATGACAGCAAATCATACTAAAATACAATATAAATGCATGTACCGAGTTAGCTCAGTAGGTGAGTGTTGTCTTTATCTTGTTCAGGTCCTAATATCCCAAATAAACACATAAATATAAGACCAAGAAAGTGTTTTATTAAGTTTTTAGATCTTTGACCACTTTATTCCAGGTGCTTAATGATAAGTTAAATCAATAATAAATTAAAGTAAGTAAAAATAGAATATAATTTGAGTATATTTCTGATTATTCCTCCTGATTGACTATCTTTTTACTACACCAATAGATTCTATAACGTATTTCTAAAAATCATCATTTTACACTTGAGTGTGTGTGTGTGTGTGTGTATATATATATATATATATATAGAGAGAGAGAGAGAGAGAGAGAGAGAGAGAGAGAGATGGTCATAAATTGCACTAGTTTATGCTTTACGTTGAACAAGTTATAATTTCAATATGGATCTTCAAAAATCTAAAAGTAGAGATTCCATTTTACCCCGCTATTGCCTTTCTAGATGTCTTCTATCAAGTGTTAAATACATCATATTACAATAATAGAAGCATATCCATGCATATGGTGGCACAGCTCACAGTAGTTAAATCTTGCAAGTGGTTTCCTTGTCCATCAGCATGTGAATGAATAAAGATAATCTCATGGACAAGGATATATATTGGCTCATTTGTAGGAAATTTGATGCACTTGCAACCATAATGTTAAGGGAAATAAACAAATCACACAAACTTAAATATTGCATGATTTCCTTTACATGATAAACCTAAAATATCAGTGAAGAGCAAAATAAAAGAAATAACAGGAAACAGAGACAAATATTTTTAGAAAATGGAGGACCCAGGGTGGGGTGAGATAAGAGGGAAGAATGGGTAAGAGGATAAAAAAGGATCAGAATGATTTACTTAATGCAGCAAATATTGAGGAGGGATTCCATCACCACTCACTGTACACATATACTATTAAAAATAAAAATTTGAGAAAAACATTTGCACAGTTTGATATTAACCCTTGATTAGTTGTCATTTGTTAACTTTTTTCAGTGACTTTGGCTAAGTCACTTAAATACTCTAATTTCATTTTGTCTTATCTAAAATGTTTATTGAAGGCTAATTTATCAATTTTACCCAAGTGTCAACTATCTGTTAATGCATAAGACAGAAAGGTTTTCAGGGCAACTGATTATAAAGTTCCTATGTGAGGCTCATGGAATGGAGGGGGAATGTCTGAGTTACTCCATCACCACTGATGAATGGTAACCTTTTCACCAAAGTCATTCACTGATGCTACAGCAATACTCTCATGTTAATATTTTCACAAATATTTTGATGCTCCAACACATTTCCATAAAAGTTACTATGACTGAAGAATTTACTGTTACAAAAACTCATCATATAACCAAAATCAAGTAAGATTAACAAAGAAACACAGTGAATGAACTAGAAGCTCCCTTTAGAACATAGCCTGTATATCACTGATGAGAATACTGAAGCCTAATGCACACAGAATTGTCGGGATGGCAGACTGAATATATTTGAAATGCTTTATTCATCTGGCTATACATCATTAATTATTCCTGAGTCTATAGCACTCTTACATTTTTAATGGCTCTAAATATACCCTTTATCACAGTGGTCCAATGGAAATCCATGACTAATTTTAGACATTTAATAGTAGTACTTGTCATAGTTTTGAACATTAAGCATGTATTTCTTAGTGTATATTTCATTTCTTAGAGTAGATTTGGTATCACAGAAAAATTGGGTGGGAAATACAGAGAGTTCTTGTATACCGCTTACCAACATATATGATGTCTCAAGCCTCACATTGGTGAATTTGCTGTGATCAACGAGTGTCTCTGTATCACTGCAACACACTGCTCACCACTGTTCCCCCTGGGTGTGTAGTGTGTGGGATTCACATGGAACTTACTCAAATCATACAGTCAGATAGAACAACGTCTGTACTCAGAAGGTTCCCTCTGCCCCACTCAGTTATTTTTTCCTTTCCCTAAATCACTAATAAGCTATATTTTTACTGTCTTCATTGTTTTGTCTTTTCCACACTGTTATTTTAATGGAATAATACAGTGGGCAGCATTTTGAGATTTGCATTTTTCATTTATCAACACACACTTAGAGTCCTTTTATTTATTTTCATAGGTTGATAGCTTTTATATTCATACCACTTAATACCATTCCATTGTCTTGGTGCGTGGTTATTTATACATTCATTTATCCCTTGGAGCACAGCTTGGTTTATTTCATGTTTGCCAAATGAAAAAAAAAAAAAAATGCTGCTAAGATGACTGTGTGTGGTATTTTGGTTGAGTAAACATAAAAACAAACTTTCGGTTTGTTTGATAAATATAGAGGAGTACACTTGCAGGATCATAGTGAGTTTGTTTAATTCTTTTAAGAAACTGCCGAACTTTCTTCCAAAGTAACTGCGCCATGTTTCATTCCTAATGGCAACAAAGGAAAACTTCACTTTCCGTGTCCTCACTACCTTCTGGAGAAGTCAGGGTTTCATATTTCAGCCATTCTCACAGTTCTGCAGTGGGATTTAATTAGTGTTCTAATTTTACAATCTCTAGTGACATTCAAACAGTGATTACAAAATAGCATGAATGCTTGATTTAAAAAATGCTACTGCAAAAGAAAAAAACACCAATAATTCACCTCACAATACTGCCGTTCGCTTGGACCAGTATTGCAATGTTCTTACCACTTTCTCAGGCAGCTCTGAACGTCCGCTGTCATAAGCGATTTTGCTCATGCTGTCAAAACGACCTCCATGTCTTGAATTGATTAAAAACATCCACCTGTCACAGTCATTTTGCCTTTGGGGAGCAGGCAGGAAGTGTGCACTGTCCACATCTGGTGAATGCAGCGTGTGAGGGCGCGCTGGGCTGCTGCGCTGAAGAAACTGCTTTGAACGGTTAGAATCATGTCAAGACACTGAAGCGATAGTGATGAAACAACTGCATTTCCAGATTTCCACATCTTCTTCAGACAGCGGCAACAGCAACTGGAGAGCAGTGTTCAAAGAGAGGGAGAATATTTGGAGGGAGATTCATGGCAATGCACCTTTACAGTAATAATTTTTAAAGTTAATTTTTCTCTATATGTTTTGATCACACCTCCTATAATGTCGATTTGCCATCCATATATCTCCTTTGGTGATGTATTTATTCAGACATGTTTCCATATTTAAAGCAGGTTGTTTTGGTAATGACTTTTAAGAATATATATATATATATATATATATATATATATATATATATTAGTTTGAATAAACATCTTTTATCATGTATGTTCTTGAAAGTATTTTTTTTTTTTCTGGCCTGGGTCAACTCTTCTCATTTTCTTGATAGTGCATTTTGTGGAACAGAAGTTTTGCTTATTTATTTTTTATTTATGTTTAAATTTTTAATGAAATCTAATTTGTCATTTTTGTCTTTTATGATCATGTCTTGAGTTTGAATGTAACAGCATACCAAAGCAAAGACCATAGGAGTTTTATTATTTTGTGTTTTATGTTTAAATCTAAGTTTGGTTTTGTAGGTCATACGTATTTTTTACTTCGAAATTCTTTCAAATGATGTAACTCAATGTCCAAAACCTCAACCTCTTTGCAGAAATATTAGCAATATGCATTAGAGAAGATGAAGTAAAAAAGGTAGTTTTGTTCACTGCATTGAAATACAGTGTAGCAAAAAAAGAGAAAAGAAAGAAATACAGTGTAGAAACCTGTTGAATCATATGGGAGAATAGCCAGAGTGTCTTAGGATACATCATCTGAAAAGGAGCCTGGCAAATTCTTCCTTAATAATGGTAATGGACATATTAGATCATTAGCAGTTATTGTAGGAGGAAGGTTAAAATGGATCTCTTTGTCAAAAAAAAAAAAAAATTGGGGGGAAAAATCTTTACCTACCAAGCAATATGTCTTTACTTCAGAATTTTAGACCTTTTATCAATAATCTTTATGATTTTCTAAATGTCCAATACTCTACCTGGAGCTTTCCAAACTAATTTTTGGCTTGGAAAGCGGGACTATTATGTTTAGCAGGAAAAAAAACAAAAAACAAAAAAAACTTTCATTTTCAGTGAAGAAAATAACCTCAATGCAAGACCTTCCAACGTATTCTAGAAATCATTCCATTAGTGTTAGGCTGACACTGAAAATATCAGGAATAAAAGTCTCAAGCCCATAAATGAGACCTTGTCAAAAGAAACAATCCCTGGAGACATGAGCTAGAAGGCTTCTTTTGCACTCCCAGGACTTTCTCTTATTTCTATGTTTTTAGACCACCATACAAGGAATAGCTTTTGGTCAATGCATTTTTTCTGTGTCTATTTTGGAGCCATGCAAACATAACTTAGTTAATCAAAACTCTGACCATAAATAAATTTTTTCCCTTTAAACTATGAAAGTTGAGTATTTTTAGTGTCCTTAAAATATTATTACCTTGAGCCCTAATATTAAGAAATTAACTACTTTAAACATGTATGGGTGAATAAGTTATTATTGATTTACTCAATAGTAATAACATTTTGGGGACATATCACTTCTCCTTTTCTTCTTTCCCTGAGAATATTTACCTGGCAATTTCAGAATTTTCCTAAGGTAATTTGCATTTTCAAGATACACAGAACTTTTCTTCTTAGCAGAATCTTATATTAATTGGCTAAGTGAGCACAGTTTTACAAAAGCATTTGATAAAACATGTTTGATACTTCTTGAATATCAATAAAGACATGCTCATTTTCATTTGGGGTAAAATGATAGCCTCATTCAGAATAATAATCCTATCCTGCTCAATAACGACAAAGACAAGAAGTCTACCAGTTAGGAAGGGCATTATTATGAACCAGTTGTTTCTCGTTTGAGCCATTTGGTCAGAAGTAATTTAATCAAATTTATCTCATTTAATATTCTTCACCTTATAAAGGCACATGGTAAAAATTATAGTGCTGTATGTATTAATAGATGAATTTTACAAAATAAGTGATATAATTAATCTATAGGGTTCATTAGCTGTACACAAATGATTGCCTGTTTTCTTTTCAGAGAAAAATCATTCATTTTCAAATACCCAACAATTACTATAAAAGAAAGTTCAGGAAAAAGAATTTCTAGTTTCATGAATTAGGTTATCTTTCAAAATAAAATAAAGTATTGTAAATCATCCAAGAATATATTAAGGTAAATCCAATTTATACCACACAATTCAATAATTTTATTATGTTCTCTTAAGTACTTTTACCAAAAGATTTCTGGCTGATATGCAGGACAATTAAGTTTCAGAATATATTCTGAAATTTTTGCTAGTCATTCATAACACTATTAATAACCTCTGAAAATGATAAATAAAATGCAGTATGAGCTACCTCCTTAATCCGGTAGCAATGACAAAACATAATACCATAGACTGGTTGCAAAAATTGCAGAAATCGTTTTCTCACAGTTGTGAAAAAAGTTTTTTCAGCAGGTTTGATTTCTTTTGAGACCTTTCTCTGTGTCTTGATATGCTCATACTCTGTCTTCCCATATTCTGAGTTTGTCTGTGTTTTAAATGGCTGTTACAATCACACAAGTTGAGCAGATTAGGACCCACCTGTATGACTTCATGGTACATTACTGCTTTAAGATTTGATGTTACTTTCCAATGTAGTAGGATATAAAACTGAGAGAACATAATAAATATCAAAATATTCACCATAAACACTAGGAGGAAAATATGCGAGTTATTTTGAGACACTATTTATCACTTACACAGTGATGTTACCTTGGAGGCAAGAGAAATGAAGCCAAAACCACTACCATTCTAGTTTGTGACCGGAGGTCCAACCCAGGTCAGAGCAGAAAAAGATCACCAAACAGAACACAGTGGTTTTCCCTAATACGTAAATTGTAATATATAAGCATATACATATTGATGTTATAGAAATATCTAAAAATATAGATAAGGACATATGATGTTCTGAATATTTAATTTGATAGGCCTTCCTATTTACATTGTTAACAATGTAGGTTTGAAAAGTAAACATGCTTGTCTAATGTTTGAATACAGGGAATTAAGGAGAAAGTAAAATCAGATAGAAATAATTTGGGAATGTGGTTAGATTTCAAAATTATATAATACTAATAATTACTTTTTTTGGAGACGGGAACCGGGAATCGAACACAGGCAGGTGCTGTGCCGCTGAGCTGTATCACCGACTCCATAATACTAATGAAAAGAGTAGCAAATATAGAATCATGTTGTCCTAGGGCTAGAGTAAAACAAACAAACAAACAAAAATCAAAGATCAGTGGCATGTCTGAACAAAAAGGCCAAACAGAATCAACTGCTGCTATCTCAAGTGTGGTAACTCATATTAATTCTCTACAGAGATTCTAAAAACAATGTGCATTTTGAGTTTAACTTCAAAAAGAACAAGTGGTCATTCAAATCTAAGGTACAGAATGGTGGCATAAATTTTGATTTAATGTACTTATAAATATTAAACGGTTCTGAAATATGATAAAATAAATTTATCTAATACTTGGAAATATCACAATTTAAAAATATTTAATATTAATCTACTTAAAAACAGACAAGAAAACTTCAAGTACATAACAAGAAATAGACACTGTATTATAAAATAAAAAATAAACTTACAGTAGTAAATTGTCTTTAAATTAGAAATTTTGTTTGTGAGTGAAGAGCTCTGAGATGTCTAGATAGATATATAGAATCTTTGCACAGTCACAACCTTAAAGTATGCAAAATTAGGGTATCTTTTCCATGATTCTCAATTTTAATATACATGTTAAAACAGTTTCTAGTTAGTTGATGAAAATAACAAATCATTTTCAGAGATATTAAGTAGTCTTGAAATCTCTGGGGAGGTGTGCTACTCTTTTGAGAAGTTATGTGTGAGTACCTTTTGTGTTACTATCCACTGAGATTTGTAATGGGCTAGAGGAAGACACCACCACAGAGAAAACAAGAGCAGATGTGCTCCACACGTAGAATCTAGATGAGGGGTTCCTACTCACCTGATGAGAGCACGTTCTTTAATAGCCATGCCTTTCACTTTATTTACAAAATTAAGATAACATTTATTTCACATGAGGTGTTATAAAGGTGAGATCTATTTTTGATCCAAATATGACTTAGTGACTAAAACATTAGAGTTATATTTTCTTAATTACACATTCGTTTCAGTAATATTTACAAAGTCCTTACTATGGGTGGCATATGTTACATGTTGTTGATTGAATACAAAAATCCCTATGTGAAGACACAGAACAGAAACCATAATAATCAGAAATGATCTCAATAAAAATATAGTAGAGAACTATGAAGCGTAATAAAAGAAAGACTTAAAAATTAGTGAAATAATTTACACAAGGTGGTTGTAACAGTCTTCAGCAAGAACTGGAATGACATAAGGGACTGCTTTATGTCTTCACGGGGAGAAGGTACGACATGAAGGAAGGGATAAAGAGACAGTTGTAAAGAAAACTATGCTGGTGTCTTCAAAGGCAGATGGTTCCTTAGGGGGAGAAAGTCAGCAATTCAGAAAAGGAAGAGGCCCTGCTAGTTGCTAGTTGCAGTCAATCATACTAGAAAGACAGTGACTTAAATCCAGGTTGTGAGGTACGTGTGTAGTCATATTCATATCTTGATTGTGTTTTCTCAAGTCGCAGAGAACAGAATTTTCTGGTGGGCTGAATTGTCTATATGGGAAAAAAAAACCCTCAAGTTGATTTAAAGGTACTTGAACATTGCTAAGTCACAATCATTTAACAGGAAGACTAAAATGTGACCAAAAAGCTGTTGAGGGTTAAAGTTGTTAAAATCTAAGAACTTCTGGAGAATTAAAATATTTAGTATGCATTAGGTCCTGTTATATAAAATTAACACATAATTTTAGCTGTGTAATTGAAAAATGTACAAATGTTATTTGTAGTAGGAAATTTGAGACAAATACTGAAATAAAATGTGTGAAAGGGAACATCACAAAATGGAATAAAAACTAAATATATATTCACATCCAACCAGTAACCATGTTGGATGGTAGATAGACAAAGACAGATATTCTGGAGGTATAAATGTAAACCAATGGGTTTCCATTTTCCTATGTATTGTACAGCATGCATTCTCATCATTTATTTCAATAGTATAATTTCACAGAGCATTTTATTAGCATCTGTACAAATATACTTGCTCACTGTTGGTATAGCATGCCTTCTCCCACTTCAGGAATAAAATGCTTCTCATATCCCAGAATCTCATAGACAGACACTCTATATTCTCTTTCTGTGTTTTCTTGGTGATTAATTTACTTCCTTGTGGTGGAACATTTTATACCCTGTCAATACCTCAAAGATATCAGTGTCCCTCCTTTCAACAGATTTTTCCTTCTGCAAAACCTCGATAAGACTTTCCTGTTAAGGCTTTAAACTCAAATTGCAGAATGTAACTTGTCCTAGAATGTACTTCAGAATCTGAGACATAATTTTGAGTCCTTTCTAAGTCAAATCAGATGAAGAAGATAAATATTCCCAACTGTCTATATATATATATATATATATATATATATATATATATATATATATTACATAGATATCTAGGTAGAAATCAATAAAATTCACTTTTAACCAACGAGGCAGGTTTTATTGTTATATACCTTTTATAAATAAAAGTCCCTGACAAATTGTAAGTTACCCTGTTAATGTAAGGAAACATAATGTTTGGATTGTAAGTCAGGTATGTGTAAGAATAAAGAGAAAATGGATATTAGCTATGCAGTTTCCTTCTAATTTAATCATGTGAGATACCATGGCTTTTGAAATTAGATATGGATTCAAGTAATGCTGAGACAAGGAACTTTAAGAAGGGCCGTGGTAATGCAGCAAATGTCAGCTTTTCGGTTTAGTTTCTCTACCGCTTCGCATTTTCTTTGCACTAAAACCTGGTAAAGGAGACTTAAATCTTATGTATGTATTGTCTCAACATTAGGCTATGGAGGATCCAAAACTTGAGAACTGGCATTATTTTAAACCTTGAAATTTTCATGGATAAATACAGGAAACTATCACATAACTAAATTGGTATCATAGGTATGGGCCTTATGATATTTTAGGAGTGACATTAGTAGTGTTTGGATATCTTAATAACTGTGTTTCATGGCACTTAATCATTTGATATCCAATTTTGGAAATTATCTTTTGTTTCTTGTGTTATTTTGCACTCATAATTTACAGAGGAGAGAAGTACTTTGAAAATGCATTACATTTATATGAAATATATGCATATAATTCAAATAACTACATATGGAAATTTTTCCAATAGACATACATTTTTTGACTTTTGTATTTCTGGTTTGAAAACAGAAGGAAATCACACCCATCTTGTCTATTTTTTGGTATTTTTGGAGCTGCATTGGAGATTTTGTCGGAAAATATATAAGCATGAATGATATGAATTCCATTATTTATTCCAACATATGTTTTAAGTGTGAATGTCTGAGTATTTTCTTATGGTGCAGTGAAGTTACTTTTGACAAGTCTAATAGGCATAGGAATTTGCATAGACTATTATATAGTGTTGGTCTCTTCTCAGTAGAAATTACTAAACCAATGCTAATCTTAAACATCCTTAAATATTTAAAAGTCACAAAACAGAAATGAGAATACTTATAAATTGAATTTATGGCTGGATTGACCCTAAAACAAAACACATTTTTCTGTAGTTAAAAAGTTCAACTATATGTATAGCACTATGCATCTATTTAGGACTGTGGCATGGTGTGCATATGAAGTAATGTACAGAGAACTATTTTAAAATCAGCCATAATTATGGGTCGGCTTAACACTGTATAAACATCTATGTATTATAATCAATCTTACACTTTTAAACTTATATGGAGGGACTAGGATTTGAGTTGTTATAAAAGACACTATGAATTTCAGGATAAATTTTTACAATTAACTATTAAAATTCTATAAACAGAAAAACATAAGTCATTTTCTGTTGTGATCAAATAATAATGTGATGATTCAGAATATGAAAAGAAAACTTTCTGTATATTTTATGTATGTTCTAAAAAAGGATTGATTTGAAATAAAATACTGGGATCCTCATATAAGTTAAATGTTACATCATTCAAAGTTTATTAAAACAATGAGAATCATTCAAAGTTTATTAAAACAGGAAGCTTGGGCAGAAGATATTGCTTCTGTAGACAGAATGATGAGCTCATTGCATCAGTTTCCAAACCTTTGGAGGGACTAATCTCCCATTAAGACAGAAAGAAATTCATACAAGTGGTGAGGAATTGTCCATCATTTCACCAGAAGGATTTTCTTTTTTCATGTGAACTCTGACATTACCATTTCATGTATGCATGCATACTTGTTATTTAATCAAAACTGAATTATACTGAGTAATAACAAATACTACTTATAGAGCAAGAATTATATATTAGGCATTCTGCAAAACACCTTACACAATTTCTCTGTAAAAATCAACAGTATTTTAGCTTTTAAAGATAGACTAACTTTAAGGTTGATTTGTTAGAACTCTCACTATGCTAAAATGTGGTACTGCTGGTATTTGAACCTCCCCAATTTGCTTCAGATTTTATATTACTAATTAAGTAACAATTGGTTTCACTTACTATCTTAATCTATTTAAACTATTGTAAAAATGTATCATGGACTGTGTGTTTTATAAGTAAAAGAAATTTATTTACCACAGTAAGGCAGCTGAAAATTTAGAGCCCCAGACACTGACAGATTGACTATCTAGTAAGAGCTGGCTTCCAGGTTCATTGAAAGCTGTCTTTTCACTGTGTTTTCAAGTGGAGGAAGTGACAAAGGAGCTCTTGGGGACCCTCTGATAAGGACTAATCCTTAAACTAATGACTTAATTAATTCACACAGGAGCCATCTTGAGGATACAGTTAAATTTGAAAGGACATAAATATTCAGTTTGGGCCACCTGCTTTTTTAAATTTTATTATTATTATTATTTTTTTTTATAGTAGGACATCATGAAAGCAACTCCTGTACTGAATTTTAAAAGTTTTGGGTTGCTTCATTTTCAATGCAATGAATTTGGAAACAAATATTATCACCTGAAGACTTTGTGTCTAGGACAGTATTACAGTAGCTGAAACCTCTTATTATGTTGTGTTATTTTTACTCCTGTCCAACTGGTAATAACACATCAAAAACTAATATTAAGAAGACTATAAATCTAATATTTTTTCATCTGTAAAATGTGTCTAAATCTATACAGCTACTGGAATAATATAGTCAGAGAGAAAAATATAAGCATTTGGTATACTGTGTGTTACACTATTACCAGTGAAACTGGTTTGCCCTCTACAATCTGGAAATAGTGAACAAAATATAACCTAAAATCTCTCTACCCATGGAAAATAAACCATGATTTCTTAACCACAGTTTAATGTATTATGTTGCCTAGCAATTAATGTGACAAAATAATTACTGGTCATGAGGTCAGAACTACTACACATAAACATGTTCTGGAAATAGTTTAGAAGGAGAGAAATATAAATTGGTAAGCACCTTTAACATGCTACCTCACATCTAAAATATGGTGCCTACATGCACTAGCTCCCCATGATGAATGATTCATTATATACTATAAGGATGTACTAATAAAAATAAAAATAACATTAAATATATAAATCAGAGTTCTTGACAGAAGACTAATCTTCTTGGGTCTTGATGAAATTGCAATGCAATACTAGCATCTTTTGAATGTTTGGTAAGGCATAATAAATAACAGTGTATCTAAATAAAGTTTAATATGAATTAATATTTTGGTATCTAGATGTCCCATCAAAGCTTTATGTTGTCAACAGTGGAGCATTTTAGAAGTGCTGGATATAGAGTTGTGATGCCAGGATTCCATGTGTGATGCTGGGATTAAGGGTTTTGATAATTAATAAATTAGCCCACTGATTGATTTGAAACAATTCTGAGAATGGATGATGGGAAACCCCTCCCCGGGTGTGAGTGCTATCTGTCCTAAGGCTGGGTAGCCTGGATAAAATATGAGAGTGAAAGAGGGCTGTTTCTTGTGCCTTGCTTCTTGGTACACCACTGCTTCGCTGGCTTATGCCCACTATGAACAGTTTCTCCTCTGCAATGCCCATTTTCATACACCTTGCATTGCAACCAACCTATTATGGACTAAAATCTCTAAAATAGACCTTTGTTCCATTAAACTTTAAACCATTGAGTGTCAAGTATTTTGTACCAGTCACAAGAAAACATCAAATCAGGTGGTGCTCAGAGAAAGAGTTGATAATAATATCTGCAAAGAAATAATTCTATTGTATCTGTTTCATCTGTGTTTAACTAATAAAAGTGATATACAACTATGATCCCCTCTTATCCCTGTTACTCAAAGATACACACATACATAGAAACATAGAGGCGAGGTCAGGGATATAACTCAGTGTCACAGGAGCCTGCCTGGCAAGCGCAAGGTCATGAAATGAAACACACAGATGAACTCACACAGGAAAGTTCGAGTCCTTTGACATAAATTAGGAATAATACCAAGCGATGCATCTTAGAATTTTCCATTGAAACTTTCTCTTTTAAGGCACTAATTGAAAGTTTTGAATAATAAGTCAAAGTTGTTTAGCACATGGAAATTGGTAGAAATTCTGATTTAAGGCAGAGCCTTGCTAAAATCAAATGTCTTCTCAGAGAATAAGAAGGTAGAGTGTGTGATTAAGTGGGAATATACAGTGTCACATCCCATACAGCTGCTATGGACATAATTTACTAATATTCCCTGAAAGACAGTGGGAGATAATAAAGAGCTCTGTATCAGAGGGTCAGATAACAGGACCTGAGCCACTGGAACAATATGTGAGCTAGAGAAACATTTAGAAAGTCCTGGCTATGGCACACAGTATGAGCTGGGTAAAAAGGGTACCATGCTACACCTTCTCGAATTAGAAACAATACCATCAATTACTATCTAGGCACAAGGAACCAATGGGAAGGATGATTTTCTACTGGTTAGAAGATAGGTTCTCACTCAGGAAGGTACGCTTTGATGTGAATTCTACACTAGGTTAAGCCTCAAAAACCTACTGCACAGCCCCTGAAGCCCTCCTTCATTCTACCCAATAGTTAATTTACCTGAATTTAGTGAGTGTGTAATCTGTTCTAAACACCATATTTGGCATACTTATGTGCTTAGCCTCAGTGATAAATAAACCAGGCATTCCTCTTAACTTCATATGCCGTGTGACATACAGAAACATGCACTTCATGAGTGCCCTCAGCCAGACTATTCATTTTTCACATATAAGCCACCAGAATCAAGCCCATTGTCTGATATGTGGCAAAAACAAATCCTTGTAAGATGATACAGTTCAATGAAGTGTTCCCTCAGGACGGTCCAAACACTACTGTTCTATAATAGCAAGCAGAACAATAATGATAATGGTGACAGCAGGCATGTTGCCAATGTAATGATAATAACTATAACATATTTTGATGTTCACCATTGCTGGGCCCCCTGCTAACTACTTACAAGAATTAACTCATGTAATTCTTAGCATTGGAAAACAAACACTGCACATTTTATCTATGAGGATAACAACTCTTAGATGCGAGAACAGGAGTAAAATCTTGACAACAGAAAATTGCAGAAGTAGAGTTTAAACTAGGAAGACTAAGTTAACCCATCATTTGATATAATTTTCTTTCCATTCAATGATTTACCAGTGATAGATAAAAATTATTCTGGGTTACAGCAATACTGAAGTAAAAATATATTTCTGTAAACAAAATTTTTAAAAAGGAAGAAAATGTCTGCTAAATATAATTTGGAAATTTTCTTGTTATGTCTAACACTCGACACATTTAAAAAAATTTGGGCAATTATTTTCAGTTTCCCATGTCATTAACTTACCTTTTCACTACTTGGACAAAAGCATCACCATAGCAATGGATCTCTTCCAGTTTTGTTTATATTAATGTTTTCATTTGAATTACTGATTTCTACAGTTTTCTCTAACTCTAGGTGTGCTGAAAGGTAGGAAAGAAGTTGTGTAAAATATGGTTGAACCAAAGAAGGCTTTGAGCAGAGTTTCTCTGCCACATTCATTCAGGATGAAACTATTAATCACAATGACAGTAATAGTTATAACATATTAATTTATATGATTTGTCAGGATATCTGGGTTGCTATTTACATATGTCATATCATTTCTCCAAATACTACTATGAAATATGTATTACAATGAATTAACAGGGGCACTATGACATTAAGCAGTTTTCTAAGGCGAAATATTTGGTAGCTGATAAGTATGATCAAATTTGTCACATTTTCTAGACAAATCCACTGTTTGTTTTTAATTTTATTGATCTTTGCAGCGTGATTTTAAGGACTCCCATATCTACCTGGATAATTTATGGCAAGTAAGATCCATGTAACTTGATTTAACTTCGCCTTCCAGAAGCAGATCCTGGAACTAGGATTCTTGAGGAAGAGATTTATTGAGGAAAAGGTATTGATGGCAAATATCTACTTAATTCTGTCTCTTGCTCTCTCTAAACACACACACACACACACACACACACACACAAGTACATACATCATAGCTTTTTTTCAAACTGACATTCTGGCAGAGAAATTTCTGCCTCATTCAATTAGAAATAAGACATCCACCTCTCGTTTGTTGAAATCTGGTCAAAGGATTGGGAGTATGGAGTAAAACCATGGATACCAATGGAGTGTTTTCAAAGAAGAAACACTTTTAAAGAGAAATGAACAAATACACATCTCCCAAAATAACTCTCTCATTTACCCTAAAGTAAATATTAGGAGATACATAGACAGTTGTAACAATTGGCACCATAGATTTAAGAGCTTGGTTAATATTTTTAATGCAGTTTGTATTATTTAACCACTTGAGTAGCCCTATGAGATAAATGATATTTTCCTCATCTTGCAAAATAGTGAGGAGTACAGGGAACCAAATACCGTTCTTGGTACTGCAGAGATGTAGCAACAGAGCTACAATTCAACTGCTTCTCTCCACTCCACACACCCTCACATCTCAGCTGTCTTAACAGATCCAATATTTCCAGGGACACTGCAATAGGAGTGAGAGAGTACGTGCTCCTTTTATGATTCTCTCCATCCTTCCTCCCACATTAAAACAGGGTCACGAAGGCCAGCTCTGGTCTCAACAGGCTCCTTTTAAGAGGTAGCACCAGGGTTCACTGGAAACCATGCATCTTTCCCCGCTTAGCAGGAGATGGTCCACTGCCAGGCTGTTTAGATAGATTTCTTTCAGACCATCTTTTTTTCTTCCCTCTACTTTTTTCCACTTTACACCTTTCTCCATCTTACTTCACTCTGCAATTTCCAAGGAATTAACCTTAGATAAGGGCAAGTATTTTTAGACTGGAAAGAATTTCCATGAGTTCATCTGAAGTATAAACAAGTCTCAGAAATTCAATCTTACTGCTACATATGAAGCAAGTGCTACAGGCCAAGTACCAGAGTAAGATTTGAAGATGAATAAGTAAAGAAGTGCCTTTGTGTTGAGAAATGTAAAAGACATATTTAAAAATATTCTTTGTGATAAGAATATGATGCTTCAGAAATACCCAGTATTATTATGGTCTTCCTGTTGGTGTTCAAGTCTATGCTTTCTGATTTTGTTTCTTATCTGATCCATTTAACAACTTTATTAGGTATGTACTATGATCACTAGCTTATGGATGGAAATACTGAAATGCATGATAAGGGTAAACCATTTTTCCTATAGGATTCAAGTACTTTTCTGATCATTTTCAGTACCATTCTTAATTTATTCTAATGTTCAGTAAGAAATAATAAAATATAGAGTAAAAGTTTGGGACAAAACACATTCAAATACCTCCTGAGACAGTGATGGAATATATACAGAAACACATTTGACTGTGGAGTTATGGAGTCTGATGTGTACCACAGGATTCCTAAGAGACTGTCAGGAAAGGCTTTATTGTAGGTTTAAGGACACTGCTTCCATCTTGAAAATGAGTTACAGTTCTTCTCTCTGGGGAAGCAGAAATCATGTGTTCAGGGCCAAATCTAGACCATGGCCAGGTAAAATGAGCCAGGTAAATGAAGACAATTAAGCAGCTTACAATCAGTCTCAAACATATGGAAGATGAGAGTTGCATATCTGTAGAAAATGGGAAATCAAACACAATAAAGAAAAGCAGGCTGGCAGCCCCATACATCAGGTGACACCAGAAGACTTTTTGAATCCATTTTTTTTTAATTTTGAAGGTAGTAAAATACCATAGAACAAGATAGAACAAAGCCCATTGAGACAATGCAGTAAAATTGGTACAAAAATTCACAACATGTTATCAGGATAACAGTCCTGGTACCAAAGTATATCTTGCTATCTCCACAATAGTTTCCCATTCAATTCAGTATGGCAAAATTGAACAAAATACAGAACATTATAGGACTCACCAAAACAGAATATTGAATAGAGCAATACTATTAATCAGAACAAAACAAAACAGTGATAAAAATATTTGCCTTCAAAGAGATGGTTGAAGGAAATCCCCTATATTTTCTATATTGCATATGGTCAACCTCCCAAGAGATGCTCAGACCTCTGGCTCTCATTTGCTAATGGGGTGAAGAGGGGGTGAGGATGAGGTGTTTGATTCTCAGCCCTCATTCTGGTGGGCTCATGGCTGCTACCAGGGAGGTGAGCGGGCTTCTTTCTTTCCCAGGGCCCTAAGTTCCACCAGGCAGGATCTTGGGAGATGCTGGCTGGTTGGTTGTCTCCCTGGGGTTCCTGCCACTTGTTTGAGCCATGGCTGCTTACCAGGGAGGTGAGCTAAGAATCCAAATTCTGAGTTCCAAATGTCTCAGTTCAACTCATTTGTTAGCTTGTTCATGATATACCCTTACATCAAATGTTTACCCCGTATGTTCAGCTTTACTTACGTTGTGAGTGAGCCCATGTAAAAATCGTATTGTCTTACATGAAATAAAGAATCAAAATTTATTATTTGAAGTTTATACTGTCTCTATTCTCCTAAGTGTAAGTCCTGCCTCAACTGTGGAGGGACCAAGGATTTGTTATCTAGTAAATGACTGACATCTGTGGAAACAATCAACAGAGAGCTCCATCACAGGAGTAAGAAGTGAGGAAACACAGCAGAGTGGTCCCTTATTTCTCAGTTTATCCCACTAAAATATGCACAGAGATAAATTGGTGCAATTGAAAATAAGATCACTCGCCTTGCCTTTCTCCTTTCAGCAGACCAGTTTTCATCATGTTGACCATTTGAATTTTTGAACCATAAGGACCCTAGGGATTTTGCAAGAGTTTTACAGGAATGAAAGTTGTTATGGAGCTGTAATCCATGGTGCAGTGTCAGTTGAATCTCATCACAACAGCCGCAGATGGATGTTGATAGATTTGACAATTAGATTATCCTAGCACTTAATATGCAAAAGGAGCATATTTCTGTCACTCAAAGAATTCATGTGATGCTGACCATGACAGGGTGTCGCCTTTGTCCTCAAGCCAATAAATTCCAGTGGAATGAATATCTGAGATGCTTGACTTGGCTTCCTGATAGAACTGTCCAAAGGTATAGCGGCAAGCTGCGTATTACAACTTTCACACATGGCCCCCTCTGCAGACACAATCCCCAGAGATGGCTGATGAAGAGTCCCCAGTTCAGCAAAGGAGCTCCTAATGTATCATACTAGCCAAAGTCAGGCTCATCAATGAGGTCTTTTCTGATTCTTTTTGAGTCAATGGATGGTGGTGAGTATAAAGATGAATGAAAATTGAACAAGTAATTCAGATGGTAAATCCTCATGTAGAAGGGAATCTAATGTTTGAAGTCCTTGTTAGAAGTGAAGAAAGGACTTTCACTACATAAGAGCTAGTGCTTTGACTCAGACTCTGAAAGCACTGCTTAAAGAGTTACACTCCTTTCTTCTTGCTGGAGTCATGTCAACTTACTGTGGGCACACTGGTTATCTCTTGCTGAATCAGCCCTGAAAGGCAATGACAAATGTGTTTGATTAATAACATATGAATAACCAAATTAAATATTACTGAGCACCTTCTATGTATTTGGTAGACAAGATACTTCAACATATGCAGATTTTTTTTATTGGTGGAAAATTTTAACAGTCACCAATAAAAGTTAAGTTTTACTGAAAAGTTAAACACTCATGGCCCTTTAATTCTCATAAAAGTCTATATGATAAGTTCATTGTTAGAAGAAACAAAAAAAAAAGTTTTATTACTTCCCCTAAGAATTATAGCTCAAGATCTCATTCTCTATTATCATACAAAAATAATCTTTAGTAGAATAATTCACTGAATAATATTTATAGAAATATACCAGGTCCTAGAAATCCCTAGAATCTGTAAATATTTAGAGATGAAGAGAATCTAGTCAATTAGGTGAGTGGATCTCCAATCACAAATGACCTTATTATAAAAGGTAGAAGGAGATTATACACATAGAAGAAGAGAGGTGATATGGAGATGGACACAGAGATTGGACTCACATGATCACAAGAAAAACAAGACCTAACCAGAGCTAAGATGCAAGGAGTGGATTCTTTCCTAAGTGCCGGGAGATGGCATCTGACCCAAATAAACATGGCAATAGGATGTCATCACAGTGATGTTTGACTTCATCTCACAGTTGGCCTCCAGATTTATGAAAGAATAAACTTTCTTTTTTTAAAGTCTCCAAGTTGGATGCAATTTGTTACAGCAGTCACAAGAAATCAAAATTCGTTGAAAAACAGAGTTAATTGAAAATTTAAGAAACATTCTACAAAATATAGACTAGGAAAAATTGTAGGCTAGATTCATTTAGTGATACCTCCACCTCCTGGGAATAAAAATACATATTCAAACTCCTATCCTGGTATTTCAGCTCATATAGAGCATTTCTTATATTCTAGCTAACATAACCTCCTTAGTAAACACTTCTATGCCATTCTGTGCCTTCAAGGATCCTGTTCTTATTTATTGTAGTCTAAGTCTTGGAAAACTATCCTTCATTCTTGTTACATTTTAATTGTAACCTTCAAAAACAAGCTTGTTTAGACACCAATGCTGCTTTAATGAATTTTTAATTAGGTACAATGTATTTTTTTTTTCATTTTGAAAAATGTATATAATTATGTATCTTACACATTTTTTTGTACTGAAAGATATACTCTACTAGCTGGGCGTGGTGGCTCACACCTGTAATCTCAGCACTTGAGAGGCTGACACGGGAGGATTGCTGCAAGTTCAACACCAGCCTATGTTGTAAAGTGAGCTCAAGGCCAGCTTGAGCTGCACAGAGAGACCCTTTCTTAAGAGACATAAAAGAAAAAGATATACTCTACTGTAGGTAAAGTGTCATTCCCAAGTAAAATCCACATAAGTTTTTTTTTGTTTGTTTTTATTGACTGACTTATTAAATAATTATAATTTTGGTTGGAAATGCAGCAATTAAATTTTATTTTGAAGGATGCATTTTATTCCTTTAGATTATTCCATGCAGCAAATGCATCATAGATACATGAATAGATACCATGTTGGATAAGAATGAGTGGAGGGTTCCAAGAAAATGATTATTTGAATAATGAATCTGAAGCTTCCTGGATGATATTAGACAGGGACTTTTCCTCTTAGAACCTTGGTTCTACTCATTCTCTAAATTGTCCTTCCTGTTTCCCCCCATCAAGACTTTACATATATGATTGAATATGTATGTGTTTCTCTCTGTCTCTCTCCTCTGTGTGTGTGTGTGTGTGTGTGTGTGTGAGAGAGAGAGAGAGAGAGAGAGAGAGAGAGAATGTCAGTCCTAATGATGGATCAGCCAGTACTCTTCTTATACTAGAGAACTATATAACTATATATACATATGGAAAGTTACAAGTGAGCTGATTAAATCCACAGTTATTAATAAGTATCTTTTTTTTTTTTTTTTTTTTTTTTTATTTAAGAGGAAAAAGAGAAAAACACAAAACAAACCAAAGCGGTGTAAGGGTACACGTAATACAGAACTACAAAACAAAACAAAACAAAAACAAAGCAAACAAACAAACAAACAAAAAAAAACATAACAGTAAGAAATCACCTGTTAGTATATTACATATTATCATCTTGAAAATAGTTCCTCAAATCACAGCATCAAAGAATACAAGGTGGACATTCAAACAGGTAGACTGCAAACAGCTGTGTTCAATGATCCACAAACATTGATACAGTCAGCTATTTAACACCCCTATTTAACACCCCTATTAATAAGTATCTTGACTGTACTTATCCTCCATATGCTGAATGGAGAAATATGAAAACTAAAATTAATTTAAAAATCATGAACAGATACTGTATTAGAATATAGAAAAACCCCTGCAGATCTTAGGGGCAAATTCACATTTTGTATCCCTAAATAGAATAGTTGTCATGTCCTAAGCTCCTCTTTTATTTATTTTTTTATAATTTTAAAAATATTTGTTTTCACCTATTTTTGTGATCACATTCCATTGTACCCTCTTTGGTGAAATATTCTGTAAGTTTTCCTTACAAGAATAAATTTCAGTTAATACTGTGAGTCATACTAATCTTAGATCTCTGTAACATTGCTCAAAACAGCACTGAAATGGATCTCGTTTTCATGTGGCTTTTCTGATGAACCCGGATGTGTACAGGTTATTTAAGTTAACCTCCTCTACCCAATTCCTGGTTATGCATTAGAATACTAATATATGCCAATTTGTTTCAATGATGACATCCAGAGAAGTGTAAAAAAACAAATTCTAACATCATTTTTGATCCATTTGCTCCAATGAATAGCATTCAAAGATGATTTCTGACTCTGAGTTCATTTAATTAAATATCACTTCACCAGCTCTGACTTGGTACCACTTCCCCAGTGCTCCGTAACTGCTTTGCACATGTGACTTGAACTATATTCCTAACAATGGTCCGTGAGTTCCTCATGTGACTTGAACTATATTCCTAATGATGGTCTCTGAGTTCATAGGTCTGAGGGGAAAGCTTCGTAGAAAATTAGAAGAGACTTTTGCAGGAACTTCACATTAGCCCAAATATAAAATTGGTGGGCCATCTACCTGAAGCATATGACGTATTTCATACATGATCCCTAAACACATGATACAGTCAAACCTTAGAAATAGCAATATGCAATACTCTCATTATTTCACTGGCCTCTCACTCAGATACAGTGCTCCTTAGTAACCACATTTCAATAAAGATACAGTCTACCAGATGACAGACATCACCATAGCAGTTATAGCAAGACTTTAAGATGCTCACAATTGAATTTGGAAGATGGGCAAATAAATAGACTCCTCTTAAGTTTTAAAATTCATATTAAAATGGTTTCATGGGGAAATTTCATATAATAGGAAAAGTAAGAAAGAGAGCTAAATGTGGATTCTAAAATGAACCGGCTCATGAAGTGAAGGACAGGACTGATCAGGTTAAAAAGAAGGTAGAAAATAATCCTCCATCTCCCTTTATTTTCTTTTTTACTTTCAATACTCTCAAAGCCATAGTAGTGAACCTACAGTATTTTAAGCTGCTGACCTATTGTGTCCTGACACCTTGCACAGTTTTCTAGCCCATTTGTCTCCACTGTTTGAAGTCTCTGCAGTTAATCTTAGAAGATGAGTAAAGAAGGCACTATATCCTAATAATTCTGGTTATAAAATCAAATGGATTTTACAGTGAGTCTATAACAAAAGTTATGGTTTAATGGTGAAAGCTGTTAAAGTGTGATCTTTGGGTTTGTGAAGTCCTCCTTTATATTTATTTAAAAGGCAAAACTTGGGATTCCTTTGATAATTGAGATCCTCCTATTCAATGTGTGCAAAAAACTTCACAAGTTTTTAAACCCAAATTTAAGCTGATTTGTGACACTGCATTTTCTGATGTGATCTTACAAATGTTAGTAAAGACTCTTAAGAGGCTTATTAAAAGTTTCAAATAGAAGCTGTGTTATCACTGCATAACAAAGAAACTGAAATGAATTAAAGATTATTACCCACAGAGACTGAAACAGGTCAAAATGTCCTGAATAACTTCTGAATTCATCTTTATGCAAATACTCTCTCAGAAGAGTGATTCTTCAGCTGAGAATTTTAGCCTGGCCAGGTGAAGAACATTCTCATGTAAGCAGTGTTATTCATTAAAATGGTTGTCATATTACATCTAGAAACATTTTGCATAAGTTTCAAATTAAGGTGATGTAAACAATAAAAATAGTGATTTTGTCAGCCTTTCAAGCTTGTCAATTCTTTTTTTTTTAATTTTATTTAAGAGGAAAAAGAGAAAAACACAAAACAAAACAAAGCGGTGTAAGGGTACACATAATACAGAACTACAAAAAAAAATAACAGTAAGAAATCACCTGTTAATAGATTACATATTATCATCTTGGAAATAGTTGCTCAAATCACAGTATCAAAGAATACAAAGTGGACATTCAAACAGAGAGACTGCAAACGGCTGTGTTCAATGATCCAAAAACGTTAATTATTTCTTATGTTTGTTTTAATTAAGGGGAAAAATTAAAAAAATTAGGATATATAATAGTAACTCTTTTTGATTTCCTATTAACTTGTTTTGAAGTCCTGTAAGCTTGTCAATTCTTAAACATCTACTATGAAGGCTTTTCTTTTGTTGTTGATCTTGATTAAGCATTTTTTTTTTGCATCAGATAATAATTGTTTTCTAGGAAGGTTATTCTCTATTTCTTAAATACTTTCTCTTACAGTTTGATCTCCCTCTTCTAATCAGAAACCAAGAGCTGAGGGTGTAACTCAGTGGCAGTTACCTAAATGAGCACAGAGCAGTCCCTGTGTATGACCTACGGCCACACAAAGAAATAAAGAACCAAAGCATCTTTTGTATAGACTCCAAAGCAAGTCTGACCAGTTGATTTTGGTTCCATCCTCTGACCATCTCTTGGCTTATAAAAGTTCTAACTGTGGGAAATGTTAATGAAAATAACAATATCTGTGAGTTCCTAAAAGACACGACTCTAGGTCTATTTAAGTTTATCTCAGGTTAACCAGATGAGATCCTAAGTACTACTCCTACTTCCTGTGCTAAGAAACTGAGAAATTAAATTCACAAAATTTGTCATTGCTTTGTTTAGATTCATAAAAAAAATATATGATTGCAAATATCACACTCTATACATGGGGAGATTTCATTTTTTAACCTCTGTATATCTATATAATTGAAATCAAAGCACTAATTCAAACTGCTATTATCAGAAATAAATAATGTTAAAATGGCAAAACAGATAAAACACAGTAATTGTTCTATAAATAATGCTGTTTTGTTCTTTTTTTTCTTTCTTTCTAGTAGTCTCCTTGGTAATAAGTAGTATATTAGATCATCTACTACCGAGACTTGTATATGGTATGACAATTGGTTAAGAAACACTTCTTGAGAGAAGAAATAAATAAGAAAATGAATAAATGATAAGCCAAAGAGTAGATAAATGGATAGTGTGAAATTTTCTGATGGTCTTTTTTTCTTGAGGTTTTTAATCTACACAATTTTCCTGAGACTGTGAAGAGACATTTGGACTGACAAAGCATTGAGACATCCTTCTTATCGCTGGCTGAATCATTGTAATAACACTTTAATCTTTCAATTATTTGCCCTTTCTCATGTTGATAATTGATGCTGGCTCTCTGGCCCCATCCAATAATAAAATAAAGCCTAAAAGTACTATAGAGGCTTATTTCCCCCACTACAAATGTAAGCCCATGGCTAGGGTAACATACAGCAATACTTTTCCATGAATAAATCATTAGGTATATATTGAATCACTACTCATGTTTGAAGACTCAGAAATAAAGCAGCATGAAAACTTACAGTGCGAAATGATAAAAATAGTTTTTTTAAATTTTTTCTCATTGTGAACTTAACGGAAATTAATAACTTGCATGTATCCTAGTAGATGATGTCTAAATATATTAGTTATTATACATTTATCAAAAGAATGCATTGTAAAACATACATGAAGATAATGAAAAGGACAATGGCACATAATAGGAAAAGTACAACCCCACTCATGCAAAACAATAAGTAAATGCAAATGCATATGTGATGCATGCATACATTGTATATATAAGTGTACATATGTAAACAGATAATATGTTTGCAAGGAATGCAATGAGATGGGATACATATTAAACCTGGAGAGAAGTGGGATATTTTTAAGAAATTAAATAAGACTTCATTATCTTGTGCTGCACATTATTCAGTAATGATTAAACAAATAAAATAATGTTAGAACTGACACCAAGATTTCTTATTTTTTTGACATGACACAGCAAAATGTTATGGCATAAGCAATTATCTCTGCTATACATTCTGTGTTCACTAATCACTTTCTCTTCTTATTTATATGTTTGCTTGTAGGATAAAAATAATTAAGGTAAATAAACTTTTGATGCCCAATTTGAATAGCAAATCTATTGCTAATGAAGATTGCTATCTATTGCTAATGAAGATGTCAAAAATAATTAAGTCACATTCTTTCATTTTAAATTTAGAAAATTTAAGCTCAGATAAGGAAAACTATCTGGCCAAATCACACAGAAATTCCTAGCAAACTGACTTAATTTGATCTTAAAATCAAAGAGAATAAATAAATTTTGTCATACAATATATTAAGGTACTAAATTATCTTAGTGATTCCAGGGTGCTTGTGTTTTTTGCACAATATTATGGTACGGAGAAAGTATTTAACAATTAAAAATCACAGAGGCATCCTCTTGCTTTGCTTTCAACCTTAGGCTGCAAAATAGGATTCTCCATCCTTCCTTTGATCTCACCCTTGCAAGTTGAAAGCCAAACAAATAATAAATGGCCATGAAATACAGACAAACCTTCCTTATTGTTTGTGCCACAGAATAGAAAGATGGTCAGATTGATCAGTCATCATAGTAAGATGATCTGAAATCAATTCTGACACCTTTGATGTGTCTTTGGATGCCAGTATCAGTGAGAGGAACATTCTTCCCACTTCAGTGTAATTGGATAATTAGATCTATTTGTGAATGGGCTTCCTTAATTGCTAACAGGTAGTTTGGCACTTTGACTTGACTATATGTGAACTGTGATCCCTTACTTTGCACAAGGTATAAACATGGATCTGAAAGGGATAAATAGAAAGACAGGCCCAGATTAGAAATAATTGAAGCAGAGAGATGATGTCAAGATAAGGCATAGAAATTATTTTACCTGGATCCACAGATATGGTACTGTTTCATCTTAGTAAGGTCATAACCAGGACCTCTGACAAGTGTGTATTTAAGTTTTGGAAACACTGAGCACAGAGATGTTCATATTAAAAACAAAAAATCTGAAAATTTTTATCACCCTGACCTTGGGGAAGTATTAAAAGGAAAATATAGTGCTCTCAGAATGGACAGTTAAGAAGAATCTAAGAACTATGAAAGAGATGTTAAAAATTAAAGTACAGCAAAACCATAGTGTTGAATCTTACAGATGCTTTCCAAGGATTGTGACCTTTAATACTGAGTGTCAACCCAACTGACACACCTTTAGGCAAGTCTGGATGGGTTAGATGGTCCTTAACGGTTGTATTGCACCTCTTGTCCCTCTCCTACCCTTGCCCTTAGCTCTGCTTCTCAGCCACACTTGAGAGCAGCACTGTTCTATCAGCTGCTCTGCTGTGGTGTTTCTGCTTTGAAATCCTCTTACCATTGATGGATCCCCCTGAAACTGTAAGCCAAATAAACCTGACTTCAAAATTGTGGATACCATGTATCTTTTCCATAGCTACAGGAAAGCTGTTCCTATAAAAGGATCATTTTACTCACACTGCTAAGCAGGCAAAAAAGTTACATATCTGAAATAAACTCTTTTTAGTAAGGTAACAATGGATCACAAATGTATGTGTGTGACAATTTAAAAGGGTTATAAATTTATTTTTTTCCAGCAAAAAGTATTCAGTAGTTGTTAGAACAAAGCATTCCATTTTCTCTTTTAGGTCAAAATGAGATAAAGTTAGTAATGTTAATATTTTCACAGAATTTGAAGGTCAACTGATAATTCCCATTTATTCAAAAACTCCTTTTGTTTTGAGGAATTCATTTTCCTTCAAAATAGAATAAACTGTATTTCTTGATCATGTTATTTCTAGTATTTTAAATATTTAAAACTGCAATATTCATCATCAATTTTATATGTTTTATATCCTATTCAATGATTTTTTTTCTTTCTAATGCCATAACATTCTCACTGTCAAATCATTTCAATTTTAGATCTCTTATGGTTAACTGAATTGCATTTTCCCAATATCACAAATATTTTCTACCATAAAATTTCTCACTTTACTAATGCATGCACGTACTTGTTTGAGTGATCCAAAATACTTTTACAAATGTTCACTAGATTCCAAGAAGATGGTAAGGCACCAAACAAGTATGTATTTTACATTTATGAAGCTTATTACACAGATGAAAGATAAATGCATATACTGGAATAAAATGTGACAGAAAAATTGTTTATGATTAATGTGGAAAGATCTGAAGTGTTAATTTGATATGGAAAACCCTTTGGAGAATTCAGGGAAATTTAATTGAGCCCACAGTGTGTGGCGTGTTTTGTATGTATACCTATGTCCAAGATGATGAAAAAAGTATCATAGCCCAAAAGATAAGCCTGTTCAAAAAGTTCTATATCTATGAGTAGCATAATTAATAGAAAACTGGGTCAGGATGATTGGAAATCAAACTGGTAAACCAATCATGGTAGGAGATGGATTGGGGACTGTTTGATATTAAAGTATTCTGGTTTTCACTGAAAATGTCCTCCAAATATCTTATGTGTTCAAATGGGAGGGGGAGGTTAGATGCTAAATGGATTGTGGGTTAATCCATTGATGAGATTACAATTTGATGGCATTACTTGACGGTAATAAAATTGAACAGATATCCGAAGGGAATGAGTCATGGTGATGAGCCACTGGGGACTACAACATATCTGTCGCTGACTCCCTCTTCTCTGACTCTTATCTGTGCTTCCCAGCTCTCATTAGGTTTTTACCTTTCCTGTGCTAAACCTTCTAGTAGATGTTTCTGCTTCACAGCAGAATGACAAGCAATGGATCAAGGTGAATATGGACTGAAGTCTCTGAAAACATGAGCCAAAAGAAAATATCCATTTTAAGTTTCTTTCTTCAGTGTTTGATCTCAGCAATGAAAAACTGATTAACACATCTCTTCTAGTAGACTTATTTTCCCCCTTAAAAGAAGGTATCAATTTAGTAAAAATATTCTACCATTTCTTGTATCTTTTCCATTAATTCCTATTTCCAGGAATGAGAACTTTGGATGAGCTTCTGGTGTGATCCTGGTGTCTCCAAGCAGAGGGAAACCTTGCTTTAGTCACTCTCCTGCTCTATCCATAGCTACAGCTGGTCTCTTTCTGTTTAGTGCTCCTGGTTCTTGCATCCAAATAGTAGAAATATTATTTTAAAAAAACAAGCACATAAAAATGCTAATCCTATCATTTTACTGTTTTAGTTACAATTCTTCTTTGCTGTAAAATTAAAATTGCAACATATACACAAGAATGCAGGCCATTTTATATATTTATTTATGCATTTATTTATTTATTTCCCATCAAAGTAAGTAAATGTAGAGTAGATAAGGGATACCTTTTCTTTCTATTATTTCATCTTTCTCTTCCTTTCCAGTTATGTATTGTCAGTGGTTCTCTAACCATGGTGAGCTGTACAAGATGCCTGGAAAGTAGTGGCACTCAGATATATGGACCCTGCATCTTCCAATTTTCAGGTTTAGGCCAAGCATCTGAATATTTAACAAAGAGAGGTTCTGTTTGCAAACTAAGATCTTAGCACTAATACCTCAGATATTTTAGCAAACCTTTTATTTTCAAAAGAGAATATGACTTTTGTTAACATTTTGTGCTTCTCTGGAGACTTGTCATGCTCAAAGTAGATTCTTAAGTAATATACTAACAGTATTGTTTTTGATAAAAGCACTCTCTGGTTATTACACTGTTGCTGAACAGGAATGTTTATGTATACATGATAAAAATTTGATATAGGGCTATAATTATAAAATTCCATGCAGAGGAGAGTCTCTTGTAACTGGTATATATTGTGAGGACCCTGGAAGCTTTCCTTTAGCGTAATTGACAGATCTTGGCTCCCGCAGGAGAAGAAGATTTGCAACCACACTGGAATAGACATCTGCATGATTTGAGTTCCCCTTTATAGGCTGAACTTTCCCCTGGTGGAAGAAAGGAAAACTGGCAAAAATAGTTCCTGGTTAAATGTGTGAAAAGTTACACAGACTTTTGTCTTGTGTACTGTGCTCCCTGACCTAAATTTTTCAGAGGAGCTGGAATCAGGAACAGCCTGCTATAGTCTTACAAATCATAATACTGACACAAGAAGAACCTGGTGGATATTGGCTCTGACATTAATATGCATGGTTTCTGAAACTCTGTAAATTCATGCCTTCATATCTTTGGTCACACTGTGTTTTCCTTTTAGAAGCAACTATCTGTTCTTTTTTACCTGAAACAAAACTGAAACTTCAAGGCTCATCATGAATACTACTTTAACTCTCTAGTTCTTCCTCGGGAAGAATGATTTGTGGTCTATCGTGCTTTTGCTGTGAGATGTCCACGTTCTTATTTTATTTTTTCCTATCTCTCATCATGGTTTCTTTAAAGTATCTATCTCTGCTTTTGAGGGAGCAGTGTGACCTTGCATTTCTCAGATGCAACATTTTGCACAGTTCCTGAAACAGAGGAAATAACCAATTGCTTCCACTAAGTCACCAAAATGGTGGTGGATATGTTAGGATTTAGTCCAAATTATGCAAGATTTAAGCAGTAGCTTCTTCATTAAAACATTATTTTCCTAAAATCGTATATATCTTACCCTTCACAGTCAATCTTTATTGTATTACTTTCAATTCTTGTGTTGTTTGATACCAACTGAATAGAGTTTAAGATATTATCCTTGGGCCTAATTTTGAACCCTCATTATATTATATCTTTAAGAGAAGTACTATCTTCATCTTCAGATAGTTTAAGTATCAGAATTCAAAAACCAAAACAAAGCACAATGGGATATTTGCTAAAATATATAAACGAGCAGTTTCAGAATTTAATGATTCAGATTTTCAGTGGCTAGAAGAGCATTTATATAAATTGTTAATGTCCTGAATTTGCTGATTTAGATAAAAGAACATTTTACATTGTTGTATGTGTGTCTGTGTCCAAGATGGTGATAAAATTAGCAGAGCCCAAAGGATAAACCTATTCAAAATGTTCAATATCTATGAGTTGCATAACTTCCATTTTACTGGTAACTTTCATTTAAATGGTAAAATATAATGCATAAATCCCTTTTGAGTGCATTGTGATACCTGATTTGGTACTAGTGCCTTATAAATATAGGGAAGATATTTAAAAAAAGGAAAATATATCATTTAAATCAATTCCATAGAACTGTTTAACTCTTTCTCCAGATCTTAAACAAGCTAAGAATTCTCTCATGCAGAAAGGTGTGAATGTATAAAATAATATTTAACCTTGCTTTTATTGATAACAATATATTTCTGTTGGTTATTATCTCATTTTGGAAAATAAATACACAAAAAGGATATTTTATTCTAGGTGTAGTTGTTAGGATGCATTGCCAAATTCACCATTTGGAGTATAATCTTTGAAGTAATACATTAATGCTATGGCCCTCTATAGATGAGGGTCTTTGAGAGGTTATGAGGACCAGATAAGTCGGGAAGTTGAACTTTCCATTGTAGTATTAGCATCATTTAAAAATGTTAGAGGCTTCAACTGGAAATCTTGATCAATCTTACCATGTGATGCTCTCCACCATCCAACTTTGAATGGATATGTAATACACAGGATGTAGTGTTCACATTACTTATAAAATAAATTTTGCTTAGAAAATTGGTCTATCATATCTAAAAATCAATGTATAAATAGTTGGTAGCTTAGGTGGTAGGCATTTCTTCTATTTTCTAAGTCCAAACTATTGCAAACACCTTCCTACTACACTGCAAATGTCTACTTCAGTTTCAGATTCTAGAATTAAAAACATATCTGGAAAGAAGCTACCTAAAGTGATTAACTCTAGTGGATAGGCAATGAGTGAGTATGATGTTTATTTCTCCAAACTCTTCCCTTAAGAAATTTGTACTGTAATAAGAGGAGACAGTAAGCTACATAGAAGGATGGAGAGATAAACTGAGTTAATGATATCTGTGTAAAGAAAATCCTGGAGATATTTGACTTCTCTACTGGATGGTATTCACTTTATAAAGTAATAGTAAGCCCATTCTCACTCATTCATCACTCCCCACCACACACTATCACGTTCTGTTTCATCTACATTACTGGTAAGGCTGCCTGCATATCCCTCTCTTTAGAGCATACACCATTGGTTTTGGTCAATTAGTTTGCTTGTTTACTTATAAATTTGAATGAATTCTATATTATTTTATTATTTTCCTTGTTTAACAAATAAAACAGAGCAGCTAAGAAGGGCATTATTTTAGCATTTTTCAGCTACCATATTGAAACAACTGTGTTTCTTATGGTAGTCTATGAGTTTATGATTGATGAAAACAAATTGTAATTACCACAACTTATCACTTTTTGCAGGTCACAATAAAGATTTATTTATTTTCATTTTACATCTTTCCACATGTGTTTTAATTAAAAAAAAAATCTCCCTCTACAATCACCCAAATACATGGAAGCTAAACTCTCCGAGCAGCCTTCAGGAGAAACTCACATTAGCTTTTATAAACATTGGACTTATCAATTAAGGTTTGGAGTTCTCATTTTAATTTATATAGCTAGTTGTTTCAGATCTGAATGAATCTGAAGATTAAGGCTTGATTAAATGTGTTTAAAATGTGTAATATGTTCTACCAGCTCTTTAGTGTTCTATTAAATGAGTTTTACAAAATGATACAGGAGTAATGTTAATGAGTGTATTATCTGTTGCTTGCATTAATTACCGCCATTCTGTTTTTCATTTTGACTTCAAAGTACGTTGTATCAATGCTAATTAATTAGAACAACCATTGCAATCATTTGTGACAGAGAACTGGAAAGGAGATTTGTTTTTCAGTTTTACCTCCTTGAAGTCGAGTCAACAATTCATGTTTCATTATACCTGGTTGCTTTGTAAAGCTCTACGTGCTTCTTATGCAATATTCAATATATTCTTGTATAATGAATGAATCATATTGCATAAGTTTGAGGTGTGATTCCAACAAAAGTTATGAAAAAATAAAAATAAAAGTATGCATATCTTCCTGAAAACAGAAATACTAGTAGTAAAATACTTCTTGTAGATATTTTATTCATGAAAGATCTTGAGTTCCCTCTGCCATTTTTCAAGACTAAACTTCAAAGAAATTTGCAAAAAAATTCTACATACTGGATTCAAATTATTATCTAACTATCTCCCCCAACTTTGTGAATAATCAGTCCTGTCTCAATTTATCAATTGGAAAGTTACAGTGAAAAGTGTGCTTGCCTTCTGTAAGATGAAGAAAGTTTTGTTTGTGTGTTGTGTTAATTGTTGATGCTATGAGATTTAACTTGGGCAAATAATTGCAGATTTAAATGCTAGAGAAAAACAAAGTGCATTTGAAATTTCTATAGATGCTATGTTTATAGTTGCTCTGAGTAAACTGGGACATTTTTTAAAGATATTGCAGAATTCATGTAACAAATCGTTATGAAACTAATTGATATGCAATCATTATTGGTTCATTTGTCCAACGGGGTTAGATCAGCTGCGATTTGGTAGAGCATAGGTCTCAACTAGGTGGATTTGTTTCAAAATGAAGACTCTGTTACACATGTTTTAGGCTCAGTGTTGGATTCAGCACACTTCCATATGCATTAGCTTTGAATTTCAAAATCTTGGGTTCCAATTACAACGTTGTCTTACTAGTGCATGTATTTAGACAGTTAGATGCTCTGAATTTAATTGTTGTTTAAAAAACTGTATCACAAGCATCTTTATTGAGTACAGTTTTTGAGAAGAACCATGAATATTCTGTCCTTTAGAGCATCTTGAGCATTGGTACAAGTTAGTAAGTGCTCAGAAGGCATCAGGTATCACAATCCCTTTTTTAATAAAAGATTAAAACAGTATGGAAAGTTTTTGCCTGCAAGAAAGCACTCATCTGATTTTTTAAGAGTCCTATGTGCAAGAGATATGGAGTGAATTCTTTTCTTCCAAAACACTATTTAGGACGCAGATCCTATTGAAGCATGCATTATTGCTTAAGATAATATTGATTGCATCTTGTATGTGAAGCCAAGAGAAATCCCAGCATGCTCTTATCCCAGAACTTTACCATAACCCAAAATTTACAAAATATACTGCTTTCAAAATCAGGGGTAAAGGATTCAGAATGTTCCCAATTTTTATGTTTAACTTAATTGAAAGATATTATAAAGAAACATAATAGTATTGATTTACTTAGCTAGTCTTTGTTTGTGAATCTATTCCTAATTTAGAGGAAGATCTAAAATCTTATATCTAAAATATTATTAGTTTCTTAAAATAAATCTAAAAGAGAGACATATTTTACCTTTAATATAAAATTTTCCCATGTGCAAAACATAGCTTGCTGTGTTTATTGCAGCTCAGTATGTCCAGGAAAGAATTCTATATATTATCATATATATATATATATATATATATATATATATATATATATATCCCAGTGATACCCAGGTATATCAGGTGAGGTATTCAAAGATAAATTATTTGCAAAATTTTCTCCTTCTTAACCTTCTCTTCTGTGTTTTTCAGACAGACAAAACAAAGTTGAGCTTCATATTTATGAGAAATTGAAGCACAAATGTTAAGAGACTGTCTCAGGAAACCCCAGGAAACATTGGAAAGAATAGTAAAAAAAAATTCCTTATTCAACGTTTATGCATTCACTTAACTAATATTAACTTGAAATTTGGAGCATATTAAGTCCTCCTTAGAAACTGTCATGCACATTAAAGTACGGAATATCACCATCTCCTATAACATATAAGTTGTCACCATATCCCTCCATGATTGGGTAAGTAATTGGATAAATTAATCTTAACAGAGAGCAATTCTTTGCTGTTGTTGCTTTTATTGCATTTCAGTATTCCAAGAAAGATTTCCATATATTATCATATATATATATATATATATATATATATATCTGCATATACTCAAGTGACATATCAAAAGTAAATGCTTTGCAATAGGAATAAGAAGCCAATTGTAGTTAAGAGGTAATATTGACAATAAATACAACATCATAAACAAAATACTGAGGTAGATAATTAAATCCTGAAGTTTGCATGGTTTCAAGACCATTATAATTTCGCTGCTGTTGTCCAGATTTGTTCACTGTCATGAATTGCTAGACCCTGATTTTCATCTATTACTAAAGATTCTCATCAACTTATGAATTAGAAAAAATAACATTTTAAAAGGTGAAAATGTCATTAAGCCAAAAATGCACTTCATTTAGCTAACTTATCAAAAATTACAACTTAGCAGCACAGTGCACTGTATTATACAGGGTCATATCCTGGGATGACTGCAATTGCTGACTACTTTGAGATCATACATATATCGCTAACTCAAAAGTGATAAAAAATCAAAATCTGAAGTATAGATCCTGCTTAATATATGTTACTTTTTGTTACTGTGAAGTCAAAAAAGTGTAGTAAATAAAGTGACTTATCTGGATATCTCTGGAATCAAAAATACAGTCTAGGCTCAGAAGACCAGACGAGGTATGAAGAAAAAAAGGTTTAAGTCTCCTACAGAATGATTTTCACTTTGAGATTCCATGACTTCAGATCTGATTTCCAAATATTCTTTTTGCGTCTTACAATCATGTTCAATAATCATTTAATGTATATATTTTTTTTTAATTTCTAGTTATACTGTTCTATGGCCTTCATTTTTCTTTGCCACTAAATTGATGACAAAATAAATCCAGAAATATAGAGAAATTCTCCACTACTAATGGCATTAATTGATGTCTGGGAGTCATGTCATGTTATCTAATGACACTGAATCAAGTGATCAGTGCAAAATGCTGATTTTCAAGTATATTTTGTCTAACCATTTGAACAGCCCTGAAAATTTGCATAATTACATAGTTTGAGTCTCTAAGATATGGTAATTTTTGATTCAGATATTTTAACTCCCAGAAGAGGAAACAAAAAGGTAAGGTTTGACGTGAATGACTTCAATACTTATTGACTGTAACAAAATATATTTTCTGAACAAACATGAATGAAATGCAAATTATTAATATACCTCAAGTGATTCTGAACAAGTAGAGCCACCCCAACATCTACCACAAATAACTCTTTTTAAGGAAATAAAAACCCCCTATAATCAAAGTACTATGAATATTCAAAACCAAAATGGAATTCAAAAATTCATGATATTTTACAGAGAAAAATGAAATGTGCTTTTTAATTCATTGAGTCACATTATATCTAGTCCAGATTCCAAAGTTTGGTACTGTCTCATTATTATAGAGGTATGAGTAAAGGAAATTTTAGAAATATGCTTTAATAATTATGACAAAAAAGTACTAGGTGGTAAAAATTAGAACATGTGTGACGTGTGTACATGTGTGACTACTCACACACTTTTTGCATATATGGATGTACAAATAAACATAATGAGAAGCAGGCAGCAAACCAAATTGGTTGTGACTATTTATTAAGAGAAAATAAGTCATTTTTTCAATAACAAAGTCATTGCTCACTGCCTGCTATGACCCAATATTCCACAGTAGTAAAAAGGGCTGTAAAATTTGCTTTGCAAAGGTCTCTGTCCAGAAGAATATACCACTAAAATAGAATGTACACAGTCTTTATCATTTTTCCATCCCTGCAACACAAAATCTAACACTCAGAAATCAAAGAGCAGGTTTATTTTGGCTCAGAGTTTCTAAAGTAGCCAGACACAGAAACAGAAACACCACTGTGGGAAGGCCTGGGCAGGGGAAAACTACTCATCCTGTAATAGCCAGAGGCAAGAAGAAAAATAGGGAAAAATGAGCTTCTGGGTCACAATCCAGAGAGTGGCCTGTAACCATGTCCCACCTCTGAGCAGTAAGTCAGATAGAGCACATCCAAAACCCAACTTCCAAATATTGGCAAATTTTGAGCTACATTTCAGATTTAAACCATAATATATCTAAAAAAAAAAAAAAAAAAAAAAAAAAAAACAAAAGCAAAGATGCCATAAAAATATCAAGGCATGTTTGCCTCACCTCAAGTGTTACCTATTGTTAGTCTAAACATTTTCCGATCCTCTTGCATTTTACCATTTTCTAGTGTGTCTTCCACAGCTCTATACTGTGATTGTGTCACTCTGATGTGAAAAGCATACTGAGTAACCCTTCCACTCCTCCTGGAGAATGAAATTTGATTAGAAGATTTTTGAAACTAGATAAACATTGCTGATGAATCCAAACAAATATTTGAGACAAATATTATCTCCATTTGATTTTTAATATTGGAAAATGATTCTGTGATGTATTCAACACATTAATAAGCAAACTGAACCTTGATTTTTTTTTACAAACACAACAATATCTATATGATGACATAAAAAAGAAAACTTATTTATAACTCTGTATATTCCTATTGAAAACTAGACCAAAATGTCATTAATAATATCCTTGGGAATGAATAAAGTTTTTTTTTCCTCATGTTTTATATTCATATCTAAAAGGGGAGTTTTATATCTATCTATCTATCTATCTATCTATCTATCTATCTATCATCTGTCTATCTTTCTATCAGTATGTCTGTCTTTCTGTCTTTCTGAATCTGTTTCCATTATCTAGGTAGATACACACAACTACATTTAAAATACATGTAAGAAACTTCATTTTAGAACACTAACACAAAATCTTTCTTAGATATAAGACAAAGTTTACTCACCACCACCTCAGTCAGTACAAGTCACAATAACTGTATGGTAATACAGTTGCTGCCCCCAAACAGGAAAATGAGAGTTTTAAAACAATTGTCATTATCGGTAACAAGATCTCTGATTAGAGACTCCTAAACCAGCTACATCTCAGCTTTCTTGCCAATTATATGCTACAATTTACTAAAAGGATCCTAACTCTAACATTAATAAGAAAAACATGTGTTTGTAGCTTCTGTTTAATTTATATTAAACATCTATTTCCATTTAATTGGAAAATCCACCTAAAATTTCTTCGTAAACCATGACTTTCCTATTTATCACATTTTTCAACTGTGTTGTTATTTTTGTGATCCCATATTGCCCTATGTATTTATATCTGTGAGTGTTTAACAAACTTCCTGTAAAATCTCATATTATTTTCTAAAATCCATTCAGTGTAAATAAACAGTAAAATGTTTCTAGTCTTACAGCAATCATGAGGGTTTTTGTGTCTATTTCATTGAAACCATAAGGAAGTGGAAAGGCTATAAGTATTGTAAAAAAAAAATGTGAGTGTAAAAGAAGAGGAGACACAGTCCTCATCCAATCCTTGAGCTCCAGAAATCGGTATGATATTCAAGAATCTTGCCACCAATCTTGACTTGTCTGTTTGTGACTCACATGATGCCAGAAAAGAAAGAATTCACTTAGAATCCTCTGCTTCTTCCTCTTATTTCCTGAAGCAAATATGCGTTTTGTGAAAACAGTTTAAAAGCTATTTTGCTGTAATTAAAGCTAAAAACCCTCAGAGGTGTATATGCATTGTCATTAGTTTATTCTAAATCCAGAACTAAAGGATAGATGGATCTTAGAATTGCCCTAGGAGAAAAGGGTGGATATCAGAAGGAAAGGTAAATGAGCTGAAATTATTTTACAACCTTCAAATAAATTATAAGCCACTCAAGATTCATTATTTTCTCTAGGAATTGTTACAGCCTACACAAAATGGAACACAGATCTATTTCATACCAAATATCCAAAATGAAATGCTGATAATTCTTCACAGGAGCATTTACTTTAGGTAGAAAGCATACTATTACAATGAATTTCTTAATTTGAAGTGAATATTCAGGAAGACCATGGGATTCATTGCTGAAACATCATCATATATATATATATATATATATATATATATATATATCTCCATATATATATATATGGAGAGAGAGGAGAGAGAGCATCAAATATAACCAGTATGTGGTACATAGAAAAAAATTTATCCATGTTAATAATCATTTAGTCATATATTCTTTCAAATGTGCTAAATAAACATTTTACATGTGCTTTTTGTATTATTTATTAACACCAGCAAAAATCTATGTTAAAAGAATAAAATTATTTTTGAAAAACTGAGATAAAGGAGAAGACCAAAAAAATTGCACTGATGCATGATCATATGATAAAACATTATTGTGTCTAAAATGGTTTAAGAATAAAATATTTAAAAGATCATCAAAAGCTTCATGCAAGTAAAGAAATTTGAGCTACAATATAATGACGGATGTGCCATAGAGTTGAAAAATGCATCTATAGTATTATATGAGTTTCTTGAATTCGGAACTTGTGATATTGAAGCCATTCGGATTTTTCTGACTGAGGATGAGGACTTGGAACAAAATCAATAAAGATCAAGGATGATAATAAACCTCTTGCTTTCACAGAAGAGTTCCCTCACCCAGCCATAAAAATGACTCACCCTAAAATTTTAGTGGTTATATGACAGACGTTGGTAAACAATCAATAGCAAAACAAATTATAAAGAAAGCTCACGCAACCTAATATGGTAGTTTTGCTTTTTTTATGAGTAACAGGGAGGATGCAGTACAATTTTAACATGATGATTTAATTTTCTTACATCTTTTCTGGATTAAATGTGTAAGGAAATGTATGAAATCTATCACTGTCTCTGGAATTAAATGATACACTGACAAAAATATCACAGCAGTGATTCTGTAAGCAAACGTGAATATGAAATAAAACATGGCAATAAAAAAGGTATACATGGGCAAACCATAATACAACACATTGAATAATACTTAGCATGAGAAAGAGATCTAATTATCTTATTACTTTAAGCAATGTAATTGAGATTTGCATTTAAAGTATGAAGAAATATGTGTGTTTACAGTGGTAATCTAAATCATCTGGAAGGTTTTTCTGACATCTTTTCATCAGATTTTATTTTCTGAAGGCTCCAAATCATTGATAATTTTTTGGACTAGATACTCACTGCTGATACTAGAAATCAGCATATTGGCTTATTTTATGAATTTGAAACCAACTTTGTTTACTTAATACTATTAGAAAAACTTCTCCCACAAGGTAATGTCTCATATTCAAACATGGCACATTCAAGTAAGCATTTTCACCTTACTGACATGAAGGTATGTGCACAGACTCCATCTGTAAACATTGAATAATTTGTGTATTTTTATGTTTTCTTTCTTGTATAAAATTTGGAAAGCCCTATCATCCTTTTGTGCACTTTAGCAAACTAAATATCTATGACTCTCTCAAAATATGCTTTACAGATGGACAGAGCCTCTGTTTTTGCATTAAATAGGACCAAATGCTGTACTACATTTGCACAGCAATGAGCATTTATGCAAATCTGTAGAGTAGGCAGGTGCAAGAGCAAATTTCTTAATGCTATTTGCTTTGAAAATTGTATAAAGCTCCTTAATCTATGCTTGATATAGTGACTAAAAGAGTTTGGTTTCATATTTATAAACAATAACACCTGTTCACTAGCAGAAATGTAATTTCCCGTACACAAGAAAGTGGGCTGCATTTGGTATCAAGAGGAATTCCAAATCTTGACTCCAATAAGTAATGAGACAATGAAATGAAATATATTTTGCAAATGCTGAAGTGGTAGAAGTAGGAGGCTGAGAAGGGAGAGACTTTGCATTGACAGATGCAGACACATGACAGCACTTCAGCCCAGCCAGTGAGATGGCAGGCATCCACAGGGCTCCTTCTGGGGCTTCTTTCTTTGGCCCCTGATCCTGGCAGAGTCTTTCCCTTAGTAGGCCTAGATTTTCCTTTCCTTTCCTTTCCTTTCCTTTCCTTTCCTTTCCTTTCCTTTCCTTTCCTTTCCTTTCCTTTCCTTTCCTTTCCTTTCCTCTCCTCTCCTCTCCTCTCCCCTCCCCTCCCCTCCCCTCCCCTCCCCTCCCCTCCTCTCCTTTCCTCCCCTCCCCTCCCCTCCTCTCCCCTTCTCTCCCCTCCCCTTCCCTTCCCTTTCTTTTTTCCTTTCCTTCCTCCCTCCCTTTCCCTCCCCTTCCCTTTCTTTTTTCCTTTCCTTCTTCCCTTCCCTTCCCTTCCCTTCCCTTCCCTTCCCTTCCCTTCCCTTCCCTTCCCTTCCCTTCCCTTCCCTTCCCTTCCATTCCCTTCTTTCCATAATGCCTGAAATGATGACTCTTTTGTATCAATGTTTCCAATTGGCTATCAGGAATTAAAACCAAAAGTGCCAATTGTTTTGCACTTGATGAATTTGCTTCTGTACCCTTAACACACAATCAGACAAAGAATAGTGGTTAATTAAGATCAGTGATTCCTGTTTCTTTCTCGAAGCTGAATTCTCCCTGATGATGTAGTTCAGGTACTTCATTTCTAAAAGAAAGCAATGTTTCCCATTTTCTTCTTTCCTCATGTTCCATTCTGGGATTTCTTGCCTCTTCATGGAAGGAAGTGCTAGTAGTTCATTCAAGCATTCATCGTTCCGTTAAAGGAGTCTCATCACGTGTTGTCAAAAATACATGTGACTGGAAATGAAAAAAATCTTATTTTTCAACCTTATTGTCTTATTAACTTTTCTTTTTATCCACTCGTTGGTTCAATCTAGTTTGTCTATTTTCCTGAATATAATATTACTATGACTAGGACAGCCATGGCTCCATTCAATGATAATACTGGTCGGTTGTTTTTCCCTGCAGAGTGAGGTCCCATTATTTTAAACAACTCCACGTGCATCTCCCAGAGACTCCACACAAGGCAACTAAGAAAAGCATCTTAGAGAGACACAAGTTAACCATTCTTTGGCAAACAGTTAAGCAAGGAACAAACACTGTTCTGCCCCCTCACTGTTCAGTCTCAGAAATACTAACATGGATAGATGCTGGTTTTTCTTCTTACATGGCTCAAAATATCGTTCGGGAATCCACGCACCATGAAAGCAGGATATTGGTGCTTTATTATAGCAATTGGTGGGGTAGACAATCTTATGTCGTGGTTATAGAAGGACAGTTTAGTAATTGTGCAGCCAGGATGGCTGAACTTGGAGAAACACTCTTCTCACATGAGCAGAGCACTCTGCAATTCTCTTCTCAGAGCAATAAATAGCTTTTAATACTGTTTATCCATTTATATATACACTGAAGTCTATGAAGTGTGGAGTTTGGCCAATTTTTGAAATGCTTTTGAATATTTTTTCTCATATTTTATTTTATATATTCATTTTATTATGCTGATGTAAAACATTTGGCTTCTTTCTAATGCTAATCTTTTTAGCAGTCTTGTTCTTCAGTCCAACTTTGCAGGTGTTTCCTTTCTGGCAGGACTAGAAATATTTTTATATCTTTGACTCTGACATTTGCTTCTAATTCTCACTGTAGATCTTTCGTGAAGTAGCTGCAGCATTCATGCCACAGCCTTGAGATTTTCTCTACTGAATCAGTAAGTCCACTGCCCTTAATCTTAGTCTCCTACACAGTCTCAGGACATGGTAAAATGAAGAGATGTGGTCTACTATAGTATGACCGCCAGTCTAGCTGCTAACAGAATCCTTGTTCCCAACTCAAACCTACTATGTTTTGCTTGTAATGTCTGCACTTTTACCATCTCTCTGGTCTTCTGAGCTCTAAATACAATATTTTATTAAACTTGGCTTATACCATTCTCAGGCCTCTCTAGCTGGCATTTCAGAAACTCCAGACTCTTTCTTTAAACCATTTCCAACTTCTAAATCACTGGGTCAAAAAAAGTCTCAATTCCCCCAATTCACTGGTACTAAAAATCTGTATAAGTCACTTTTGTCACTAGAATAAAACATCAAATAACTGCTTTGTATTTATTTATTTATTGGTTCCTGGGTCTGAATTTAGGCCCTCATGTTCAGTAGGCAGGCACTTGTGTCACTGAGCTAACTCCTCAGTCCTACAACTGTAATTCAAAAGGACAGGTTAATTTGTTTTCAGAGGTTTCACTGCAGAATGATTAGCTGTTTTCAAGTCAGAATGGCTGGTAAACCACGGGTGGTGGTACATGCTGTAATCCCAGAACTCAGGAGGCTGAGGCAGGAGAATCACTGCAAGGTCTATGTCAACCTGGGCTACAAAGTGAGTTCAGGGTCAGTCAGAACTGCTTAGTGAGAAACAGTCTCAAAAAGACAAAAGCAAAACAATCAAACAACAACAACTCTTCCTCCCTCCCCTCCAAAAAAACCAGAATGGTGCGGTTTAAGAGCATGATGTAAAGACACACTCATACTGTAGTGGGCAGGAAGCAGAAAGGGAAAGGAGCAACTGGAGACAAGAATGCATCCCTTAAGGTCACTTCACTAGTGGCAAACTTCCAATCAGGCACCATCTCTAACAGCATATTTAGGTGGTAAGTACACAGCTCCTATGACCCAATCACCTTCCAAATGTCCGGGGTTTTGGGGTGTACTTTAGTTCTGAACCATGATGACCATGGTTATCACACTGTCTTAGATTTGCTCCTCAGAATTCATTAGCTCACTTGTTCTCAGGTTTAATGTATTAATTTCTCCAAATGTGCCTGGATAACTTTTGCCTACCACTGATGGACCGAGGTGTTCTCAATGTGGTACCGTGCCTAGGTTTTACTTCAATATTCTTTTTTTTTTAGTTATGTTCCTTCAGGTTATTAAATGTAATCACTTTGTGGTGATCACCTCTATATTTTAAGAAGAAATAACTGTAGCATTTTCCATATGGCTTAACTACACTTTAAAAAAATAACCTCTTTAATAATAACCTCTCCTAGGATTATAGCAACCTTACTACAGCATCAGTTTCCTGTTCTATATTCAATGCATAACTTAAGTTGAAATATATCCTCACAAGTAACGTTTCAGACCCATTACACAGAAAATTATAAGACCTTAAGGAAGTTGCTAATAAAGTGATGTTAATTTTAAAGCTGGATTTCAAGTAATCCTCTGAGAGTTGAAGATGTATCCCTTAAGTGTGCTGCCCAGACCATTGCCTGTGTGGGAAGGCAGATAGAATGGTTACTTAAGTGGGAATGTTTAATTGTGGTGGAGTTATTATAAAAAGTCAATTCTTTGAGATCTCTGATGATGACTTCATTCAGTATTGTTTTGCATTGAAGTCAAGAAATTATACCTTGACATTGACCTCTCAGAACGAACAGGTTACCCAAGAGTGATGTCATCTCAGGTGAAGGTGACGATCTTGAGGAAATTCACCCTGAAAGACCGACTGCATATCTTTTTTTGTTCCCTATACTTTGAGCTGAAAATTAGGAAAAAAATGTCTTTCTAAGTCTGAGTGGCCAGAACATCACGACTTCTACTATGTATGGTATGGAAACATTTCTAGTTGGTTCTGGGAAGTATCAGAGGGAACATGGAAGACATGAAAAATCTTGCTGGCAGAGATCACTAATTGTGAATTTTAACACATTTCTTGCCCTTTTTGAAAAGTGACCAAAAAAGAATGAGATGATGACTGTCTGTGAGACTTCTGGTTTTTTTTTTTCCTATTCTCATTCATACACACATAGAATTTACTTGTTAAAATCAAATATACTTGTCATATGTACTGGTCTCATGGAATGAGTCCTTTAAATAAAGTCAACAATCAAAGAAAATAAAAAGTATGTAGTGATTGTTGAATGTTTATCCATCACTATTCATTGCACTGTTGTTTCAATATGAAAATATTTGTACTTTTATTTTGTAATACTTTTTTCTCTTGTGTTATAATAATATGTACATATATTTTTTAATCTACTCTATCACCAACATAAGAATGCTGGATTGAATATACATCCTGTTAAATAATAGTTTTAGGATCTCAGAATAAATTATGATTGAGCTCGATTTACTTATCAGCAAATATACATTTTATTTTGTACAGTTCTAAAAGCTATACATACAAGATGCCCAGAAGCATTCCTGGTAGACATGAAAAGTATTCAATATCTTATGTTTCTCTTTTCTCTTGTCAGGTGATTTCATCCCACAGTTTCTCTTATAAATCTTTTCTTCCTTGAATTTCTTTCTTTCTGAAGTGGTTTTTGAGAATAAAATATACATACAGTATGTTTTATTTTTTCATGTTGAATAATGCCTGACACAAAACAATAAATTTTCTCAAAGTTCGGGGCATATATCATAAATGTCATCATTGTAAAGGTTTTTTTTTTTTTTTTTTTTTTTTTTTTTACAAAATGTACTATTACTTTTAATTCATGTTTTATTCAGAGAATCTCAAATTACAACTTTTATCAAAATTCTCAAGTTAGTCAAATAAATATGAAGAATAAAAAAATCAAATGTAGTGAACTACACAATAATATATTCCAAATAAATATGAGTTGTGTTTATTCACAGAGTTATTTGTTTAAGAAAATGAAGGTAGTAGCAAAAATAAAGAGAAATATAAACATGTCTCATTTAAAGTAGTGGTCCTTTTGTGTAATTTTCTAGATATTAAGACATAAGTCATGCTGAATTTTTATTAGACAAGCACAAATGTTGAGTTCAATTAGACGGCCCACAAATTCATACCTCAGCCAGAGTACATTAGAAGAGTTAAGGAATTTTACTCAATCTGTAGTTATTCAAAAGACTTTCATGAGTGTTTGATATTACACTAGACATTTCAAGTTACTTTGCTGTAGAAAGACATAGTATAAGTGAGAGACAAGCGATGGAAACAAGACAGAGATATCGACAAAAATGATTGGATGGCTAGGCATTTCTGTCACTCCCTTAACTCTCTCTGCTTTACTGTTCAAAAGCAGCTGTGTTGAGATTTTTATGGGACGTTTCTAATATGTAAAATTTGTGAAATCCTAATCTACATTCTTTGTTGTTCCACCTTCAGTTTTGAAGAGTTCAAAGAGTGGCAGCATTTCCTGTATATTCCTACTAATTTCCCTCTATTGTTTAATGTTATATGTTTTGACTCATCATCAGTCAAAAACCTTTTTGTTCCTTAATGCTTGAAATTTATTCAGTCAGTTTTTTTCCTCATCACCATTTTTATGTGTTCTTATAGGACTGTCATTCTTCGTGTGGGATCATCTTGTTGTTATTTCCTAGTTACGGAAGCCCTACACCAAACTGCCTTTCTTTCCAATATTCTGTGAAAGTTTTATACCTGAAAATTTCTAAAAACTGGTTTTAAGACCAGTATCTTGCCAGGAAATAGCTCAGAGGCATACCTCCTGCGTGCCAAGCAGAGGTCTTGAGTTCAGTTTCTGGTACCAGTAATAATAATATAATAATAATAATAATAATAATAATAATAACGAATAACAATGAATATCTCCTAAATATCACAAATTCATCTGGTGATTCCACAGGAAAATGCAGGAAAACTGAAATAATTAATTTCTCATTGATAGAATTAGAAACCATCATTATTACAAACTGAGGCATGACCATTGTTTATCTCCAATTACCAATATATTGTTGACTACTTGTAAAAACTGAGAGTATACATAATTGCTTTACCAACCAATTTTGAGAACATCTGATTCCAAATTTACTCCTAATCTGCCTCAATTTCCACTTAATTAATATGTTTTGTCTCTATGAGTCCTAAATTGAACATGTGATATGATTATTTCTTATTTGTTATTTATACTATGTAATTGAATTTTTTAAATTGGTTTATGTAATTCCTAACATTTTTTATTCCATTTTTCATCCTCAGATCTATACAACTAACCACCCATGATTTATTAATTTGTATGTCAGCTAAAATTTCTCACATTCTTCTAAAAATAAGATACCTTTTTTGAGATAATATCATATGATACTCTTACTTATTTTTTAATGTAAAAACTATATACCCTAGCAAACTTCAAAGAATTTTTCTTGTAATATCCATTTACTCATGTGGAGTCATTTTTGAATGAAAAGTACAAAACACGTGTTTGAATTCTGTGATCTAATTGCTTCATCAAGCATCCCACTAGTCTGTTTCAAAATCTAAGCCAAAAAAAATTGGCATACGGCACATTCAAGAAAGGGACAAGTTTGACCTTTCACATTCTGGAGGTCTGCTAAGTGTTCTTGGGAATGGGAGGAACAAAGTTAATATTTTTGAAAGTCACTGTGGCTAAGCTTATAGAGAAAATGTCATTCTGGACAAATATTTTTCCCGAGGTGTTACAGTCGAGGTAGACAGAGGTTGTATATAATCTCTAACAAAGGCTACAGAAAAGTAACGCTAAGAAAACAAACAAAATAATAGCATCATCTTAGCGTATTTTCTTGAGGTTTTTATTCTTAGCATTAAATTATTTTATAATCCATAAAAATCATCTAGGAGCTAGTGCTTAAGAGGAAACAGAAACAAGCAACATAGAACCTCATATATTAAAAATTGAAACAAAAACAAATGATTACACATAAATAATGGCAGCAGGGAATTTCAGTATGAGTTTTTATCAGCAAGTGGCAGACAGAGCACATAGTAAAAATTAACTTCACTTTAACAGCGTATTTAACACATTTTCTCCTCATTAGATCTGAAGCCTCTAGAAAGCGTACACAGATTCATTTGATTCTTGACCTCCAGTCATCATAGCTGATTTTCATGAACAAGATCCAACATTGTTTTGAGTCACCTTGACAGAGAAGCGCACACTTCTGATTTCTACCAACATTTTATAATCTTGAGCAATGTCAATCTACAATCTGTCTAACATCCAACTTTATAAAACCAGGTGTGTTCCCAAACAGCATGGAAGTCTGAACAACATTCTAATAGGACCCATTACAAGAAAATGAGGACCACTGAGGATAGAGTCCCTCCTGAACAGTCCTGTGGAAACTAGGTCTCCTATTTGTGTGTTACTAGCAAACTAAGAGCAACAACATATTATAAATTCTTGCAAATGAGGATATAAAATTTTAGTGAGGAAATGAAAAAATGTTCAGTTCTAAATAGGTTACCCAGAAATGACTGCCTACAGGAGATTATGTTTGAGTTTTTCTGAGGAAATGAGAAGAATTTCTGATGTTTAGACAACAAATCTCAAGACCGTATAAGGCCAAGAAAGATAGGAAAATGGAGTTGTAGGTGGTTGGGCCTGAGGTAGGGGAAGTTAGTACTCAAGATAATGAGAAATATTTGAATTTTGTATACAAAATTGAAAGGAGATTAACCTAGAAGGCAGGGTGGATCCAGATTGTTTACCCTCTTTGAACTGAAAGCATTTATGCATCTTTTCCAGTTACAAATGTGTACATTTACAAATGACTTGACTGACATTTATATCATAAGAATATCAACATAGGTCACTGTGGATTGTTAGAATCTTATAGTTACAGAAATCATGTGTCACTTCAGCTAAGAGAAAAGAAAACTACCAGACAAACTTAGGTGTGTATTCCTTGGCAAAGAAGCATGTGTTGGATGTGTATTAGGAACAGTTCCAAGTCTTTGTGAAATAAGGGAATCCTGCAAGAACTACAAGTGACAACATATTCAATTTGGATACACTTTCCCCAATGTAATTATAAAAGAAAAAAAAAAAAAAAAGAAAGAAATTCCTGGTTTTTCTTTTCCCATAGATCTTGTCTTCAGAAAAAAAAAATAGGATTTTGTTCAAACCAGATATATATATATACTCCCACTTCAAAATATTTTGAAGTACTTTTTAATCCTACACCTGTTAATACCAGACAAATTTCCTATAATTTCTCTGACAATATTGAAACAAAATCACAAGGACAAAAGAATATAAATTCAATCCTAGACAAGTATATGATTTTGTTCTGCTGTCTGCTAAATCGAAAAATAAAAATCTTAAACCTGGTCCTAAGAATGCTAAACAGAAGAAAGTGAAAGGAAAACGGGCTGGCACTGGAGACAGAGGGCCAGATTCCTTGGTGAAGAAGAGCAGTCCCGGGGAGGAGGATGGTGAACCTAAGGAGAAGCAGCAGCCGGTGCGGATGAGCCAGGGCTTCATTAACCAGCACACAGTGGAACGTAAGGGCAAGAAAGTTTGCAAATATTTTTTTGAAAGGAAATGTATCAAGGGAGACCAGTGTACGTTTGATCATGATACAGAGATGGAGAAAAAAAAGGAAATGTGTAAGTTTTATGTCCAGGGCTATTTTACCCGAGGTGAAAACTGCCTGTATTTGCATAATGAATACCCCTGCAAGTTTTATCACACAGGAACAAAATGTTACCAGGGAGAGCACTGCAGGTTTTCCCATGCTCCCCTGACGGCCAAAACACAGGAGCTGTTGGCTAAAGTTTTGGATACCGAAAAGAAGACATGTAAATAAAGTAGACTAAAAAGTCTCCTATAGATCCAGGGTGGTCATAAAGCTTGCGCCTGGTGCTCGCTGGTGGTGGGAGCCACCCACCGGATTCCTCACTTGGAGCGTCCTCTGTTGTTATTGTGCTGATGTGCAGCAGCCCTTCCATTGATGGCAGGATGGCGGGAGGGGTGCAATGCAGTGCCGAGCACAGTGAAGGAAGAATCCCTCTTTGCTGCAGTGCTCCCATGCTTAGGACAGGGAGGAGTGCAAGCGCCTTTCTGCAGGCTTCTGGGCTCATGTGGCAGTACTTTGCAGATGTATTTGCTGTTTGACCAAGAGTTCGCAGATAAAATAAGAATCTAAGTTAATCTAAGTGAGAATGAGTGAAGCAGTCGAGCAGTTCGATCTCTACATGTCATTAAGTACTTGGACCAAGTATTTTTAATGATAGCTGACAATTCCATTTTATAGGTAAAATTTGAGATTCTGTGATTTTTTTAAAACCTATTCTGTTGGACACTTGTTTCCAGTATTTTACTGTTAGAAATAAAATAAATATCTCTTGACAAAAAAAAAAAATGTATATTGAGTGCTGAGAGCCTGGAACTCTGCGCACATGTAGGTTCAGTGAGTTCTTTCTGCAGATTGCAAAAGATCCTTTGAACCCTCAAGCATCACAATGAACATGGCGGACAGATAGCAGCATCTACGGAGGTTCTCTGAGAGACCCAGCTTAGAATCTAGGAATGGTGCGGAGTGAAGAATACTAAGGAAGAGGAGATATACCCTGCTGACCCAAGAACGAATTGGGCTTAGAGAAACCAACTGGGAATGAAATCCTGGTGCTATAACAGGAACAGATAAAGCCTCAGCGTGGAAGCTGGAGCCCATGCCATTAGAAGCCGAGATTTGGGTTACCTGCCCGTGCTATTGCATCTGTATGGGCTTGGCAAGGAGAGAGATACATGAAAGCTCTGAGAATGGGAATCTGTGAACAGAGTTGAGAGTGGGACAGGTGGGGAGCCATGCATCAACCCGCAGAGAGTGAAGGAAACTGGGATTCTTCCATGGCCTAGGAGGCGCCAACAGAGGATATTCAGGGACCAGGCAGACTTGCCAGAATAAGTGTTGTAGTGACTTCAGTCACATACCCTCTTCTCAAGTGGGATTGGCGAGCAGTGCCTAGCGTATGTGAGACCCAGTAGGCTAGCACAACACAGGTCCCAGCACCTGGAGGTGTACCCTAGCAGTGAAGCCTTCAGTAAGTTGATCTGGAGGGGCGGGCCCTGCATAGGCTGCCCGGTCCGTAACTCCCTAGTGCTGCTGCAGTCAGAGGGAACACCTAGCCGGCACAATTCAATTAGACTGTGGCCGACAGAGAAGGAAGCTGGGCCTCCTATATACGCTTGCATATATAAGGAACAAAGAATATGGGAAGAAGGAGGAACAAGAAAGGCTCCTCAGCCCCCATTCCTGAGAAACAAGCAATAGCAGACATGGCACCAATAGACATAAAGCGCTATCTCCAGAGTCTCATAGACAAGTTCAGGAATGAAGTTATCAATGACCTTAAGTAAGACATAAGCAGAATAGTTAGGGAAATGTTAAGCACCACCCAAGAAAAACAGATGGTGGAATGGAAGAACAGAAACCAAGGGGAGAATTGTTTAATGGAGAAAGTAGAGAAAGCATAGATTACGTGAAGCAGGTTCAAAGAGATTACCAGGAAACTAAAAACTCTATCGAAAACTGACATAACAGCTTGAAAGAAACTAAGGATAGATTATCTGAACAGGAGGGCAGATTTGTAATATGGGAGGATGGAATGAAACACTTCTTAAAAGTAACAAAGAAACAAACAGCAATAATACAAAGACTAGAAGATGATAAGAGGATCTATACCTTAAGAATTAAGAACATAAAAGAAGAGGTAGGGACACAAACAAACCAACTAAAAAAGCTACTCGCAGAAATAATCCAGGAGAATTTTCCTAATTTAGCAAAACGTAAAGATACTCAGATGTATGAAGCATACATGACCCCAGCCACCTACAACAAAAACAGAGCTACACCCAGGCATATAATAATCAAAATTCCAGAAATCCAATATAAGAACAGAATATTAAAAGCCATCAGAGAGAAGAAACAGATCACTTACAAGGGAACATCCATCAGAATTACAGCAGACTTCTCGGCACAAACCATCAAATCATGAATAGTGTGGGGGTAATAATAAAAGATTTGAAAGATTACCTCCAGCAAAGATTGATATATCCTGCACAACCATCCCTGGAAATTGATGGAAAAACAAGGTTCTTCCAGGATAAAGAGGAACTAGGGGAATATGCAACCACCAATTCGACTCTACAGAGAATACTGCAGGATATTCTAAAAAAGAAAAATATAAAGAACCCAGAAATATTTGCAGAGAGGCCACAATAAATGGAGCAGGAAACAAAATAAAGAAGACAAACTGAGAACTAATGACAGAAAAACAGCTCAACAGAAATGAGGCAGAGAAGATTGGATGATAGGAACAGCTATTTTGGAGAAAATGACATCATAATAGGTAATGCTGATTTAATATCATCTTGTTTTGACGTCCCATCAAGCTTTTGTTCTTCTGTCTCCATAGGTCTTAACATGTTGTATCTTATTGGATTTTATTATATGTGATAGTATAAACAAAAAATTTTATAGACAAGGAGATTTTACAGAAACCATTGTTCATTTTCTGTTGATTCTAAATACCCTGTAATACTGTCATTCTCTTGAATAGTTTTACATTGTTTTGATATACCTAATGCTACAGTATATGAAGTTATACTCAAAGATTTCGAGGAAAGCGACAACATGGTAACTACTTTTATGTCGGGATTATCTTGTGGTGAAACACTATCTTGCTTAAATGGTTATGTTTTGATCTGGGCTGTTTTGTTGTCATGCCCTCTTTTATCTCAATCTCCATTTTATTATTCACTTTTTTATTTTTATCCTTTTAATTAAGGAAAAATAAATTTAAAAAGCAGGATATATTATAGTAACCCACTTTGATTTTCTATTAACTTGATTTGAAGCCCTGTATTACTCTCGCCATCTTGTTTTGACTGATGTTCCTCTATTCTGTTTTGCTTGATAGTACCAGGTTTGAAAGTTGAGGCAACAGCTGTGAAGATAGTGGGATTCATAATGACGCACATTCTGGTTGACTATTATCTACTTTTGGAGACCTGTAATTTCTCCAATATTTTGGTTTTGTTGGTTTCATTCTTTACTGTTTTGTTCAATTTTATTATAACTGATGATATAGGCAATTCTATTTGAGATAGCGGGAGGCATTATGGTAACCATTGTTGATCACCTTGTGTTATGTTTTTACATTATCTATTATGTACACCCTTTTGATTTGACCTACTCTGTTCTGTTATGTCACATTTGGTTTTACTCTCTTCCAAAAAATTAATAAGAACTGTGGAAATAATAAAACCGAAAATGTGTAATAGTCGTTGTACAAAAGAGAGGAAAAGAAAGTGCTCTAAATGCTATAATTGAATGTATATTTAAGTGTATAAGGTAGACAATGATATTACTGAGTTTTGTTGGATCATTTGACAGCACTGTTTGCAGTCTCACTGTTTGAATGTCCACTTTATATGGTTCAATTTTCTAACTTGAAAAAATATTCCTAAAATGACAATACGTAATCCATTAACTGGTGATTTCCTACTGTTTTTTTTTTCTGAAATTCTGTATAACTTGTACTCTTTTTGTTATTTGTTTTTCTTTTTCTCTTTTAAAATTAAATAAAATTTTAAAAAAAATTTAAGAAAGAAAATGTATATTGAACTACTATGATTTCTCATTATAAGTTCTATTCTAAAAGGTAATAATTACAATCAGGGCATTAACTAAATGTAATTTTGAAGGAACTCAGTTAGAATTTATAATATTCTTCACAGTTAAGATCCTATCACTATTTTGGACTTTTATTGCAAAGAATATATTGCAATTTTGTGATTTATTCATTTTATTCTTTAAAATATTGTGGTCAAACTAGTTTACATGTATATCTAATAAAATTCATCCTTCTGCATGTATTTTATTAAAAATAGTATGAAGAGTTAGCTCTTTATTTTTTATTTTAGAAATTTAAAAATTATGTATATTTTTCAGAATATGTTTATGACTTCTGTGCTAGATTAAATCATTTTAACAAATGTTATGTGTTTTCCTCTAGAAAAGTTATTTGGAAAAGTGCATGCTGATATTTTTTTATTTAATATAAAAATAAAATGTAAAAAGTACATCCTGATATTTTCTTACTAAATGTAAAAATCACCAAGTATTACCATTTTTATAAAATTCATATATATATATATATATATATATATATATATATATAATGTTATTGGATGACTGTAGAAATATCATATTAATACTTGAAAGATTTAGGGCAATCTATAGTATTGATCCTGATGATTATGAATATAATCATGAAGAATACAGCTCTGTTTATTTATATTTTTTCTTTTTGCGTATATTTAAAAATGTACTTAAAATTGATTTTCTTAAGCCAACAACTATGATAGTAGAAAGAAAATGAATTTTTCATTGTAGATGAATCCCTTCAATGTGGGGTCCAAAATGGCTCATGTGCAATGCATTTTCCCATTTGAGACAGTTAAATAGAACATACACATTTGTTTTACTTTGTGGATAAATTTTGTAGGGATTTCACATTGACTAAGGCTTAGATGACTTATTTTCATCAATAAGATAAAGAAAATTGATTCTGAAAAAAAAAGTATAAGAAGACAATTCTGCAACTTAAATCACATTTTTTAATACTCCGGGAACCTCTCTTATGTTGGCTAATATGCTAGTAAATGAAAAGGGAGATGCAACATTCAAGTTTGATAATTTTTTCAAAATTTAACAAAGTCTGTGTTTATGAAGGTATGAGCAGGCTACAGAGAAATCAGCACAGCATGGCAAAAGTCCCTGCAATTATAGTACAGAGTCATAGACACCAGGAATAAGGAACAAGAGGAGACAGGTGGCTCCAGAGGATGGAGAAATGACCTGTTTTTATTGGCCACGTGACATGGACTATGGCTTTTGAAAAGAGACACAGAGGCCCATAGTGATTTGGAGTGGAGGTTTTTGTGGGACACAATCATCCCCTCCACCCTCTAAGTCTCCCCACCCTCTGAATTCATGTTGGTGTCACCTTTGGCCCAAATTATATGGCAGACAGAGAGCAAAGAGATGCCCAAAGATGATCATTTCCTGGGAAAAAGCAGGCTAGAAAGATATCAAGAGTAGATCTGGGCTGGTAAAAGAAAGTATTCATTTTTAAAGATTCTATGACACACCATAAAATTGGCAGAGGGATAGTGTTTTGTGGACAATTACTCGCTCTGTATCTTTTGCTGCATAAATATAGCTAAATTTTGTATTATAAAGCAAAACAGAATAAAAAGAACTGACTTAAAATGCTTGGTTGAGCCTCAACTCTGGAAGTAATAGAGCTGATAATGATTAGAGCTTTCACAATGTATTGTTTCGTTAAATTGTTCAGTTTGACATTTCTATATGCCAGACAAGGAGCTTTGATCCCAAATAGGATGTAAAGAGTTTGTGGCTTCCACACAAACACACAAACTAAGGAGAGGCAGAGTCCACATTTTAGCTAAGGAGAGGCAGAGTCCACATTTTAGCATGAAAAGTCTCTAGTACTAGCACACTTGAGTAAGATCAGTATCATCTCTCCCCTTAAGAAAATATCAGCATTATATTTCATAATAGCCCTTTTGGTTTTCATTTGTCCCTTCAAAAACAATGAACAATGATCACTCATATATTTTGTATCCTATATATAATGTATTTATAATTATATTGTATATATTTACATATAAATTATATACTATTTACATATTGTATAAGTTCTGTATCATATATGCATGTTAAAATGGTAAAATTTCAAGCATATGAACCTTTAAAGCATTTATATAAAAGTAAAGTGAATCTTCTTGTGATTCAGTTGGTGATTTGGTATAAGAGTCTTCAATTTTTGGGCAAGCCTGCACCTGTCCACAGATTCTCCTGTTCCTCCTTTAATAATTCAGCTGCTGACAGTTGGAGCTTTGCTTCTGCTTCATTAATCTGCTCCTGGGAAGTAGTATTTTCTCAGAAGTTTGGTGACATTTTCATTTCTCATTTTGAAAGAATCCCTCTCCTCCTCTTCCAGAGGTCACACATTTCTTCCATCTTAGACAGATGGGCACTCTCATTCTTATTCAGCACGACAGTGTGCAAATTCTGAGGCTCATTTTTCCTTTGATTTACCACTGCTCATTTACATCTTTGCTCATTAGATAGCAGTGTCAGTTTCTTTCCTTTTCTTTTTGTCTTCAGATTGCAAGCCACAGTGTTAGCATCAGAGGAAATATTTTTTTTTAATTTTTTCTAAGGATAGTAGGGTGGCTGGATCATCTTTGAGAAGATTTTTATATGAAAAATAATTAGACATTAACAGCTTTAAAATACTTGCAATGAGCAAAAATTTTGGCTTATTTTAAATATGATTTTCTTTAAGAATCTAAGGACAATTTATTTATATTATTACATTTTTTCCCCTTTATTTCCACTGACTTCATTTAGGAACTTTTAAGTCTCAACTTGGATATCAGTGCGTTCAAGTACCATAATCCCTACATTTTACTATCAATTTTAAAGCATGCTAATGTTATCCGTAATGAGCCAGAGTTTGTCAAATCAATTATTATAACTTATGGTGATGTGTTTTTAATGTGTTGGGTATCTGAAACTAACAAGTTCCTAAAAAAAATAAATATGTTTGGAGCAGAAAAAAAGAAAGTTTTGGAAACAGAATCTATTTCTTCCTTATGAGACAATTATTTGTTTGCTTCCAAAATTTAGCCTTATTTTTGTTTTGCTTGTCTTTCAAATGTAACTAACGCCTATCATCTAAGCACCCTGTGAGAGCGCAATAAGTTACTTTAAAATTCTAAACAACGAACGTGATTCATGGTAATTTTTTTATGGTAGATAGGAAGATAAGAGCTCAAGAGATAGAGCCCTCCAGTGACAATGTGCTACATGCTTTGAATTTTACAGTGGATATCTATGAAATGAGAAAACCAAAATAAAGCTTAGTGTCATAGGTTGCATATGTTGCCTCACAATTCACATGATTAAAACTTAATCCTCAGTATCCCAGAATGCAACTGTACTTTAAACATGTAATTAATTTTAAATGAAGTGTTTTGTATATATGAAATTCCAGTGTTAGAAATGTTATTATAAGAGGGGATTAGCAAACAAACATGTTATTTTTTCTGTTGTTGGTTCTGTCTTTCTTCTCTGTATAATTGCTTGGCTTGCCTGTTGGATTCTTTCCATTGGTGTTCTCGCATTTGTGGTCTTCATTACCTCTTTCTAACATTCTTCAAAACATTCTGCAAAGCGGGTTAGCTGGTCATGAGTTTCTTTGTTGTTCTTTGTCTTGGAAGTATCTTCTTTCTTCATTGATTTTGAAAGATAGTTTTTCAGGGTACATCAACCCTATTGCATAGCACATTTTTCAACTTTATTGTTTTAATAGGTTGATTGCAGTATGACTTTATAATATTTTCATCATGCTGCGTTTCAGTTAATAAAGCTGCATTTGACTGATTTAATAGAATCCTAGTAGAGAGAGTGGACCATTGGTGCACTACACTAATCACTCCATTAATTGAGAGGTTTGTCACTGAATGTGCACTTAAATTATGAACCCACATAGAGGAGGTGGGTAACTATGGACTCACCTGGAGGAGAAGTTTTCTTGGCCACTTTTCCCAGCCACTGTGAAGTACGCAGCTTTACTCTACTACACCTCTCTGTCGTGATGTTTCTGCCTCAAAAACAATCACAACTAGACTGAAATCTCTACATTGCCAGCAAAATTAAATCTCTCTTCCTTTATATTGAGTATGAGTGTTAGGTGCTTCCTTTTAGTAATAAGAAAGCTTAATAATATACACTCAAAAGTAGTCTTATACATTTTAGATGTACTTATTCACCTCCTCTCACCACACTTTCACAAAATACTGTTTCTGCCATTGAGGTTCAGTAATCACACCACAAATCTATACTCTGCATAAAAGAAAAACAGGTAATACAAATAATATCACTGGATAGCCTCCTTTTATGAAGCAAACTGCCTTCAAATTTCAATGTTGTTGAAGTTCTTGATTGTAGTTGGTAGCTGAAACTTGCTCAAGCAATTCAGAGCACTAAGTTCAGTCTCCTCAGCCTCATCAAGCTCTACCTGAGCTGCATTTCCTTGCTCTGCCATCTGTTAGGTACCCAGAGTCAGAGAACCAGAATATATATTGGAATTATCTCATTTGCTCCTTTGAAATTTAAAGAGGCTTCCCTTTTCTAGCTTGTTGTCTGAAAATGCAAGATTCATATCCTCCTCGGTTATATAATATTTTTTTCATTTTATTTTGGTGTAGGGAAGTCATGTCCTGTTCCCTGCCCTGGATAGAGGTGTATGTCTACATGTTGTTCCTTAAGGAAACAAACAAACAAAATGATCATTGCTTTTGTCCTGAACATTTTTAAGAAATGCTTATTCTTAGGATCTATGGAAATATTTTGCAAGCGATTTCCAAAGAAAGATTTGAATTTATGCCAATATGATTTGGAATGAACACAAAATCACTGTAATTTGGTCAAAATAAAGAAATATTTTCTTCCAGAATTCAAACTTGAAACTTAAAATATTTGTGTTATCCCAACTTGTATTATTTTGGCACATTGTTTAAGTCACTGAAATAAGAGGTACTAGGTACTAAGCCTAATTCTTTTTTAGAAAAATTCCTGAATTTCAAATGTAGAGCTGGTAGATTTTATAGTGTCTCTGATATATTAAAAAATGCCTGTTAGACACCAACATGCTACAGTAAGATATTATGTTTAATTAAGAGACATCTTATGTTAAAATTTCAATTATCTGTCTTTTGTTTCACCAGATTAGGAGATTAAACCTAAGGCTACACGGCTATTTCCAACCTGCACTGGATAAAGATTTTCTGTATAGTTATTCATATAATGTTTTGAATGGTCTAAAAACTGGGACAGAGAAGTCAGAGTACAGTGATATCAGATGAATTTAGACTCAGATCTTATGTTCTCACTGAGTATTTAAATAGGTAAGGCAAAAAAATAGAAACTATTTTGTGTGAATTATTTTTGTGGTTGATTAAAAAATGTTGAACTCAAGGTCCTTTGTGAAAGTCAAAATGCACCAGCAATACACTCCAAGTTAAGCAGATACATTCTAGTGTTTGTTCAAAGCACAATATAACTATAGATTCCTATGATTTCTATCTTGAGAAGATAGGTATTTCTGATGAACATTTAGTGAAGTTTATTCTATTAGATTCTTTTTAAAAATATAAATTAGTGCCTTACCATTGTGACTTCTATGGCTGTCTCTTGTGTTTTAAAATAACATGAATCAATTTACCATGACTAGAGCCCTCTCACATTGTAAACCAATGAAATTAAGTTTGTGAATCTGCAAAGGTGAAAATTCACCCTTGAGACTGGGAGAAATGTGAGAACAAGACTGAGAAGCCATGATTCCCTCTCCATCTTCCTACACGCTTACATAGCCTCTGTCACCTGGGGGAAAAGAAAGGTTTTCACCTTGCCAGATAGAGACTGTGAATGTGACCTGGATAATTCTTGAACAATTAATTTGAAACGCTGCCTTCAATGTCTTCTGAAAGGAAAAGCTAAACCTGCATGTCTCAGAATGAAACTGTGGTCCAAATAAGTTGTATCAAAAAGGCAAGGCTGAGATGAAAAAAAAATATATATATATATATATGTTTAGGGAAGCTGTCTGGGCATATCTGGTCATCCTCTGCAATAGTCCCATCACATTTAAGTCACTGCAATCTCTGTCTCCCCCTCCCTCTCTATGTACATGTGACCATGTGATATCAGTCATGTCATGTTTTAACTTTATTTTCAGCAATAGAAACACAGAACTTCTCCACAGAAATAAGAAAATCTCACATTCAAGAAATAGCTAATTTGAGATTGTAGCACTATGTTTTTCACTAATGTATGACATTTTCTTCTACAAGAGTTTTGTTTTGCCACTTTTTTCAAGACAATGAATTATTGTAGTTTCCTGTTTTAATTAGAACAGAGGAGGATAATCACAATGATTTCCTTACTGGATGCTTAGATATTTTATTGATGCCAAACAAAATTTTGTTGAGTGATTAATAACTGACATTGAAATAATGTAAAACAGAGCAAAGTTGAAGAAATTCGAACTGTCCAGTGAAGAAACATAATCTCCACATGGGCATAAGTATACATGATTTAGTAGTAGAAAGACACAGGGCATGATTTACTTTGCTACCAAGGAATGTATATTTTAAAAAGGATTATAGAACTCCATAAACCTAACAATAAGAATCATCCCATAGTAGTTTAATTTGTTTACCTTGATTAACTATAGTTGTTCATTGACAAGAGAATGAGACAAACTGTTTGATTTTTTAGGAGATAAGCTCATTTGGAAGACTTAAAGAGATTCCTCTAGTTATATGTCTCTAAAAGTGTCCTAAAATTTTCAATTGATTTTAGTCTTTATTGATTAATTCATTCATATTCAATCTTAAATATTTTAGTTTCCTAAATGTGCTAGTTAATAGTGATCAGAATTATGAAAGACGCAGATTCTCCTTGTCGGCTCATAACTTCAAGTACAATAGGGCAGAGGAAAAGTAAGCAATAATGTCAATACCATGTGATAAAGAATAAAAGCACAGGATGAAGAGAAGAAGGTCTGTTTATCGGCAAGACGTTTTACCCCACTTGTAGTGTTCAGATGCCACCATGGAGATGTGACACTTGTCTGGAAGTTTATGTCAATAATTAGGGACCAAAGTAAAATGTGAACCACCACTGTGTTCAGAGAGTGGTAAGATGCATAACACAAGGTCCATTAACATTCAATCATTTCCTTAGTGAATATTTTAGTGTAAGAATGTGTTTACTGCAGAAATGTCATGCTTCCCAGAATTATTAAATTCTGGTTGAATAAATCAATGTTCAGTCATGAAAACGTTTTGGCTTAGCCAGGCAAATATTTTCTGGGATTCAGTTTACTTCACTTTTAAGATTTCACAAATCAATATTAATAATTTTAAATTTGGAAACTTCTTGTCAAAGTTGAAGAAAGCCCACTTAACGTTTCTGAGACTATTTACCTAGACAACAGTAATGTCAAATGTAAAAGAATAGTCTTTTTCAAGTAGTAGATGCATTATCCTAGCATAAAAGAGATTTTTGTCACAAGTAGCAACCAGAATTAGTAGAACAACTATGTATCTATTATCTCGATGTACTTCTGATAAATTTTATTAGTGCTGGCTCCATTTTGTAAAAGAAGCTTATAATACACATTTTTGTGAAACATATTGTTATTGAATGTTCAATTAATTGGCTATGTAGATAATTCTTTGCATATAGCCTATATTTATTTCACAATATATACTTTTTATGTTGGATGTATATTTATCCTCTTCATTAATAGATTAGTGTAATATATAGCATACCTAAAGTGATGTTGTTATAGATACATTTATGACCCTTTCGTAAGTGTGTGCTAGGCAATTTCCTGTATTGGGTATATAATAAAATATATGAGATATGTATTCCTATTCACCTTTGATATATTCAAACTGGAAGCAAAAAGGGTTAAGTAACTTGCTTAACGCAACACAGTTTTAACAATCATGCCGCTTAGATATCAACAAAGGCATCAGAACTCTAGATCCTAAATCATTATGTACCCATTCAGAATCTTTGTTTCTCAGAGTTTAGGAATAAGCTATGTCCAAATGAGATGAAAAAGCAATAGATTATTATAATTTCTGGAAAACAAGATTCACTCTCTCTGGATGGATTTGCATCTTAGAGTATATAAGGCCCATTGCCTCTGTCTGGCTACCTTATGGGTGAAGAGTATAAGACTTTGGATAAGAAGGCAGCTAAAAATCAAAACATACTTGAAGTTTATTTTCTTTGACTTGTGTGTCCTTCTCTGAACAACTCAGTAGTGGATAGTTATCAGGCAATATAGTCACAATTCATTTTTACACTTCTTTTAAAAGCATCTTGACTCATGTGGTTGTTAAGTTTGTTCATCTCAATGTTCGGTGAGATGGCTTTAAAAGCAGAATTTTAATGCTTTTCACTATCAATGAAATTACAGCACTTCAGAAATTAAATCTTGACCACATAGTCACTTTCCTCCTTTAGAAAAAGTTTTTAAGTCTGTGTATTCATATTTATATGCAAACAGATTTCAGCCATGACTCTTATTTATTGCCTGTCTTAGAAAAAAACAACTTGTGTATGTATGCATTGAACCAACTTATCTTTTTCTATTACCTTTCTAGCTTCTTTTGTGTCATATCGGAAAATACAGTGGAAGGCTCATGCAATTGATAGTGAAAAGTAGCATTCTTCCCACAAAACCTGAAAACACATTTTTTTCTGAATAAATTACATAGTTAACACAATCTACCAACATGATTCGTAAGGCTGGTATTATTAATTGCATTATGTAAAAAAATTCTTACATAAAACACAGTTCATAAATATCACTAATATATTTTTTCTTATTTATCTACAATGAGAAAAACAGTACAAACCATGGTATACTATGCTTTGGAGTTATTTGTCTATATTGTCATGGAACATTTCATTTAAAAGTCTGTATAACTGTAAAAATCTGTATAACTGTGTAAAACTGTATAACTGTATAACAGAGATTTCCCATGTTTGCTCTGTTTGACTTCTGGAACATCTCTCTTAATCTTGACAAGAACAAGATCGTGAGTAAATAAAAATAAAATATATTACATTTAACATGCTATTCTATATGAACCATAAAAGCAAAGAACAATCAATTATGGCCTCTAATTCCCCTATTAAACTATTTCTTCCCATCTGCACAGTCTGTGAAGAACACAAACTTGTTCACCAGTGTGATAAATTCTTTCATAGGCACATGTACAAGTGTTATTCACATTTGCATGCCCTTTCATGCTTCACTAAGGAGCTCACTACATACTGCTTGAATAAATATTGGAAAGTACATTGGTTTGTATGACAATTCATGTAGTAAACCATTCAAATGAAAGCCTTTTTCTCCTATATATAAATACTCACTATGGAATAGGATCTGTTTATCTCTCTATCCTCCTAACATATCAACAACCTACACACATAATTCTACCACCCACTTGGTAGTGACCATGTGCAAGTCTCTATGTCTCCTAAGAAAAAGATAACCGAACAAAAGAAAATCTGCTGCACGATCTCACACTCATTTCTGGAAGACAAAAATTGGCTTTGAATATCTCCTCACCTAATTTTAAAGTTTTACAACATACACACACACTGTATTTGTTTGTGTGTGTGTCTTAATTTGGGAAGTGTTTTTTTTTTTAATTTATTTATTTATTTATTTATTTTTTTATTTAAGAGGAAAAAGAGAAAAACACAAAACAAACCAAAGCGGTGTAAGGGTACACGTAATACAGAACTACAAAAAAAAAAAAAAACAAAAAAAAAAAACAACAAAAAAACATAACAGTAAAAAATCACCTGTTAGTAGATTACATATTATCATCTTGAAAATAGTTCCTCAAATCACAGTATCAAAGAATACAAGGTGGACATTCAAACAGGGAGACTGCAAACAGCTGTGTTCAATGATCCAAAAACATTGATATAGTCAGCTATTTAACACCCCTACACACACTTGCTGTTATATCCGTTAGAGCTCTTTTTCTTTTTTTTTTCCTCTCTTTTTTACAACAAAATTTGCACATTTTGGATTTTATTACTCCTTAGTGCTTATTACTTTTTTTGGGGGGGGGGAAGAATACAGTCAAATATGGCAAAACAAAGCTGTCAGTCAATACCAAGGATAGACGTATCACATGGTGTAGAACAGAGTACAAGTTTATCAACAATGGTTATCAACGTTGTCCCTTGTTTCCGTAAAAAGAATCGTCTATCTCATTAGATATTATAAAGTTGGACAAAACAGTAGAGAACAAGACCAATAAAACTTAGGCATTGTAAACATTACAGGACTTCCAAAGAAGACAATAGTCAAACCAGAATGGGTATCTTAGTGAATCTTATTGTCTTCAAAGTAGTTGCCTATATCTTCAAACTTGATACTATCATATAGAATGGAACAGAGTCTAATCAGTCAAAACAAGATCGTGGGAGTACTACAGGACTTCAAAACAAGTTAATAGGAAATCAAAAAGAGTTACTATTTATATATCCTAATTTTTTGAATTTTTTCTTTAATTAAGACAAACATAAGAAATGACTAAATAATTTTTTTAAAACAATAAGGGGGAGATTGAGATAAAACAGGACATAACAATATAACAATAGAGGTCACAGCATGACTGTTTCAACAACCTAGTACTTCACCACCATTTATTTTCTTGAAAAATTCATGCTAAAAAATGTTACTTCTCTGGTAGTTTTTTACGTCTCAAGTAAAGTCTGTAATGAAATCATCACATCAACTTTCCACCATTTGTTTTGCTTCTAACAGGTAAAACTATGTTACATAACTGGTGATGATTTCATCCATCATTACTGTTATATTTCTATATTATATTTCCTATTTACCAGAAATTTCTGCTTAGATATTATAGTAATTCAGTTGTGGCAAGGACATCCTACTTATTTATCAGACATGGGCTATTAATTCTATTTTTTTGTTACAATGCAGGCTGTTACATGATGCTCTTATGTAGGCATAAGAAAGAACTTGTGACACAAGCACCTCCAGCTCCAAGCTCTAGTAATTCTTCACGATATTAGTTATGCACTAAGAGCACAATACTGGAGATCTGTGCCCAAATTTCACATTCAATTGAGTTCCCAATATTTTGAAACCAAGAAAAAAGAGCATAACATCAGCTTCATGTAAAGAATCATCAATTATGAGTGACACACTTGTTTGGATGTTAGTTGATTTAGACTGTAGCTTTAATTCTAATACACAACTCAGTAGGGATCACGTGCAAGTCTTTATGTCTCTGAAGAGAAAAATAACAAAATAAGTAGAAAATCTGCTGCATGAATCTCACACTCATTTCTAGAAGACAAAAAAGGACTTTAAAGTTCTTCTCCCCACCTAATTTTAAAGTTTTAAGGCCTAATCACTGTAGTTGTAATATTACGAATGTGTGTTCTGACTTACTGGTTTTGCACAGGTTTCTTTCAGGAGTTCTATAGATGATAGAGATGAAAGTTCTATAAGAACTGTAAACCACGGGGCCAGGGTTTAGCTCAGTGGCACCAGTGCCTGCCTGGCAAGTGTGAGGTCATGATCTTGAATCTCTGTACCAGAAAAACTATATACCTTTTGTTTTTCTGATTATCAATTGACAACAATATCACAGCTAGAAGAGTGATAGACAGTATTATGTTTCTTTTTATCACTGAATTATTTTATGGGCAAAGATTTCCAAGAAAGATTAACACAAAAAAGTGTGAACTGCACAACCCTTACTGCATTAGGCTGAGACACTGAATCGAATTGAGCTACGTTCTATTCTTCTGGCTTCTGCAATCAGGCTTGTGGTGTTATCTGTAGACATTTCCATCCTTTTGTTAGGTAATGGCCTAGAGTAAAATATGGTTAAGATCAGTGTTCTGTGCCAGTTAAGGCTGTGATAATGCTGTCTAGAAAAGCTGGAATATGTTTCCCAGGCATTCTCAATAGCATCTAAATAGCTTTCTTGCTGTGATTTAAAGATATTAAATTCTTCCCCATGTTTAAGTAATCAGAAAACTCAGTTCTGATATTTTATGTGCAGTTTTTTAATGATATCTATTTCTTTAAATTTGCCTTTTCATATATATATATATATATATATATATATATATATATATATACTAGTTCATGTCAATGATGAAATGCTACTTAGAATTACTTTTATAGAAGAATATAGTAGTGAAGTAAATAATGGTTACAGCAGGTAGAGCTGCCCCAACAAGAGGATACTGGTAGCTCAGGAGAGTAACAGATGCAGGTGTGAAAATGTTGACATTTGAAAATTTAAATCCACAGACCCTCTAAGATACTGGAAATCTCTATATATTGCAATAGAAAGACACTGACATTCAGAAAAGATTAGTTTAATAAGCGCCATTTCTTTCAACAAAACCAGAACTTAAAGAACAAGGGCAGTGATTGAATGAAGTCATTCAAGACTCAACTTATTCTACGAGGAAAAATTTTATATTGTGTGATTCTCATCCCATTTTTCCATGCTGTTGCTACAGATAATTATCATTTCCTAAATTCAAGTTCTTCCTAAGGAAAAAGAAATGTGTGAAGCAAAAAGCCATGGCTTCTTATTTTAGGATGTTATATATATATATTTTTTTATTTAAAGAGAAAAAAACAACAGTAACACTAAAACAGAGTTTAAAAACAGCTTATTAGCACAGTTACAGTAATTAATACATTCCCTATTGTTCTCTTCATAGTAGTTATTCAGAGCAAAAGGTATGAGCATGAAGAAATCTTGTCCAAACAATATTAGCACAAACCTTATTTACAATGAAACTAGCTACATAACTATCTTAAGTATATTATGTACACATACATTTCTTTCTTTCTCCATTTTTTCCTTTCCCCTTCCTCCATCACAGATTGTTTTATTTTTTGAAGAGTTACTTCCCATTTCACAATATCTATCATACCTTTTGTATCTCATTGTTTTTTTTTTTTTTTTTTTTTTTTTTTTTTTTTTTTTTAGTTTCTCACACTAGCGATACAATATGATGTTTACACACATATGAGTTGATTTAATTCACTTAAGAGTATGGGCTTAAGTTGGTTAATGACCTATACAAATCTTCAATTTATCCATCTTTATGACTGTGTAGAGCTCCCTTACGTAAAAACAAACAAACACACAAAACAACAACAACAACAACCAAACTCCACAACTTTCTTATCCATTCCTTGCTTGATGGGAATTAGGACTGTTTCCAAGGTTTAGCTATTATAAAATCAATTGTGCTGCTACAAACATGGGCACACATATATCACTGTGGTATGATGTTTTTATTTCTCCTTGGAAGATATCCAAAAGAAGAATAGCTGGATCGAATGGGACCTCTAATCCTAGTTTTCTTCACACGAATTTCAATAGAGGTTGCACCAGTCTGGACTTCCACCAACAGGGGAGAAGCATTCCTCTTTCCACACAGCCCCTCAAGCAATTATCACTGGCTGATATCTTCGTGGCAGTCATTCTTCCTAGGGTGAGATGGATTCTCAGTGTTATTTTAATTTGCATCTCTTGAATGACCAGTGATGTTGGACATTTTTTCATGTGTTTATTTGCCGTCTGTATTGCTTCATCTGAAAGTGTGTATTTTTATATCAGAAGAGAAGCCCATGCTACCTAGCATTTGTTAATAGCCAAAAGTGGGTTATGTGTATTTTCTTACTCCAAATATAGTCAAAAGAACATGATTTTTAAAGATAGAAATGAAGAAAGAACCTTTAGGATTGGGGATCAAAAATCTATGTTAATTGAACACCAAGTTATTCTGATATTTACTAAACTTGGTTAATTAATCATCTAACATCTATATAGAGAAATGTATAATTTTCAAGATAAAAGCATTTTATCTAAGAATTAAATAAACCTGACATGTGACTACAGTAAAGAAGTTAGGTGTGTTAGGATAGATAGCTAGGAACAGTTATGGTTCACATCTAGAATGTTCCTCAAAAGTCTCAATGTGCTCAGTGATGAGGCTTTCAGAGGGAACATGATCACAGGGCCACTATTCTGCTGATCCCATCACAACTGTACATACTGTTAGGACATGGTGCCTGGATGGAAGAAAGGTGACTTTGGAAATGTGCCTGTCAAGGATGCATCTCCCAATCAGGCCCCTCTCCTCTCACTGCTTCTTGATGGTCATGAGCTGAGCAGCTTTCCAATAGCATTTTTCTGCCTTAAAGGTTAGGAAACCACAGAATAAGTCCTTTATCAGTGAGCTGAATTAAGCCTCTTACTTAAAGTTGTGGATGTCAGGTATTCGGACTAATATGTAAAACATATACCAGAGAAGTGGTGTTGTTGCTGGGATTATACCTGATCATGTGGTTTAGAAAGTTTTAAAACTATTTTGCAGTGAGAGTTTGAAGAGTGCTGGAGATGTAAACAAACCTTGCAATGTTGTAAGTGGATTGATGAGTGTCTTAGTTACTTTTTACTCGTTGTTGAGACAAAATACCTGAAGCCCAAGGTGGGAAACGAAAAGTTTATTTCTTACAGTTTTTGGAGGTTTCAGTCCATACTCAGTTGGCTCCAAGGCAGGCTGGCATGGCTGGGCCCCAGTTCATGGTGGCTGCAAACAGCGAGCAGAAACCAGCAAAGAACAAGACACTCCTTCCTGCCATTACATCACATCCTGGCTCCACCCCTACATGGGTGTAGCACTGACACCATCAATCCAAGCACTAGACAATGAACCATCACAAACGCACAATGCAAATTTATGAGGCCTGGGGGCCACAGACATAAACCATGACATCGCACCCCGGGCCCCCAGGACTCATGTACATCCTTTACCCCAAAAACATTTAGTCCACCTCCAAGAGTCACCAAAGTCCTTAGTTTCAGCACTGCTGAAAAGTCCAAGTTCCAAGTCTCCTCCAAGATCTATGATAAACTCTTAACTGTAACCCCATGTACAAATGAAACAAGGTTAAACATTACTGAAATGCAAAGGCACAAGATAAACATTACTATTCCAAAAGTTACAAATGGGGGAATATAAAGTATTGAAAACAAAGCAAGTCCAACATCCAGCAGCACAAACATTAAGTCCTAGAGTTCCATGCTCAGCATCTGAAGCAATCTGGTTGCAAGCTCCAAAAGGCTTGGGTGATTCGATCCCCATGGCACTTCCAGGGATATCAGCTCTGGCAACTTCTCTCTTAAATCCTCTCTGCTCCCTTTTTTCAGATTTCCTTGGATAACTCACGTTCCTGGCTTTTGCAAACTTCTGGGGTCTCCACTGCACCTTTGCTTCACCTTTACATCTTCACACATTGCCCTCTCAAGGGCACATTGCTTGGCCTGCCAGGTCCTTTGCAATCGAGGTGGAAGCTGTTTTACTCTCAGAATTTGTGCGTTTTTCTTGCACCTAAAATCAGCACCTTGTGGATGCTGTTGAAGCAGTAGTCATACTTTTTTCTTTCTTTCTCGCCTGGATTGCAGGGATCTGTTTACCTGATTGAGATGAAAAGTTTCTCTGTGTTTCTGCCATTCTGGAACCTCATGTGGCCTCTTTTGCCATTCTGGAGCATGGCACTCTGCAGCTTTTCCCTCTGAGCAAATTTTTTCACCTTTGCAGTGAGGCTGCAAAATGTGGGGAACTGCTTCCTGGGAAGGCCCAGGGCCATCTTTCTTATCTCTGTGTTTCTCCTCAATAATCAAAATCTCAACTCTGTCTTTACAATCCACAGCCTTCCTGGGATTTTTCTTCTGGTCAAACTCACAGTATTGCAAATTATCCTGCTGGGCTCTTTGCTCCTCACTTGAAACATAAAGCTGGCTGAAAGCCCCCCAACAAGAGCCATGCCACAGCCTCAATGTTTGATTGCTTTTAAATTTCTTTTTCAAGATTAATCAGTCCATTGCCCTTTATCTCAGTCTCAGGCAAAGTCTCCAGGCATGAACAAAATGCAGATAAACTTTCTGCCAAGCCATAACACAAATCATGGTGAGTCCAACAACCAATGCAGTCCTTCTTCCCAGCAGAAACCTCCCAAGCCTGGTATTTATCATCAGGCTTTCTATCAGCCTTCTGGTCTCCTGAGCTTTGACCAGAATCTCCTCTACAGAACAGCCTAAGCTGCTCCAGCTCTATGCATCCAGGGGACATGTCCCAACCTTCCCAAACTCTGCCCATAAGCCATTTCCAAAGCCTCTCGTAAAACATGGTCAGGTATAGTCACAGCAAAGGACCCCACTCTTGGTACCAAATTCTGTCTTAGTTACTTTCTACTCGTTGTTGAGACAAAATACCTGAAGCCCAAATTGGGAAAGGAAAGGTTTATTTCTTACAGTTTTTGGATGTTTCAGTCCACACTCAGTTGGCTCCAAGGCAGGAGGGCATGGCTGGGCCACAATTCATGGCAGCTGCAAACAGAAACCAGCAAAGAGCAACACACACCTTCTTCCTGCCATTACATCACATCCTGGCTCCACCCCTATGTGGGTGGAGCACTGACACCACCAATCCAAGTACTAGACAACAAACCATCACAAATGCACAATGCAAACTCATGAGGTCTGGGGGACACAGCCATAAACCATGACAATGAATGATTCTTGTTGGAGCACCAAAGACCAGAATAGTGATAAGAATGCAGACCAGACTCTGCCATATTACTTGACAGCAGGACTTGAGGTGCTGTGCAATACATCAAGGAAGAAATTTTGTCTTCATTTTCCCCATTTCCTGAGTATTTATTGGAAACTGACATTCAAGGCAGTGGATCAGTTAATCTAGTGAAGAAAATTTCAAGACGTCACAATATTTAGTCTGTGGCAGGCTTTGCTGACTGTGTTTAGCTAGATTAATACTTAGAAGCACGGGTACAAGTCAGAGCAAAGAAATTTGAAGAATTCAAAGTTTGTCTGAAAAGGAAACATTCTTAAAGTTGAAGCAAAAGTATATGTATTTGCTTAGCAATGTTGCATTAGTAAAAGGAACCTAAATACATTCTAATCAGAGAATAGGAAAGAAACCTTGAGAACAGTTCAGAAAAATGGCCATATTCCATTTGTCACAGAGTTAAGTGTGTAGAAAGGCAAATTCCTTGATAAGATTATGCTTTGAGAAAAGTGTTCCAGGTACCCTAGTCATTCAGAGCCAAGTATGGGAATGTTTTCCTCAATTTGGCCTTCCTGGTACTGAGAGATATTTGTATCCATGATCCAGGGTGCTTGAGCTGGTTGTTCTTCTTTGCAACATACACTTGATTTTGCATACATGCAGAATGTAAGAGTTTTGGGGTCATAGAAACTTAACCAGGTAACACATCCCTGAAAGGTTAATACTTTCAGTGCAGACCCCAGGACCTTGAAGATGCCAGTTAACAAGAATCCTTCCCTGAGGAAAGCTGCAAGCATTGAGTGGAGGCAGCTTAAAAGAGAAGCTATGTGGGCTGTATACAGGCGGATCACAGAGCAAGGCTGTCCAATCGATTTAGAGTTCAAATCCTGCCAAAGTGTAACCTGCATGCTGAACATGGAGGTACAGTGTTTAATGATTGCCCTGCTGACTTTTGTTTTTGCTTTGATTTGATTTTGATTTGACATATTCCTTCTATTTGAACTGGAAATATTATCCTATGCCACTATTAGTTAGAAATATTTAATTTTTTTTAAAAATTTTGTGAGTGGCTCAAAAACTAAAACTAGACCCATGCCCATCACCGTGTATTAAACTAAAATCTAAATGGATCAAATATCTGAATATTAAAACAGAAACACTAAATCAGTTGGATGACAAATTAGCTAAAAAATCTTGAAGACTTAGGGGTAGGTAGAGAATTCACAAACAGGAATCAAACCACACAGGAAATACTTCCCAGAATCAAATACTGGGATCATGTCTTGTTAAAAAGTTTTTGCATGTCAGAAGAAACCTCCAACATAGTGAAAAGAAAACTCAAAAAACTGGGAAAAAATCTTAAAGAACTGTCCGTTAGACAAAGAACTTCTTTCAAAAACATATAAAGAATTTAAAAGAAATCAGAATCCCAAAAATCAAAGACCCAATCCAAAAATGGGCATCTGAGATGAGTACACAGTTTTCAGATGAAGAAATACAAATGACAAATAAAAACATGAAAAAATGTTTTTCCTCATTGGTCATTAGAGAAATGCAAATTAAAACAACACTGAGATTTCATCTCACTCCACAAAAAAATGGCCAGGATCAAGAAAACTACCAAAAACAAGTAAGGAGCAGCTGTGGTGAAAAAAGAACTCTCCTACACTGCTGGTGGGAGTGTAGACTGCTATAACCACTGTCGAGATCAGTCTGGAGATTCCTCATAAAGCTGAGATTGGAAATCCTATTTGACCCACCTATTCCACTTCTAGGCATACTCCCAGAAGAACTAAAAACACATACCACGGGGATATATGTGCACCAATGTTTATAGCAGCACAATCTGTAAGAGCCACATCTTGGAAACAACCTGTCCATCAACTGAGGAATGGATAAAAAAAGTTGTGATATTTTTATTCAATGGAGTGCTACTCAGCTATAAAGAATGATCACATTGAGATATTTATAAATAAATGGACGCAACTTGAGATCATACTCATAAGTGAAAGAAATCAAACTCGCATGTGTAAATACCATAAAACCTTCTTAGTTTAAGAAATGGTAAGAGTACATAAGAGTTTATGCTAATCATGATTAATCATTACATTGCATTGAAGCCTTATAATGTTTGTATTCATTAGTTGGAATGGTTTTATCCTTGTTTGTTTGATTTTATTGTCTGAGATAGTATGAACAGCTATTTTGAAGAAAACAAGACATAATAGCCAGTGCTGATTTAATATCATCTTACTTTGAAGTCCTACCATGCTTTTGTTCTTTTGTTTCCATTGTTTCTATCATATTGTATCTTATTGGATTTTATTTTGTGTGATAGTATAACAAAATTTCTATGCAAAATGAGATAATATAGTAGCCATAGTTCATTTTCTGTTATTTGGTTCTGAATGTCCTGTAATACTTTCATTCTCTTGAATGGTTTTATACTATTTTTATGTGTGATATTGTATATGAAGTTATGCTTAACTATTTCAAAGAAAGATTCATGATGGTAGTTATTGTTAATTATAGGTTGTCTTGTGATTAAATACTGTGTTGCTTACATTGTTCTGATTCGATCTGCTTTGTTATGTCCTCTTCTGTCTTAATCTGTTTAAAATAAAAACAATTTTAAAAAGTAAATAAATTCTGAGAGTGGATCACAGCTAAGAATCTACCTTAGTTCTCAAAGGAGATATTAGACTTAGGCTTTTCAGCATTGAAACAGGCTTCAGACTTTGGTAATCTTTTGAACTTGACTCAATATATTTCACATGAGGTGGGCATAAGTCTGTTTGGAGCAAGGAGTAAAATGTTATGGTTTGCTTTCAAAGTGTACTCCCAAAGTCTCAATGTGTCCATAAAGGGGACTTTTGGAAGGAGATTAATTCACAAAGGTGTTATAACCACCAGTTGATTGTTCCCATTGATTAAACTCAAAGCACTAACAGTGCTAGTAGGAGGCAGGGTCTGGCTGGAACTGTTGTGTCACTGGGGGCATGGCTTGGGAGGGTATATCTCCTTCTCTGGCATTTTTCTCTACTTTCTGTCAGGCATGAAGTGAGCAGCTTTCCTCAGCATGGCCTTCAATGAAAATAGTTCTGCATTGGAGTTAGTTGACCATATAATGAATTCCCAATAATTAAGACAAATTAAACTTCTCCTCCTTCAAGTTGTGGGAATAGTGATTTTGTTCCAGTGATGAGAAAGCTTACTAATGCTAGTTTTAAAGTACTCTTAAGAATGTACCTGAGCTTTTTCAGTTTCCTCTTTCTGACATCAATTTTACTAATGTGACATTCAGCTTAAAAAGCAAATAGAAAAGATACTCAATTAGAACACAGAATGATGAGACAGGACCCAACAAGCAAAGAAGAAAGAAGTAAACATGATTTTACACCACAACATGATTGCAAAGTGAAGTTGTGAAGAATCAGAATAAGAGAGTAACCATGGATAGACATATGCTAGAAGAAGATATACAGGTATGAAGGAAATGTTAAGGGTTCCATGATTTTGTTATTGATTAAATATTGCAATCCCCCAGCCATGACAACGTTAAGAATAAGAATTTCTCTGCTATATTAAACTATATATTGTTAATCAAACCAGAGTCAAGAGAAAAGCAATCAAATGATGGAGATTAGTCTTTACCCCATTGAAATTCTAAAGCAAAGAAGTTAGCTAAATTATTTGCAAAAGAAAATCCAAAGAAATTAGTTGACTGATTATTCTATTGAAGGGGGACATTCATAATTTTCAGTAGAAACTTTAACCATAATAAAGGCACTTAAAACTGATAAATAAAATGTAGAGGTAGGGGAAAACAAAGCCTAGAGGTTAATTAGAAATTAAAAGATGACAGAACATTGTAGATGAAGGAATAGGGACCAAACTGCCTGTTTTGATGGACATATTGTTCAAGAATTCCTGATGGTTCTATTGTGAAATTGAAGTGATACACAATTTCATCGAAAGTATGTTGTATTAATACATATCAAATTTTTCTTGTTCTCATTTTCAAATGTTATTTAATACTTTAAGAAGTCATGATTTTTCTATCCTTAAAATATTCACGTTAAAGACTCCCTGCAGACAGCGCAATTCCCAACAGTTAAAAGCACATATGAATACTAGTCAAAATTCAGGTGACTAGGAAGGATAAACAAAGAACAAAGTCTCTTGGTGCCCAACATAATAGTTCATCATCCAAGATTAATTCTGACTTCATTTGTCATATGTACAAAGGATTATATTGACATTTTTAAATGTATGTAATAGATAAATGATTTATGCTGATATAAAATATCATGAAATTCTAGCAGAGTACACCAAAGGAATGTGTCTGTGGTCCATCATGGAATGTATAACACACACAAAAAAATTTAAATCCCCTAATATTAAATGTCTTTGCAATTATTTTAGTCAGAAAAAAAAATGGTTTGCTTTTGATGAGTTTGGTAACCAACAAGAAAATCTTCAGAATTGTGATACTAGGTATGTTTTATGCTTCACTAGAGTAATTTGTCAAGGACAATCACGTTGGTCACTGAACAGAAACATAACAAGTCTGAAAAAGAATCAAAAAATATTTGTACTTCAGAGCTAATATCTGTCAAATGGGATAGTCTTTGCAGTCAGCCCATTGTTATTCTGAGTTGAATTCTTTCCATCATCAAACAAAGCATAGTAATGGGTTTTGAAAATGGGATTTTAAGTGAAAATAATTATTTATGCTGAACACTGTATTATTGTGTTTTGAAAGCAAAAGATTCATGTGTTATAAAATATCATACGTATGTCACTGGAAAAATGTGCACTGAGTAAAACAATACAGTTTTACAGATAAAGTACAGAATGGCGATTTGTATAAATGCGTGCAATGCACAGGAGAGGGTTATGACAGAAAAATCTTTAATCTTTGTAGAATTCCTAAGGCACAATTATGGTCCTACCTTGGTGACTGTCTCACATTGACCTAAGCAAGACTTTTCTCCATTGTTAAATAAGAGAAAAATACCCAATTAACTGCTTTCCTAATGCCATCAGATTTAAGTTTATGAATTTTGTTCTCAAATTACATGTAACTGTGTGTTTTGAAATAAAATTACTTGCTTAAATGTAAATCAAGACAGTTTTAAATAAAATCTATACTAGTATTCTAATAAGAAGCAGATAAGACATAGTAATTACAATATTTTGATAATGTTTCAATAAGGACATTTTTTAAAATGTAGAAAGCTTCAATTTGTGTTGTAATATAACATAATTTCTTAATATTTTAAGCACCCTTAGATACAAAGTGATAGTTAAATAAAGGGATTAAAGGAACCTGATAGAAAAATGCTATATAGTAAGTCCACACTTGAGATAGCACAGTCAGAGATGATTCCTCAGAGAGGGAAGAAAAACTCTCTACCCACTTTTTTCTGTTCTTCTCCAACATTTTACGATGATTTTCAGTGGTCAATTCAAATGAAAATTCAAAAGACAAATGATTACGTTCATTTCTATTTAGCTTTCTGGTAGCAGGGTAAGTATCAAGGAAACAGAAAACTGGCAAAGATGAGGCATCGGATCTAGAGGGGCACTGAAAGTGATGCTGCTTTCTTGGATTGGTTTGCTTTTAATGGAGTTATTGAACTATGTGACAACATAAAACTAATAGAAAAATTATTGTGTGCTTTTGTGTCAATCATCTTTGTATGCAACTTGTGCTAAAAATATTATATCTGTAAACCCTGGTGAAAGAAAAAGAAACATCTTTTATTATTCCAAGCCTGAGTCTATGATTTTTATATAATCAAGAACTGCCATGATTGCATAAATAAAAACTTCCTTACAGTCAGTCATACATCATGCTTTGCTAAACATACATGAATAGAAACATACACACTTTTAAGTGTATGTAATAATAACAATGAAGAAGAAATGGCATGGAAATCTCCATTTCAAACTTCTTTATGTCATAGGCTATGGAATCAGTTCATTTGTTGTTTTTTCGTTTCACTGGGACATGGAAAAGAATGATTCATCTCTGAATAGGAAGGGAATCAACAGGCTGAAAAAATGACATGACTGAGTCCATTTTGGCAGATCAGTAATATTTGTACTGGTTACCTATAGAGCAGTGGACAGCTAAAGGGCAGTTGTACTAACCAAGTTGCCAGCCCTTGGCCACCTAAGTCCTATTTGTATAGTAAGCCTATAAATTACTGAGCAAGACATAAAAGCAAGAAACCACAATCTGTGGAGAAAAAGTAGTGTTTGTTTGCACTCTGTTCTTATTTAAGATTCCATTTGAAAGATACTGAATTAGGTAACAGTAGTAGTAATAGTAGTCTTGTTTGCTAATCTCTGCAAACACCATCATGGATAGCTCTGTTTGACTGTGGTGTGGCACACATGTGAAGACACCATACTGCAGCTTATATTGGCTTCTACAAAAAGTTATTAGATTGGCTATTTCCTCTAAATCTACATCTGGTTTCCTCTAAATCTACACCTGGGTTTAATCTCAGCTTTGTCACTATATGTATTTTTATTGGTCAAGTCACTCAATTTCCCAAGCCTCTATGACATTAACTACAAAACATTTATTTTGATAATATTAATTGATTTTAAATGTTGGAAAGGGTATATATATATATATATATATATATATATATATATATATATATATTCATTCCTAGGCATGGTTCACTATACAGAGTACTAGGTTAACTCACAATTTTAACTTCTTTATACCACTGTTCTTATTTCTGTTAAAATTATTACTATTATATATGGAATAATAGATGCAAATTTTGGAATACTGAAAATATTTCCATAAAGGTCAAGTAATACAATAAGTAGGATTTCTTTTCCCTATTTGATTTTACTTAAATGTCTCAAGCAATTAAATAGAAATAATGAAGAAATTCCACATATTCACCTCCAAACAAAAATACTTAAAATACAACATACTCAATAATTTCCTTTGTGTGTTGCATGCCTTAAGAACTGAAGAAAAAATAATCTTCTTTAGTTTCAGTTATCACCTGAAATTTCCAACTTTGATCTAAATGGAAGTATTTGATTAAATGAAGAATAAATACTTCTTTCACCATTGAACATTTTCTTTTAGTTTCTTCTCCTAGAATAATATTTTTATCAGTACAAGAGTTGAGATTTCCTACTTATAAATAAAGCCAAATAAACCATCTATGACAAATTGTATATCACCCAGTATGACAAAACACACTGACTATTGAGTTACAGGACAGAGAGATTTTCAAGGATTTTCTATCCCAGTTTAATGAACTGTCTTTTTCTACGTAAGTATAAACTGAGGTTGTACAGATTTATGTACATACTTGAAATTTTGAAAATACTTACCTTAACAGACTTTGACACATTAAACCTTGTACAGTTAAGAACAGAACTACTCATTCTTCAACTATTTCCTCTGCAAAATATGTTATGAAAGTAACTTAACATTAAGTGCCTCACATATATCAAGTCTGATGTTAACAATGTAACATGCAAAATGTTACATGCAAGGGTTTAAATGACTAGGTGAGGGAGGTGCCACTGGAGATGATGCTCTTAAAGTGTGTCTTGGTGAGTATTATGAGCACTAATCAATTCATCTGGAGACATTTCCTGCAATGTAATAGCTTTTCTACTTTGAGATGGTAAACAAAGCAATAATTGTTAATTCTCTTGGGAGACAGTGTAGAAGTTTAACCAAATAATGTAACTATTTCTCATTTTGCCTGTAATTAGATGAAAACAAGGAAACCTGGAATTAGGAAGTCATATTTATACCTATTTAGCTTTACAAATGAGGTCCTGTGAAAAAGTATTTAAGTAGTCCACATTTTCCAATGCAGTGTGAATTCCCTTGCATCCATTGGAAAGTATGATAGATGTCAGACTCATAATGACTCAAATCCGTGTTCTTCAAGTTTGGTTGCCTGAATGAACTGAGTAAATTAATCTCTAGGTCTGAGTTTTATAGTCTATGGACAATGATAAAACTATCCTGAAGATATTTAAAAATTAAAGGAGAAAAACTGTAGCTACATTTAGCAATATGGTTTACATTTCACATTTGTTATCTAACACAATTAATGTAAAAAGTAAAGTCAACTTCTAGATCTAAAAGATAGAGTAGACCTTTCTTTTATGGTTTTCTTGATTATAGCTAAAGAAAAACTGGAAATAATATAACAGATGACATATAAAGATTGACATAGGAGTTTGACTTCTCAAGGAGCTTGTGATTTCAACTATATCACATAAGAAAAACCAAAGCCAAAAAGGTTCTCTCACTGTATCTCACATGCCCCTTATAAGGATTTTCAGATTAGAACTCTGAACCACTGGGAGGAACAAACCAAAAAATTAAAAAAATAAGTTTAAAGTAAACTCTTTTTGCACCTTAGCCATTGAAAGTGATAAATGGCAAAAACAAACTAAATACACACAAACACACATTATTCACTTCAGAAAGAGACAAAATTGTTCAAATACGCACACCTTTAATTACCTTTTCTACTCTTAGGGAAGTTGGAAACAGTCGTAGGTTCAGCTCCCTACTCAGCCTGCTGGTGTCCACTGTTTTACCATTATTAATTTGCGACCTTTTCCATTCCTTTAAAAATATAGTAATGAGCATTTAGTTTGAAGGATACATAATTAAACACAATTTCAATATAGGAACTTTCTCATTTTGAAAACGTTTTAAGGTGCATTTTAAATTGTAAATGCATAAACATCTAGCAGCATAATTTTGACATTGATCCTGTCATCTTCCTAGGCATTTCTTCAGACTGTAAAAAAATCATCAATTATTATTATTGGGCAAACACATGAAAAACATGAATGCAAAACTTTTCAGCATTTTACTTGCCATTTTGGAAAAATTCTTAATTTGTATTCAATATTTAAATGATTATGGCATTGTATCAAAATCATTATTCACTGGGTCTAGTTATAAACTGAAAGGATAAATGCTGCCTGGTATCAATTCAAAACAATAAATCATGTATTTTACATGACTATTAACTGTCATTATTTAAGGAAAAATAATTGCAAAGTGTGTGCTGGACCTCAAAATTCTGCTTTGAAACGTGAATGTTTGCCTAAGGCCAACACAATCTATCACTTTTAGTAAATCTTAAGTGGCTTGACCTCTTCGTGATGGAATTTAAACTGAACTCTTAAGCAAGTTTACTGCTTTACTCTCAAATCTCAACACCTCCTGAGTTTGAACACCAACACAAAGCAGACCACCTGAAAATTTCTAAGATGCCTTATGCCACCAATTTTGCATAATCAACTCGGAACAGATTGTGATAGGGTCCAACAGTTAATTCTGTTTTTAATCACTTTTCAGAAACTTGATATAAATCTAGAGACCTACATATTTTTCAACCATGAACTATTGGAAGATGAAAGCAATACTTGCATGATAAATCAACAAATTTTGAAAAGTTATGATCACTTGGTTCATTATCAGTCTTTGATGAACGTTAGTTATTTTGACTAAACTTATTATAAGTGATGAAATTTGCATTCCTGAATGTTTTAAGAAGCCAATTTATACAGATCTATATTTATAGTACATTGTCAAAGAAAGAATAGGTTTTTTTGGCTTTCAGCTTTCACATCTCATGGTGATGTCCTAGAAAGTGAGCAATATCATATGCTGAACCTTTTGCATGCAAAGAAACACAGTGATTGGAAAGACACCAATAGGCCTTCTGAGCTTACCTGACTTTATTTTTTTAAACTTTATTTAAAAGGAAAAAGAGAAAAAACAAAACAAAACAAAGCAGTGTGAGGGTACAATTAATACAGAATTACAAAAAAAAAAAAAACAGTAAGAAATCACCGTTTAATAAATTACAATTATCATCCTAGAGACAGTTGCTCAAGTCACAGTATCAAAGCATACAAAGTGGACATTCAAACAGTGAGACTACAAACAGTTGTGTTCAATGATCCAACCAAAAATATTAATATAAGCATCTATTTATCACCCCTAAAAACACTTGCAGTTGTATACTTTACAGCACTTTTTTTCCTCTCTTTTTTACAACAAAATTTACACATTTTGGGTTTTATCACTCCTTAGTTTTTATTACTTTTTTTTTCTAGAAGAGAATAAAGTCAAATATGGCAAAACAAAGCTGTCAGTAAAAATCAAGGATAGACATAGCACATGATGTAAAAACAGAGTACAAGATTATCGACAATGGTTACCATAACACCTCTTGCTTCCTTAAAAAGAATTGTCTATCTCATTAGGTATTATAAAGTTGAACAAAACAGTAGAGAATAAGACCAGTAAAACCTAAACCTTGTAAGCACTACAGGACTTCCAAAGAAGACAATAGTCAAATCAGAATGGGCATCATAGAGAAACTTATTGCCTTCAAAGTAGTTGCCTATACCTTCAAAATTGATACTATCATGCAGAATAGAACAGAGTCTAATCAGTCAAAACAAGACAGTGGGAGTATTATAGGACTTCAAATCAAGTTAATAGGAAATCAAATAAATTACTATAATATATCCTGCTATTTTTTTATTTTTCCCCTTAATTAAAAATCATAAAAAATAACTAATTTTTAATGAATAAGGAAGAGATTGACATATAAGGGGACATCATAACAGTACAAGGCAAAGCATGACAGTTTCAGTAACCTAGTGCTTCACCACCAAATAAACCAGTTTAATAGTAGTTACCATAGTGTCTTTTTCCTTGAAATATTTGAATACAACTTCATATACTATAGCTTCAAACATATCAAGTCAGTGTAAAACCATTCAAGTGTATGAAAGCATTGTAGGGTTTTTAGAACCGACTAACAGAAAATAAACAATAGTTTCTATATTATCTCTTTGCCTATAACAAGTTTTGTTTATACTATCACATATAATAAAATCCAGCAAGATACATCATGATAAAACCAATGGAGACAGAAGAGCCATAGTTTGGTGGGGCTTCAAAACAAGATGATGGTAAATCAGCACTAGCTATTATGTTGACTTATTTTCTTCAAAATAGCTGTTCATTTCATCACAGGCAATAATATCAAGCAGCCCAGTATAAAGCCTTTCCAATTAATAAGTGAAAACTTTATAAGTCTTCAAGGCCACATAATGGGGAATCATGCTTACCACGTACTTTTATACATTTGAATCATTACTTACATTAGGGAAACTCTTCAGTATTCACACATGCAAGATTGATTTATTTCACTTATCAGTAGGGTCTCAAGCTGTGCCAATTTATTGATAAATATATCAATGTGATCCTTCCTTATAGCTGAGTAATATTCCATTGTATAGAAATAACGCAACTTTTTTTATCCATTCCTCAGTTGATGAACACTTGGGTTGTTTCCAAGATCGGGTGATTACAAATTGTGCTGCTATACACATAGGTGCACATATATCACTTTGGTATGATGCTTTCAGTTCTTCTGGGAATATGCCTAGAAGTGGAATAGCTGGAACAAATGGGACTTCCAATCCTAGCTTTTTGAGAAATCTCCAGACTGACCTCCACAAAGGTTGTACCAGTCTACACTCCCACCAACAGTGTGGGAGAGTTCCTTTTTCCCAACTGCCTCTCCAGCATTTGTTGTTGGTGGTTTTCTTGATCCTGGCCATTCTTTCAGGAGTGAGATGGTATCTCAGTGTGGTTTTAATTTGCATTTCTCTAGTGACCAATGATGATGAACATTTTTTTCATGTATTTATTTGCCATTTGTACTTATTCATCTGAGCAGTGTGTATTCATCTCAGATGCCCATTTTTGGATTGGATCTTTGAATTTTGGGGGTCTGATTTTTTTTAATTCTTTATATGTTTTAGACAAAAGTCCCTTTTCTGAGGGGGAGTTCACTAATGTCTTTTCCCAGTTTGTGGGTTTTCTTTTCACTGTGCTAGAGATTTCTTTTGACATGCAGAAACTTTTAACAAGAGGTGGTTGCAGTTATTAATTCTAGAAAGTATTTCCCATGCAGTTTGCGTCCTGTTCATGAATTCTCTACCTACCCTTATGTCTTCAAGGTTTCCACCCAATTTGTCTTCCAATAGATTTAGTGTTTCTGTTTTAATATTCAGATCGTTGATCCATTTAGATTTTAATTTAGTACATGGTGATAGGCATGGATCTAGCTTTAGTTTTCAGCAAATGGAGAGCCAGTTTTTCCAACACTATTTATTAAAGAGACTATAATTCTTCCAATGAAGTTGTTTGGCTACTTTATCAAAAATAAGGTGGTTGAGTGTGTTTGTAGTTTTAGTTATATCTTATAATCTATTCCATTGATCTTTGTCTCTATTTTGATTCCAGTACCATGTTGATTTTACTACTGTTGCTTTGTAGTATAACTTCAAGTCAGGGATTGTGATGCCTCCTGCCTTGTCTTTGCTGCTTAGAGTTGCCTTTGCTATTCTAGGATTCTTCTGGTTTCAGATGAATTTTAGTAGTGATTTCTCTAGATTTAAAAGGTATGTTGATGGTATTTTTATTGAGAATACATTGAATCTGTATAACAGCTTTGGGAGAATGGCCATTTTCACAATGTTTGTTCTTCCTATCCATAAGCAAGGGATGTCTTTCCATTTTCTGAGATCATCTTCAATTTCTTTTTTCAGTGTATTATAATTTTCCCTGTGTAGGTCTTTCTTTTCTTTCGTAAGAGTAATTCCTAAATATTTCTCTTTTTTTTTTTTTTTTTTTTTTTTTTTTGCTTTTTTGCTTTGTGAAGAGTGTGGTTTCTCTTATTTCCCTCTCTGTGAGTTTGTTGTTAGTGTATAGGAATGCTACTGATTTCTGAGTATTGATTTTGTATCCAGCTACATTACTGAATTTATTTATTATATCTAAGAGTCTTTCAATGAAGTTTAGGGAGTCTTTTATGTAGCTTACCTGACTTTGAATGCTTCCTTGTTTATACTGAAAATAATGCTACTTGGCATATAGGAAAATGATTCTTTGTTGATTTGGATTTTTGCTATACATGGTTACCTTTGTTATACCTTTCAGTTAAATACTTATGTTTCAGAGTCTTTATATTCTATTTTATTTTGATGGGAATTTAGCCAAAGTAGGTGAAAAAAGAGGAGAACGAAAGAGGAAATTAAAAAGCAAAAGTTCATTGACAAATATATTACATATGTATATAACATATATAATATATGTAATTAAATCTCAAGTGATAGAAAAAGATTAGATGTCATCAACTTTGTTTTTTGGAATCTAATATGGACTTTGCTATAGACACATTCCTTGCAACATTTGTGCATTTTTACTCATTATTATCTTTGGATTTGTTTTTTGAATCAAGTATAAAAAATCAGGCTTTCTTCAGATATTATTTTAAATGGCCCTGCCCCCTTTGATTCAATTTCCTTATCAGCCAGCTATAGGACATTAGCATTTTCATTGGCTTAGGAGTGCTCAGGAGGATGTTTATAAGAAATAATGAGAGATGAGAAATCTTGGACTGGGAAATCATAATTGATGGAAGACAGCAGGAAACATGTCTTAAATATTACAGAAGAAGTACATTCAAGATTGATCTTTTTCCCCCCTGAGTCTACTTGAACTTTTAGAATCTCAGATGTGCAACGTTTTTTGAGTCCTGGTTCACCGACAAAAAATAGGCAACTCTGAATCCTATTCCTGTGTACCTTTCATTCATTTTTCCCAAATATAAATGTTTGTCTCTTTTTTCTTTTATTCTAAAATCTTTCATTTTCATCAAGAATTGGCTCAGTGCTTATTTCATCAGGATTTCTTTGTCTGTTGGGAAGAATGCCAAGGTAGTTCACAGATTAAAAGAAAATGTGGCTGGACCTACTACCTGTGATTGGCACTGGTTCATGAAAGGACAAGGACTCTTTCTGTCTCTCTATTTTTCCACTGTGCAGTTTTACTCTGAAAACAATCTTTTTATGTATTATAGGGAAATGATTTTCACAGCTCTATAGTCAAATTCCCCAGTCCCAGAACATTCATTGAAAAAAAAATAGAACTTCTTGGTCCAATTACTATAGCTCAGCTACAGAAAAAAAACTCCTTCCCTGTCAGACTTGTCCTATGTATTGTAAATACTTTGAATTAATACTCCAGTTAGGAATTAAATCCAAGGAAAGTGACTATTTTGTCACAATCTGTGTTATAGCTCCTCTCCTGTTAAAGCTCTGCAATTTGCTAAGACTGACAACCCCACTAGGACGACACAGGAGTGGTCAAAGGAGTCTTCTGAAACATGGAAAGCTCAGCTAATGGAACAAACATGTGTCCACTATACTCTGATAATTATCTTTCCAATTCTTCAGGTTAACTTGTTAATCATTTCTGATTATTTGTCTGGATGTTTTGTTTGTTTCATGATACTTCTATTATTTACTTAAGCTTTTAAAAAAAATCAGATTCCTTTGAATCTCTACTTTTGAGATAATAATCACCAGTGAGTTGACACACTCTCCATGCATTTTCTCATTTATTCTAACTTAAATGCTTAAAGAGGTTGATCAATTTTTCCATATTGACTTTAGAAGCAATAAAGGATTTATTCTCAGATCCTTATTTCTCGGAATCTGCATCTCATGCAGTTGCTCTCTTTAACATTTTTACACCATTTTTTAAATATTAAGTTTATGTCCATAGTTATTGTTCTCCTCTCACTTTGTTGCCAACAACTTTCTTTTTCTTTCCTTTATTTTCTTTCTTTCTCTTTCCTTATTTTGCTTTAACTTCAAGAACAAAGCAGGGGACCACTAGCATGATGCAATAGGAATGAAAGCATGATTAGTAAAATACAACTGATTTTAATCCTTGCAGTTTCTTATCTATTCTTCCTAGAAAAATGTACTTGAGTTCTCATTTATATAGTGAGAAACAGTAATTCCTGTATTCAAGTTTTCATGATTAACTACTTAGAGCACCTATGCACTGCATTTGGCATTCACTATATAGAGATCTATTCGTTCGGTATGTTTATCAAACTACTTTGTTTTTAAGTGCAGTGCTGCACCTAATGTAAAGAATATTTGTTACTTTATCTTTCTGACACTTTGGACAATCATATTACTGACAGAAAACAGACCAAAAAACTATAGCTCCTCTGTACAACTCATGATGGCTTACTCAGTATATTACCAAATATTTCATTTCTAAGGCACCAAAAAGTTATTATTCATTATTGCCTTATACAGAGTTTGCATTATTAAATTCAATACACAAAATAAAGTTGTATTTCAAAACAATTTTACTTGACATAAGGGTAGATAAAAAGAAAAATGTATATGTACATGGATGGATTGCATACTTTCACAAACTGTGTATTGGTTAAAATAGTCTTATAGATGGACAAAGAAGATACATATATAGAGATGTATTTATTTGTCAAATATCTATTAAATTTATATTTAAGGTAAGCCTTGTTGATGTTAATCTAAACACACAGTGAGCCACTTATTCTAATCCTTCTGCAAGATAAATTATATTTTTTATTTACGATTAAAACAATCTTTCACAGATTTTTTTCTATCAACAGTATTTGAAACTAATTTCATTACAAATTGTGGTGTAGACATGTACAGATTTTTCCTTTTTTTTTTTTTTTTTGCCTTGGGGATGGTAAGAAGCTCCAAGCATTTAATTAATGGGTGCTTGATCCTCTTTGTACAGTTTCCAGCTTTTCCTCTTTTTTTTTTTAACTGATTCAGAATTTGCAGGCAGCTATGACAGCCCAAATAATGACCATCACAAAATAAGGCCCCAGATTGGCTTCATATTTGACAGGGATGACAGGATAAGTGTGTTCAAAGTGAAAGGATGTGTTTTGAGAGGGATTACTTGCAATGCTTCTTTTATTGTACCAAATTTAAAAATGTAAACATTCACTTTTTATCACATATGCTATACACAATTACAATATATAATAATGAATACTTACATAATTTTGCTTCATAATATGTATAGATAAGTAAGAAATGCTTAGAATATATCCTATAGTGTTAATATTGTCTCCCCAAATATTATTATAAACTATAGATTATTAGGTAACACAGTTCTTTATATCTGTCATATTTTGTGAAAGACAACCTGGAACTTGAATAACATCATTTTCTACTAGATTTCTGCTGTCTGTCTGGTATCAGTATAAACGTCTATATTCCTAGAATATTGTGATAATATAAATATTAATAATTAGATATGATTAAAACAATTATAAATGGTTCTCTCTTCTTCTTTTTTCCAAAGTTCAATTTTCTGTGAGAAACATCTGAGAACAGTGAAAGTCTGTCTCCTCTTCTTGCCTTTAGAACTTGGAAAGTGCTCTATGTGTAGTTTCCTCAACTGGAAAATGTTGATCCATATATTTGTTGAGAAAGTCAGATAACTGGAATGTGAACATATTATGTAGCTTTATTAAAATGCTTTATTAAAATGATCAAACCCTTAGCTCAATTTATCAATCTTTTAACTAGTCCCTAGTGTGTGCTGCATGCTGAGTGAGCAGAGATGCAGGTACATGGACCTGTTCTCAAGGAGATCGTAGTCCAACAAGAATAACCAGTGAGGCACTGAAAATGGCAATCCAGGGAGACAAAGCAATGATTGAGCAATTAATACAGTGATGATTATGTAACACTGTGAACACAGATATTTTTATCTTGAGTTTACAAATAAATATGACTTTTCTGGGGTCTATCCCAAAACTAATTGCTTTGTTAGCAATTTCCCAACATTGCTAATGACAGCCCCTGTGTAAATGGACAAAACCCTTCCTTGAGATGTAACTCTGGCCACATCAAGTGAAAGTAGGTCTTTTTTCTGCAAGCTGATCAATAAAGATTGCACACCACACTGTTCCCTCTAAATGTATTCCTGTAATTTATCTTAGCTTTCAGTATAGCCATGGTTAATTGCTAATCCATATTCATTGAACAACCCAAATGCAGGGATAGTCAGAAGATACTTCATGTACCATCCCACCTACTGTGGGGAGTTATAGGTTTACATTTTTCATTCCCTTTTACAGTTGCTTCACTTGTTTAGAGATTTTAAAATTAAAAAGAGGGAGAATTTCTGTTTCAGATTATCAGGTAATTTGTGTGGTGAGGCTTAGCAGGTATTGACTTCATTAAAATAGCAACATAATATAAATTATTACCATATACCAATTGAATCAGTTTAATTGGACTGTTAAAGATGTATTTTCTTTTATGAAATTATTTGTGTTACTGAAGGACTTAACTCTAATATTGATAGTGTAATTAGTTGCCAGATTCTATGAATTCTAGGTAAGTGTTCTGTAAATTAATGTAAGACATGAGTTCATAAGATAAGATTTCCTGTTCAAATTCCAAGTATTTCCAAATCAAATTTGTTATATTATTTTACAGTCAATATGTTTTCAAAATTTAATACAATACACAAGTCACTAGAATGACATAGATAAAGAAATTTACTTTTGATTCAAAATAAGGCAATCTTGTTGATTATTCCAACTCTGGTACATTTTTAAACAGCATTTTTGTTGATACTGATCCAGCATGTCATGGAAACCTCAGTTGAATAAAATAATGAACATATTATTCTCTAATCAGAACAAGACTTGACACAGAAGAGGGGAAATAGAGCTGATACAGCAAACAGAGGATAAATACCTTTATCTTTTACTCATGCACTGAAATGGTATGAGGAAACTTTTCTGATTACATTGTTAGCACACTGTCTGTTTTTGATATTAACCTAAATAAATCAATATCAAAGGATACATTTTAATAATCCCTTCTCCACTCTCATGATGGGAATAAAGGTAGACACTGCTAGAGCACAAATCATTATCCAAATATTGTCTTAATTATAATGCTTTATACTTAGATGTCCCTCTAAAGCCCCATACATTCTGGGGGACTTCTGAGAGGTGGCTGGATCATGGGTGTGTGATATTAGATTACTGGTCTGTGATAATTTCATGGATTGATTTGTGTTACTCTAGATGTGTATAATGGAAAGCATCACTCTACATTTGGGCTTATATCATGGATGGTATAAAGAGGAGAAGGAAAGCTGGCTGCTTTGCTGTGTTTTCCCTGCCACAACATGAGCTCTTTGTTTACTCTCCTGCCCCTCTCTGCTGTCCTGCCATGCCTTGGGGCAGGCAGCTATGGACTGAAACCTCTACAAACTGTAAATTGAAGTGCAATTTTTCTCCTTTAACTTTTGGATGTTAGGTATTTTGTCCCAGAAATGAGAGATTAATTAACACATTATCAAGTAGAGATATACTTTTATAGAGGAAGGAAGGAGGGAGGAAGGGAGAGCGAGAGAGAGAAACAGAGAGAGACAGAGAGAGAAAGGAAAGATAAACCAGATTCTTAGAGACCTTCAATCGTGACAGTGGAGGAAGGATATTTAAAATGTAAAGAGGCGACATTACATAGCACAATTCTGGATGGGCAGTTTCTGTTCTACTTCACACCAGTGGTATCTTGTTACCCCATGCTGATGCCCTCACGTGTAACTGAAGTTCTTCCAAACTGGCCTTTAACCGCTGCTCATAACATCACCATTTTATTATATTAAAGGGACTGCTGATAATTAATTTGTATGTTCATTCAATAAAAATTTGAGCCCATAGTTTGGACTGACAAGTTCATGTATTTAATTTAGATAGCATAGTTCCTGATCTTATTATTGACATTATTATTTGCATGACATCGAGTGCACTAATAGTTGCATCTACATCGTAGTGTATATGATCTGTCTGATCTCAGTTCTTTTCATGTAACAAATAGAGAAAACATGAGGGGCAACAGAGTAAAACAAAGGAAAATGATAATACAATGGATTTGGTGAGATTATAATCAGAAATCATTTTATTTTTGTCTTTTTGTGACACAATCTCAATATGCAGTTCAGGTTGGCCTTGCGCTCACCTTTTAGCTCACACTGGTCTCTCGAATCCCTTGCCTGCGTCTCCCAAGTGTTCAGACAACAAGCCTGTGGCACCAGGCCCTGCTTAGAAATCATTTTATTTTATTTTTTATTTTTTTAATACCGAGACTCAAACTCACAACCTCACAATTACCAGGCAAGTGCTTGAACAGTTGAGCTAAATCTCCAGTCCATTAGAAATAATTTTAAAGTTATGAAAAATATGAACCTAATAAATGTATGGTTAAACTGTAATCCTCTTCCAAATCAGCTCTAAATACTCATTTTTAAAAATCAAAAGCACATTATTTTTTCTTTTATTATTTATTAGCTTATTTAATACTTTTGTGTCAGGTATTGAACCCAAGGCGTTGAGCATACTAAATCTGTACTCCACCTCTGAGGTGCATGTCCAACCTCAAAACAGCATGGCATTCATTATGCTGAGAAGCAGCTCTTTAGTTCAATAAATATGTTCATTCTCGTTTAAGGCTCCCTATAAAATGGATACCATAGAACTTCCCTTTACTCAAGTCATTTGTTTATTTGCTTCAAAATTTTTAAACACTTTTGTCATGGGACACTGTGAAAGCAATTCATTCTCAACATTATCTTGTAATCATAATATCTTGTAATCATCTGCTATAATGGAACTGTGAACTTTTATGATGTATGATATATATATATATATATATATACATAAATCTTTTATACTTTTTATTTATATTTGAAAATATATTGAGCTCAATTTAAAAAAAATAAAATAAGAAAGCAGATTTGGAAGAAGTCCACATTATGAGTTCAGCATGCTAGATGCATTCTGATTAAAGAATAATGCTTAGAACTTCATATTGTCAACACAAGGGAAATTAGCATGTCCATATTTGAGTTTACTGCATCATTTGGCATGTGGTATAACAGTATAAATATGCTAGTGCATGCCTACATAACTATTTGTTGTATGAATCTCATGTAATTTTTTCACTGAGTTGGTTATAAAGCACATTTGGAAACCAAAATTAACCAGATGACATTTTATTATGCAGTTGGTCTGATGTAATGTAAAATTTAATTACATAATATTTCACACATAGCTTTGACAAAATGTATATGAGCTTCCAAGATTCACAAACTAAGCCAATATGGAGATTTTTTGGGAAGATGATTGAAGTGGGTTATCAAGTCTGGAAAAATGAGAATCTGTTAATATGTCCTAAAGCTCTTTTCTTAAATACTCAAATGCCACTTTCACCAAGTTCCTTTGGGGGAACATATGCACTCCAGAGAATCTTTCACCAACAACGCAAAACAAAATACTTCTTCTGTATCATTTTGAAAAGCATCACATGTCATTCGTAAGCTTGCTCTGCTTTAATCCCCCTGGTATTTACATAACTTCGGATTTCTTCGTATCTAATTGCCAGCAAACAGTAGATAATGAAATGTGTTCATTAAACCAAACAGGATTTCAGTTCATTTTATGGTTGCATTTTCTTTGTCTATTTTTTTTTATTTGAGCTGTGCTCACTGAAAAGTCATTTTATACCTAGAGAGATAAATTTAATTAGAATAAAGTGAATGGATTTTGAATTATAATATCAATTCAGCAAGCATTTATTGAGTGTTACTATTTACCTAGCACTGGGCAAAGAGAGGAATAGTCAAGAGAGAGCAATTTCTTTAAAGATGTGTTTTTCCAGTTCTTATTTGAGGAAATGGAACACTGTGGGAAACATTCTTTAATGTTACAGAAGAGATATTGATGCTCCCTCCCCAGATTTCTGCTCTCAGCATCCTAAGGAGTTGAGGCTGAGAAAGGGGGTTCCATAGGTTACCAAAAATTAAATCTAGTCCCAGCAGAGTGGCACATTTCTGTAGTCCCCAGTAATCAGAATTGTAAAACAGGAGGAAGAGAAGTTTGAGGCCAGTACAGGCAGTTTAAGGAGATAATTCTCAAAAATCACACTCACTCAAGCAGAATGGAGTTCTTCAAGTATCTACCAACTTCCTCTAACTTCCCCTTTCATTCTGCCCCTGCTATAAGCCTATGGGTTGGTGCTACCCACAGTCAGGGTGAGTCTTCCTTTCTTAATATGCAGAGCACATGCCAATCATCTCTAGAAACATCCCACAGACATAACTAGAAGTGTTTCACTAGATTACTAGGGATTTTTCAATCTAGTAAAGATGACATGTACTGATTACTGGTCATGGTTCCCTTTCAAAGTGAGCTTGCTTTGTTGTTACTCATCAGCCTCTCTGTCAGTGGTACTTTTTGCTAGCTCTCAGATATCTTTCAATGTTTCTAGATGGTAGTGGTAGAGGACAAAAATAGATCTAATACAGCTAAGATGCCATAAGTCATTTTATGGGTGGTATGTGTTGCTAACATCTGGGTATTTGAACCTGTCACATAAATGTGATAAGGTGGTCAGGATATCTGGAAAAGATCAGTAGGTTTGGCTCTTTGAGAAGTTTTAGGGGAAATAACATGCAAAGTCTTCTCAATTCATTATGGATAACTGGGTTCTGACAGCAAATCGGTTGTCATAAAATTAAGGGCATTCACAGAAGACTTCAATTTCAGTTTTTTCTCATAAGATTGCCTTAACTTGATTTTCTAAATGTTCATAAGGGCAATTTATTGTCTTCCATCCCTAAACCATTCTAACAATGACAAGGCTGACTTTGCCATTTCTCTAAGTGTAAGACACCCTAATCATGTTGCCTATGCCTGAATGCTTCTGCTTATGTTCTTTCTACCTATAAAACTCCTTACATGGAACTCAACTCATGTTTTATGATAAAACTCAGACATTATTTCTTTAGAAAGTCTCTATTTAAAGATCTCTCAGTGGTTTCTACTACTAAAATGTTGGCAATTATTTCCTTTAAATCATTTCTTTTATCTTCCTCTAGCACTTCTAGATCTGCCTCTAGATAAATATATTTCGAAGTTTTGAACCATTCTCAATGTAAGACACAAACAAAATAAAACTTTGTTGTGTATCTGTAGCAGGTGAGGTACAGGTTTTTGACACTTTTCAGAAATTTTAATTGTGCATTCACCCATGAATAGCCCATCAGAATAGCCCATTAAATTAGCAATTGCTTATTTAATTTTTAATCCAGTCTATGTATTCTACTTACAACTTTATCAGAGAGCACATTAGCTTAGTGTCTATTATGATGCTATTGGTGAATTTATGAATACATGGTTTCCAACAGTTTTCTTTATAAATCATGGTCACTTAAACTCAAATTGAATGTCACATAGTGAACTAAACCATATGTGAGTGTATATAATACAGGTTAGGGGATGGTTGTGTAACACAAAAAAGAGCATGTACCTCTTTAGCTATGGAGGAAATGTCTTTGGTTAATGATAATATTTCAGTTCTTCCATGACCTGAATATATGCTCTTGGAATACATGAAGTCAAAAGATGAATATAATTATATAATTATAAGCAAAGCCCTTGTTTTCTGAAATATCCTGTGATCTGAATTATCTCAAAAATAAAGAAACTTAATATGTGGAAAAATTTAATCAATTATTTTAATTTGCAAAAAGGAAATAATTACTAGTTTTATAATTATAGTGTTTATTTCTCTCTTCGACAAATGATCTCACTATACTAACACACTAGTTTACCTTTGAAATCTATTGATGTCACTCAAACTACTTACTTTTTTAGATGACAAAATTCTAGTCTGGTAGTGTTGAGTTGCTATAGTATACAAGATATTAGAAAAAGTTATTTTTATCTTATTATGTCTTATTTGGTTTTGTGATTTACCTTACACTTTTCTTTCCTTGTCCTATTACTAATTTACCTCTGAAAGTCAAGACTTCTTTTCACTTTGTGGATAAAGTCTGGCGTTGTATAATTTGAATATTTAAAAATAAATATGTGTTATTTAATTATAGAAAAATGGATTTAGAGATGACCTGAACTCTTCCCAGCAGAGGCAATGTCCAGGCGGTGCCACATTAGCGGGCATGCTCTGACTAGCTGCCTGTGTCCTGGAGGTATTGAACTCCACCCCGTTTTCATGGTGCTAGGCCTTGATGACACACTGGGGGTGCATCCTTCTCGTCAGTTGGGTGCCAGAGGTTTTCAGCTCCACTCAGCCAGATTCTAGGCCCCAGCCACACACTTCTGGATTGTTCCCTGACAGCAGCAAGAGGATACAAACTCTGCTCAGCCCAACATCTCAGAGAATTCAGCAAAGTACACCAGGGGAATACCCAGCTAGCCTTACAGGTTACAGAGAACAAAGATTCAGTATCATAGGTCTGGGTTGCATCCTGGCTAACCACAAGGATACCATAGGATTGAAACTCTGCCCAGTGCAGTGTCCCGGTGCAGTCCATCAAGAGGGTGCCTGAAAAGCCACACAGGTACCAGAGGTAAATGACAAAATGAAAGGACAAGAGACAGTCTCAGTCCTCCAGCCCACTGAGAACAAACCTGAGACACTGAAATAGAAGACACAGGAAACTGCAGAACTGAACTTTCAGAATAATAATAAATGAAGTAAATAAACAACTTTGTGAAGTTATAGAGGAATCAGGTCAGAAATAATCTGTCAGATAAAAAATGAAATAACAAACATTATGGAAGAAATGCTATGAGTCTAGATATCTAATAAAAAATAGAAGAAGCTAAGAAAAGGAAACCCTGAATGAGCAATATAAGACAGAATTAGAATGCATGAAACAGATTCAAAGGGATATTCAAGAAATTAAAAATTCCATTGAAAGCTGGCAAATTGAATGAAGCTTAAGATAGCCTCTCAGACCTTGAAGACAGGATATAAGATTATGACCAAGAAAGAAAAGATCTCTTAAAAATAAGGAACCAGGAAACAACAGTTCAACAGTTGCAAGATAATGCAAAGAGAAACAATATAAAATTGATCTCTGTCAATGGAAAAGCAGGGTTCCACACAAATGATCTGAAAAAAAAAAAAAAAAAAAAAAAAAAAAACTATTTGCTGAAATAACAACAGAAAATTTTCCACACATGGGAAGAGGTAAAAATAACTACAATCCCAAAAACAACAACAAAAGGAAACCACAAACCAGGGCAAACAATTAAACAGAAAACGTTGAAAACCAACAACAGAAGATAACATTACAGGGACAAGTCAGTTATACTCATCACTGTAAATGGTCTCAGCTCATCAGTCAAAACAAACAGACAGGCATAATGAATTAAGAAACAAATTCTAACAATATGCTGCGTAGAAGAAATGTATTTAACTCAAAAGGAAATTCATAGATTAAAAGTGAAAGTATGGAAAATAGTACTCCATGGAAGAGCCACCCATAGAAAAGCAGGAATATCTATTTTGTTTGCAGATAATGTGAATTTCAAACCAAGAATGATCACAAGAGATAAAGAAGGTCACTACATATCTATTAGGTGAAAAATTCAAGAGAAAGAGATTACAATCATAAATATATATGCACCAAATACTCGAACACCCAACTATGTAAGACAAATTTTATTATATATGAAAAATAAAGTAAATAGTAATACAGTTATAATAGGGGAACTTAGCCCATTATCACAAAGAGACAGATCAATCAAATGAAAAATCAGCTAAGAAATGACAGAGTAAATCAAACTTGTGAAAAATGGACCTAGTAGATTTGTACAGAGTGTTCCAATAAACAACATCAGAATACACATTCTACTCAGCTTCGCACCAGTCTTTCTCTAAAATAGATTTCTCTAAATAAATAACTCATTGAACATGCTTAAGTAAATGTAAAGGGAATGAAATAATTATACACATATTATCTGACCATAGCACAATAAAATTGGAAATTAATGACAAAGCACCCACAAGAACCCCATAAACACATGGAACTAAATAACACTCTCCTAAACAACCAGTAGGTCACAGAAATTTAAAAATAAATTAAGCAATGTCTCCAATGGAACAAAAATGCAAATACAAATTATTGGAAACTATAGGACACAAGGAAAGCAGTCCTCAGAGGGAAATTTATAGCACTAAATTCTCACATCAGAAAAATGGAAAGAACACACATAAAAAATTTAATACTGCATCTCAAATTGCTAGAAAAATAAGAGTAAGTCAAGACCTAAGACCAAAGAATGCAGGAAACTGCAAAGATCAGAGCAGAAATCAATGAAATTGAAACTAAGAAAGCAATACAAAGACATAATGAATTTAAGAGTTGCTTCTTTGAAATAATAAATAAAATTGGTAAACCCCTAGCCAACCTTACCAAAAAGAGGAAAGAAAAAGTTCAAATCATTCTATAAGAAATGAAAAGGATAAAATCACTACAGACCCTGCAGAAATATAGAAGATTATCAGTACCTACTTCAAACACATTTACTCTCATAATTTGCTAACACGGAAGAAATGGAGAGATTCCTAGAAACATATGAATTAACAAAGCTAGATCAAGAAGATATAAAACTACTGAATAACCCAATTTCAGTTAATGAAATTGAAACAACAATGAACAGCCCAAGTCCTGATAGACTCATAGCAGAATTCTACAAGAAATTTGAGGAAGACTTAATGCTAGCACTCCTCAAACTCTTCAATGAAATTAAAAGGGAAACAATTCTCCCTAGATCATTCCTGGAAGCATGTATAACCCTAATACGAAAACAAGAGAAAGACCCAGCCCCCCCCCCAAAAAAAAAATTTACAAGCCAATCTCTCTAATGAACACAGATGCAAAAATCCTCAATAAAATACTGGTAAACAGTGCAACAATTCATCAGGAACATTATAAACCATGATCAAGTAGAATTCATCCCAAGAATGCAAGCATGGATCAACATATGCAAATAAAAATGTAATGCACTGTATCAATAGAGCCAAAGGCAAGAAGCACATGATAATCTAAATAGATGCAGAAAAAGCTTTTGACAAAATCTAACCCTCATTCATGATAAAAACCCTAAAGAAAATTGAAATAGATGGTCTCTACCTCAATCTGATAACAGTCATCTATGGCAAACCAACAGCCAATATCTTGCTAAATGAACAAAAACTGAAAACTTTCCATCTAAAATCAGGAAAAAGACAAGGATGTCCATTATCACCACTCCTACTCAATATAAATTTGGAAACATTAGCCAGAGAAATTAGACAAGAAAGAGAAATAAAAAAGAATAATAATAGGAAAGGAAGAAGTTAAATTATCATTATCTGCATAATATGATACTCTAGATAGAAGACCTCAAAACTCCATTGAAAGACTTCTAGATGTAATAGCCAAATTCAGTAATGTAGCTGGAAAATATCAACACTCAACTACCAATATCAGTCCTATACAGTAACAAAAAACTTAGTGAAGGTGAAATAAAGGAAGCCACACACTTCATTATAGCACCCAAAGAAATGAAATATTAAGAATCAATCTAACAGAGGAACTAGAAGTTCTGTACAGTGAAAACTGCAATACACTGAAAAAGGAAACTAAAGAGGGTTTCAGAAAATGGAAAGATATTTCCCATTCATGGATAGGAAAAATAAACATTGGGAAAATGATCATTCTCCCAAAATTGTTATACATATTCAATGCAATTCTAATCAAAATACCAATTGTGTATCTCATAGATCTAGATAAACCATCACTTCTAGTTCATGTAGAACTAGAAGAGTCCTAAGATAGCAAAGGCAATTCTGGTAAATGAAGCTAAGGCAGGAGGCATAACCATCCTTGAGTTGAAATTATATTACAAAGCTAGTGTGGTAAAATCAGCATGGTATTGGAATAAAAACATACCTAAAGATTAATGGAGAGGATTAGAAAATACAGCTACAACTAGAAACACAGTCACCCACCTTTTCTTTCACAACATCAATTGTCACTTGGGAAATGCAAATTAACTTTTTATCGGTACCAGGGATTGAACTCACGACTACCTGCTTGTAAGGCAGGTGCTTATGTCACTGAGCTAAATCCCCAGCCCCTTGGGGAATGCAAATTAAAACAACACTGAGATTTCATCTCACTCCACAAAAAATGGCCAGGATCACGAAAATTTTTCTGAATATACATTATCACTTAAGCATCAGGTCTCTATGGAAATGGGCACCTGATGAAACAATGGACTTGGGCCATGGGGACACCCCCTGTTTCTGTGCACTATCAACAGAAAAAGTATCTTTTGGAAAACATGCTTAATCTTCCCCAGGATTTCCTCTGCATTTTTTCTCCCCTGCACAAATGCTGTCAGTTAGATTGACGTGGTATCACAATGTTCTTGTACCACATGGTACTATAAACTTGGACAACTGACTCAATTCATTTGAGCTTTCTTTTCTTCTGAAGCTAAGGAACTGATGTAATGGTGTGATAATAAGTAACAGAATAAATGTGAAGAATTTAACATAGTGATCAGCACAAAGTATGTACTGAATAAACTGAGGTTGTATCTTGTGAATATAAGTGAATCTTGCAGTTTAATAATGAAGGTATTTAGAAGTGCCTGAATTTGAATATCACTGATTTACTATGCAAAACATATAGAGACATAAATAGAAAAATATGGAAAATAACCATTCTCTGTGTGATCTATAAAGTAGCAACAGAGGTACCATTTAGAGGATCATCAACAGAAATTTCTATTTAAACAGCATATTTCTTTTTAATCAAATGGCTAGTCATTATGTGTACCAGAGTTTGAAATGAGTGGATTTCATGGTATAAAATGTTACTTTGTTGTTATTCAGTGTCTGCAACATGCCAGGTACTATATTAAACTTCGTGTTTATTTCTCATTTACTCTTTACAAAAACGCAGTGAAACAAAGGTCACTGCCCATTCTTTAAAATGAGAAAATTGTCAAAGAATGCAGGCTACACAAGTTGAAATTGCTTGAGCCAATTTCCAAGGCGAGGATTTTCTATCCTAAATCTCTTTCATTGTTTAACATTATGTGTTTTCTTTATTGGAAGACCCACAATCCTCAAATTGGAATTTGAAGATGTTCCATTAAAGATATTTACAAGTTTAGGGTAGAGTATAAACACATAAAAAGTTAATGATAAGAATATATTGATACAATTTTTAAATGGAAATTCATAGAATCAAGAATGAAGGGAACTGTAGTGAAAGAAGATGAGACTTTTGTTGAAAAATATCGTTGTAGCTGACTCAATTTAGAACAAACTGGACTAATAGAACAAACTGGACTAATAAATTATCTGATATTATTTTCTTTATTTCTTTCTGCTTTGACTTTTCACTCATTAATATCAACTAAAATCAATTGCTATGGTCTGTACAGGAGTCATCCTTATAATTGTGGCTCAGAAAACTATGAAATGTTGTAAAGTACGTCTCCCCAAATACACACCATGATTCTTATGTGTTTTAATAAGATGAGACAATAGAGCTAAGAGTCATGTGATTACTTACTTTTCTAGCACCCCGGGGGATTGTGTCTGGAAGGTTTATAGATCAAGCCCACTTTGGGTAACTTAGCAAATTAGTTAGACCTCATTTTAAGATGAAAATTTCTGACAAGGGCTGGGATGGAGCTAAGTGTAAAGGTCTTATCTGAATCTCAAATACTGTTTAAAAATATATGAGAAAATGTACACCAGAAGTCATACAGTATGACATATTAGAACACCATAAACTATAAGAATACACAGACAACAATATGAGCCTATATACATGGACCAGAAGAAAAATCGGAAAATTAATTTTACCATTTTAAAGTAAAGTTTACCATTTTAAATTTTAAATGTCTCCATTTAGCTTGTTTTGTGGTTTATTATTTTATATATATACATTAATATTTTAATATAATCAAAGGCAGATATTATGAAGAGACTCACAGTGGAAAGCAGAGATAACTTAGTCCAGCCCTGATTCCACTAAATGGTAGTTATTGACTCATGTGCCTGTTTCTTACAACTTTTTCTGTGTATCCTAATTAGATATGACAATGATAATCCTTCTGATTTGAAAAATTCATATAATATGTATTGATTATCTATTACAGTACCTAGTAATTATCTCATTTATTATTTCTAATTTCTTCTTTACCTGCATTCTAATATTTTATATCTTAATTATTGTTTAAAATCAATAATGTGTATGCTAATGTAAATGCTAATTATAGCTAAGCCAAATATTATATGAACTTTCTTAAACATTTTCACGTGGGATAAATAATTTAATTTCCTTTATTTATACAAGTAGTGGTTGGAATATCTATTTTTTGAAACATTTCTAAAATATATGCCCATGACTTAGTAAGAGGCAAGTATTAAAATATCTAATATGATCATTTGCATCTAGCTTTCCAGTAAAGGAGTTTCCTCCTGCCAAACCATAGACCTGAAATACAGCCAAGTACATATCACAATGATAAAGTTGGATCCCAATTCTTTATCACTTTTAGGCCAGGGCTATGGCTCTTCTAAATATATATTGTAAGCAGGGTCTTATCTCACCACCTCATAAAATTTTAAATCTAAACCTTGGATCCTAGAGGATTGATGATTACACAGTGCATTGGACTACTAAGGTCAAGCCATGATAAGCCACTGATACATTATAACTATAATGTTAAACCCCTTCAATGCCAAGTTAAGGCCTGGAGATTCTACACACATTTGGAACTTCCCACTGAGCAAAGTTCTGAGCATCTTTTCCAAAGTCTAGTATTCAACTCTGGTTTCCAGTGTTCTGACCTTGAAAGCAGGGAGCAAATGGAAGCCTACATCCCCACTATGATTTCTTTATTTCCGCGATAAACAGTCTTCTAATAACAAGCTTGTGTATGTGTACTTCTTGATCATTTGTGCTTGCTGGCCTGACATTACCAAGTACTTACCCATGTGTGATAACCTATAAGATAATTTTTTCCC